>NW_022261980.1:2435752-2793252 GCF_002021735.2 Oncorhynchus kisutch | reverse complement strand
ACCGTTGACTTTTTCCACGTTGTTGTTGCAGCCTGAATTCAATATGGAATAAATGTAGATGTTTTCTTCACTGGCCTACACACAACACCCCATAATGTCAAAGTGGAATTATGTTTTTAGACATTTCTACTAAATCATTGAAAAGGAAAAGCTGAAATGTTTTGAGTCAATAATTATTCAAGCCCTTTGTTATGGCAAGCCTAAATAAGTTCAGGAGTAAACATTTGCTTAACAAAACATAATAATGAACTCACTCTGTGTGCAATAACAGTGTTTTAACAAGATTTCTGAATGACTATCTCCCTCAGTCGAGCAGGGAATTTCAAACACAGATTCAGCCACAAAGACAGGGTTCCAAAGGTTCCAATATTCCAATTGGTAGATGGGTAAAAAAAAACAGCCATTCAATATCCCGTTGAGCATGGAGAAGTTATTAATTACACTTTGGATGGTGTACCAATACAACCAGTCACTACAAAGACACAAGTGTCCTTCCTAACTCAGTTGGCAGAGAGAAAGGAAACCGCTCAGGGATTTCAACAGGAGGCCAATGGTGATTTTAAAACAGTTACAGAGTTTAATGGCTGTGATGGGAGAAAACTGAGGATGAATCAACAACATTGTAGTTACTCCACTATACTAACCTAATTGACAGAGTGAAAAGAAGGAAGCCAGTACAGGCATCCTGTTTGCAACAAAGTATTAAAGTAATACTGCAACAAAAATGTGGCAAAGCAATCATCGGCAGACTCGACAGCCTTGGTTTCTCAAATGATTGCCTCGCCTGGTTCACCAACTACTTCTCTGATAGAGTTCAGTGTGTCAAATCGGAGGGTCTGCTGTCCGGACCTCTGGCAGTCTCTATGGGGGTGCCACAGGGTTCAATTCTTGGACCGACTCTCTTCTCTGTATACATCAATGAGGTCGCTCTTGCTGCTGGTGAGTCCCTGATCCACCTCTACGCAGACGACACCATTCTGTATACTTCCGGCCCTTCTTTGGACACTGTGTTAACAACCCTCCAGGCAAGCTTCAATGCCATACAACTCTCCTTCCGTGGCCTCCAATTGCTCTTAAATACAAGTAAAACTAAATGCATGCTCTTCAACCGATCGCTACCTGCACCTACCCGCCTGTCCAACATCACTACTCTGGACGGCTCTGACTTAGAATACGTGGACAACTACAAATACTTAGGTGTCTGGTTAGACTGTAAACTCTCCTTCCAGACCCATATCAAACATCTCCAATCCAAAGTTAAATCTAGAATTGGCTTCCTATTTCGCAACAAAGCATCCTTCACTCATGCTGCCAAACATACCCTTGTAAAACTGACCATCCTACCAATCCTCGACTTTGGCGATGTCATTTACAAAATAGCCTCCAATATCCCTACTCAACAAATTGGATGCAGTCTATCACAGTGCAATCCGTTTTATCACCAAAGCCCCATATACTACCCACCATTGCGACCTGTACGCTCTCGTTGGCTGGCCCTCGCTTCATACTCGTCGCCAAACCCACTGGCTCCATGTCATCTACAAGACCCTGCTAGGTAAAGTCCCCCCTTATCTCAGCTCGCTGGTCACCATAGCATCTCCCACCTGTAGCACACGCTCCAGCAGGTATATCTCTCTAGTCACCCCCAAAACCAATTCTTTCTTTGGCCGCCTCTCCTTCCAGTTCTCTGCTGCCAATGACTGGAACGAACTACAAAAATCTCTGAAACTGGAAACACTTATCTCCCTCACTAGCTTTAAGCACCAACTGTCAGAGCAGCTCACAGATTACTGCACCTGTACATAGCACACCTATAATTTAGCCCAAACAACTACCTCTTTCCCAACTGTATTTAATTTTAATTTATTTAATTATTTTGCTCCTTTGCACCCCATTATTTTTTATTTCTACTTTGCACATTCTTCCATTGCAAAACTACCATTCCAGTATTTTACTTGCTATATTGTATTTACTTTGCCATCATGGCCTTTTTTGCCTTTACCTCCCTTCTCACCTCATTTGCTCACATTGTATATAGACTTGTTTATACTGCATTATTGACTGTATGTTTGTTTTTACTCCATGTGTAACTCTGTGTCGTTTTATCTGTCGAACTGCTTTGCTTTATCTTGGCCAGGTCGCAATTGTAAATGAGAACTTGTTCCCAACTTGCCTACCTGGTTAAATAAAGGTAAAATAAAAAAATAAAAAATTACTTTTTGTCCTGAAAAACCCCCAGAATGGAGCTTAGCACAGGCAAAATCCTAGAGGAAAACCTGGTTCAGTCTGCTTTCCACCAGACACTGGGAGTTTGACCTTTCAGCAGGACAATAACCTACAACACAAGGCCAAATCTACACTGGAGTTACCAAGAAAACTATTAATGTTCCTGAGTGGCCAAGTTACAGACTCAAATCTATTTGAAAATCTATGGCAAAACCTGAAAATGGTTGTCTAGCAATGTTCAACAACCAATTTAACAGAGATGTAATCATTTTGAAAAGAATAATGGGCAAATGTTGCACAATCCAGGTGTAGAAAGCTCTTAGAGACGTACCCAGAAAGATTCATAGCTGTAATCGCTGCCAAAGGCGCTTCTACAAAGTATTGATTCAGGGGTGTGAATTCTTATGTAAATAAGATATTTCTGAAAATGGATTGAATCCATTTTGAATTCAGGATGTAACACACCAAAATGTGGAATAAGTCACAAGGGGTGTGAATACTTTCTGATGGCGCTGTGTGTGTGTGTGTTCCACAGACTGGCTCAGCCTCAGACAGTCTCTTTGTTCCTCCTGCAGTGACTTTCTAAGTCAGTGCAGGCTCTGGTCCAAGACTACCACAGGAGAAAGTGTTAGGAACAGATGTCTACCTCCATCATTCCTCTATTCGCAGGGTCATACAGCAATTTGTATGTCGGCACTTTGTCATATATACTACACCCTATTCCCTATATAGTGCACTACTTTTGACCAAAGGCCTGAAGGCCCTGGTCAAATGTAGTGCACTATATAGGGACTAGGGTGCCACTTGGGACGCAGTCATGGTGCCTAAGCTGTGAGTGCTGTATTGTTCCTGTCTCTGAGATGACAAAGGACTTTTGCTTCGGCTAATAGAAAATGGGGGCTAGAGGCATGCATGTGTGGGTCTGATCCTAGATGAGATGCACTCCTACTGGAAGATTCTTTATGAATATGGGACCTGGCGTCCCCTTTTCAATGAACCCCTATCACCAGTATCTGGGTTAAGACTAAATAACAAACAAGAAAGTCTCACTTTTTTGCTGTAAAATGGATAGAAGATGGCAGACCTAGAGCATATCGTGGCATTGTGTGATGTGGTGCAAATGTCTTTATGTTCAGCAGAGAAGACCCAAGGGAAGAACTCAGTTTGGTTCATATCACTCTGAGAGCGTCCAGGTTCATTCAGCTCTTCACATTACTCTCCAAGGTACTATAGACATTTGAAAATACATATTTTTCAGAGTATTCACATTACAGGACCTTTTTTACTAAAATCAGATTGGATGCAATAAACCCTGTGTGTGAAAACCTCCTCCCAGTGAACACATAGTCAGCATATGAGACCGACGTGGGAATTGAACCGCCAACCTTGATCTTCCCGCAGCCAGCACCACAGCATCACTGAGCCACCTGGCAGCAGTCCCAGTGACCAGACAATGTCTGGCTTAGCCACACATACCCCATGAATTCACTTCCTAGCATCCCACACCCACTAACACAGAGAAACCCAAAACAAGACTCCAACGAACACTATGCAGACTATAGTCTATAGATACTACAGATATATCAGCCATGTTAATGTAGCTCAGGTGTAAGTCATGAACTGGTTTAGTCACACATCCACTAACACAGAGAAACCCAAAACAAGACTCACATGTACAGACTATCCACCGTGTCTGTGTAGCTTAATGCAGCTCTATCCCTCATCCAGACATGTCTAAGTCAGGAACATGAACAGCATTAGACACACATCCTCAACAAGAGAGAGACAGAAGCATCCAATTCTACAATCTTGGACTTAACATGACTGCATCACTCAAGACTAGGGGAGACAGGCTGAATCATTCGGGAAGTTTTCAACAAAGAGTCAAACATACTGTGTACTCAAAAAATAAAAAGTTATGGCATCTCCCAAAAAGACCAAAAGCAAGCTTTGACAAATCCTGAATGAGGTCAAATGTGTCAGCTTTAAAAAGAAATAAGAAAATACAGTATTTTTGGGAGATGCCATCACATGGAATATATGACATTCCCCAGGTAAGCAGCCCATTCCATACAAATCCTCCTAGTAGCACTGGAATATCTAAACTGAACATACTGAGTCAGGGGCGACATGTCCCCCCCCCCCACATTCTGAAATTGCATTTTTGTCCCCCACAGTTTTAAAATTGGAATGTGATACAAAACGAGGCAATGGTGTGCTTTAGGACCATGTGGACGCCTTCGAGGAGTCGGATAGGCTGTTTGGAATGTTAATCTGACTGTATTTATAAAAATAAAATGAAATAACTTTTTATTTTACTTTCCCCCTTCTAAAACCAAAGTTGCGCTCCTGTACTGTATAAGTCAAGTCCCTATAGCAGCAGGTCTGGGGACCGACATGGTCACAGTGATGTTGCTGACTGAATCATCCTGGTTGAATGATTCTCAGTATCAGAAGGGAATAAGCAGGGAATCCTGTGTTCTACAGCCAGGATTTCTGGGAAACTTGGGAAAGTTACCAGAATTTTGCAACCTTAATAGTGATAGTTAGTCAACACTGATTCAGTCAGTTCTAATGTGATAGGTTGTGATAATGTGAGTGACCACCACTTTCCCAACCCCAGTATAGTACGGTCCATCTCTACAGAAAGGTTATGGCCTGAAAACCTGTGTTTTAAAGGAAATGTCTCATTACTGTGTGCCTAAAAAAATGGGACAGATATTCTGTCAGGCTCTGCCTCTTTATACCACTTGTTCTCTCTTCAATAGCCTCTCTGGCATTTAACTGCATGTCTGAAATTCACAGACAAATGTAATGCCATCTTTCATCTCTATTCAACTAACCCATGGGCCATGTGACAGACCAGTATTTTCTATTGAATTGGGTGCTTCAAAAAAAGTACTGGGCCATACAACCATACAAATTACAGACCAATAATTCAGGAGAAATCCAACTTGAAACATTCAGACATGTTTCTGCGTATAATTAGGGATCATTTGTCCTGATATTGGTCAGATGCGAGCTTTTCAAAACATCATGTACTCAACATTTTAACCAGAATGTTGTGGTTCCTGATCCAAAAGGCCAAATTGAGAGCAAAAAAACAACATATCTTTATTATCCTGAGCTCTTCAGCCCAACGCCAGATGGATCAGCAGGAGCACACTGCTTTATTGAATCAAACTGCAGAGAGAAGAATGAATGAATGCATTGTATCCTGGTCCACTCAATATCTTCTCACATAGTCTATACTATAGAAAAAGACATTGGGGACTTTTCCTACTGCTTATAAATAGTTGTTCTTTTGACATGTCATGTGTGTCTCATTTGTTGTCTACACCCCAAAAACAACCCATCTTTCTCTCCCTTACTCCCACACGTCACTCACAGCAGACCCACTCAGAGGATCAGGTTTTCCATTGTGTGTGTGAGTGTATGTGTGTGTGTGTGTGTATGTGTGTGTGTGTGTGAGTGTATGTGTGAGTGTATGTGTGTGTGTATGTGTGTGTGTATGTGTGTGTGTGTGTGTGTGTGTGTGTGTGTGTGTGTGTGTGTGTGTGTGTGTGTGTGTGTGTGTGTGTGTGTGTGTGTGTGTGTGTGTATGTGTGTGTGTGTGTGTGTGTGTGTGTGTGTGTGTGTGTGTGTGTGTGTGTGTGTGTGTGTGTGTGTGTGTGTGTGTGTGTGTGAGAGAGTGTGTGTGAGAGTGTGTGTGAGAGTGTGTGTGTGTGTGTGTGTGTGTGTGTGTGTGTGTGTGTGTGTGTGTGTGTGTGTGTGTGTGTGTGTGTGTGTGTGTGTGTGTGTGTGTGTGTGTACCCACCTGGTCGTCGTATCTGTAGGTAAGGAACTGGTCCTCGGTAGTGTCCTCCAGGAAACTTCCCTGAGGGGACAGAGCAAACTCAGGCAGGAACACGGCACCCTGGGTCTGGCTCTGGGTCGCTCCACACTGGGGAGACAGGAGGTAGAAAATAAAAAGATGAATAGAAAACTTGAAATCCCCCAAGAAGAGATAACTCTGTTCCCCAAGAAGAGATCCCTGGTAACTCCGTTCCCCAAGAAGAGATCCCTGGTAACTCTGTTCCCCAAGAAGAGATCCCTGGTAACTCCGTTCCCCAAGAAGAGATCCCTGGTAACTCTGTTCCCCAAGAAGAGATCCCTGGTAACTCTGTTCCCCAAGAAGAGATCCCTGGTAACTCTGTTTCCAAAGAAGAGATCCCTGGTAACTCTGTTCCCCAAGAAGAGATCCCTGGTAACTCTGTTCCCCAAGAAGAGATCCCTGGTAACTCTGTTCCCCAAGAAGAGATCCCTGGTAACTCCGTTCCCCAAGAAGAGATCCCTGGTAACTCTGTTCCCCAAGAAGAGATCCCTGGTAACTCTGTTCCACAAGAAGAGATCCCTGGTAACTCTGTTACCAAAGAAGAGATCCCTGGTAACTCTGTTACCAAAGAAGAGATCCCTGGTAACTCTGTTACCAAAGAAGAGATCCCTGGTAACTCTGTTCCCAAAGAAGAGATCCCTGGTAACTCTGTTTCCAAAGAAGAGATCCCTGGTAACTCTGTTCCCAAAGAAGAGATCCCTGGTAACTCTGTTCCCAAAGAAGAGATCCCTGGTAACTCTGTTCCCAAAGAAGAGATCCCTGGTAACTCTGTTACCAAAGAAGAGATCCCTGGTAACTCTGTTAGAGGTTTTACCTGAATAGAGCTAATAATGTGAACTTCTCCCAACACACACACACACACACACACACACACACACACACACACGAGCACGCACGCATGCGCGCACACACACACACGCATGTGTGTCATCACTGTGCAAATGTGCAGAGCAACATTCACTCCTCTCAGCTGCAGACTCCCTATCCAAGACGACGTAGTGCTAGTCACCGTAGCTCTCAGAACAGACCGTAAATCACACTACTAATCTATGTGATGTTCATTAGAGGAGAGAAACCTGGACCTAAGTCTTGTTTAATAAACAGATGCAGTGATATCGTCTCCCCAAGTAGACCGGGGTTGGTATCGTATTCACACTGTGTGTATACACAGGAGAGACTAGCTGTGCTCCAGCTAACATCACTGAATTCTGTGGCGATTCTTCCTGAAATTGTGCAAATCACACACACACACACACACACACACACACACACACACACACACAAGCATACTCACACACATGTAGGGTACACACGCACACACACACACTGAGAAGAGAGTCAGACACACACTCTTTCATCAGTAACTTGGTGGGTGTCTGACAGGACACCAGAGAAGACACCAGCTGAGAGGCAGGACTTCAGTCTTCTCCCACTGAGCTGTCCTCCAGACAGACACAACCCTGCACCCAGACTCCAGCCTAAACAAAGCCCATGTGTGAAGCCCCCCCCCCCCTCCCTTCGTCCCCCACCCCACCCGGACACACAAAGCACACTGCCATCTGTATGAACTGGGGTTGCATCACAAATGGCGCCCTATTCCCTATATAGTGCACTGGTTTTGACCAAAACTCAGTGGGCGCTGGTCTAAAGTAGTGCACTATGAAAGGAATATGGATCCATTTGAGGTGCATCCTGTGACCCCCCCTATATATAAGTCTGGACCAGAGGAACCAAAATAAACACAGACACACGTAAGTCCCTCAGGTGTCGACAGACATGACTTTTAAGTAGGGTGCCCATTCTGTCTGGAAGGGCCACAACAGTAGTTACCCTGGAAACAGGCTGGCTGGTGGAGACACTGATGTTGTCAGATTCAGACAGCAGGCTCTGAGTCCACTGGGTTTGACAGGCATTACCACAGGCAGAGTAGAGCAGACACAATGTTGAGTCACTGTGAGACAAATATATATTCATATTGTTTATGATTCAGTGCAGTCGCTCCAAATACCATAGAATAATCAGAGAGATCGCCTTCAGTCTCTGATCAAAGTGTTCTTGCACTACAGAATAGGTTCTGTCTGGTCCATAAATTATAGAAAGTGCCTGTACCCTTGAACACGCGTTCACACGTGCAAACACACACACACACACACACACACACAGATGCTGGACCCTCCTCACAGCACTCCAAAAGACTATCAAGCAGCACACACCCAGAGTGTCTATATCCCCTGTAAAGGTTTGGAAAGAAGCCATGAGTCACCTTTGGAGCAGCAATCCGTCTATGCCCACATCTGGCCAGACTCACACTCTCTCTAACACACACCTGCATGCACACACACACACACACACTCACACTCACACACACACACAAACTCACACACTCTCTCTCTCACACACCCTCCCACTGTGAAGTCACTGGGTCATGGTGTAACAGCCCACCATAACAGCAAGACCTCTAATTGAGTTTACACACCACTAGAGTGACCGTGTCTGGGCTATCCTGCCCTTTGGAGGGCACAGCTGGTCTCTCTCTCCCTCTCTCTGTCTGTCTCTCTCTCTCTCTTTCTTTCTGTCTCTCTCTCTCCCTCTCGGACTCTCTGTCTCTCTCTTTTTCTGTCTGTCTATCTCTCTGTAACTCTCTTTCTCTCTCTCTGTCTCTCTCTCTGTCTCACTCTCCCGGTCTCTCGATCTCTTTTGCAAGGGTCATGCGTCGCTTCAATGTCTGTAGGGACAGAGAAAACACCACTAAGTATAGTTTACACAACACCCCAGAGTGTGTGTGTGTGTGTGTGTGTGTGTGTGTGTGTGTGTGTGTGTGTGTGTGTGTGTGTGTGTGTGTGTGTGTGTGTGTGTGTGTGTGTGTGTGTGTGTGTGTGTGTGTGTGTGTGTGTGTGAGTGCGTGCGTGGTGCATGTAAGTATGTGTATGCACGTGTGTGTGAGTCTGTGTATGTATGTATGTACGTATGTACGTACAGTGGGGAGAACAAGTATTTGATACACTGCCGATTTTGCAGGTTTTCCTATTTACAAAGCATGTAGAGTTCTGTAATCGTTATCATAGGTACACTTCAACTGTGAGAGACGTAATCTAAAACAAAAATCCAGAAAATCACATTGTATGATTTTTAAGTAATTAATTAGCATTTTATTGCATGACATAAGTATTTGATCACCTACCAACCAGTAAGAATTCCGGCTCTCACAGACCTCTTAGGTTTTCTTTAAGAAGCCCTCCTGTTCTCCATTCATTACCTGTATTAACTGCACCTGTTTGAACTCATTACCTGTATAAAAGACACCTGTCCACACACTCAATCAAACAGAATCCAACCTCTCCACAATGGCCAAGACCAGAGAGCTATGTAAGGACATCAAGGCTGGGATGGGCTACAGGACAATAGGCAAGCAGCTTGGTGAGAAGGTAACAACGGTTGGCGCAATTATTAGAAAATGGAAGAAGTTCAAGATGACGGTCAATCACCCTCTGTCTGGGGCTCCATGCAAGATCTCACCTCGTGGGGCATCAATGATCATGAGGAAGGTGAGGGATCAGCCCAGAACTACATGGCAGGACCTGGTCAATGACCTGAAGAGAGCTGGGACCACAGTCTCAAAGAAAACCATTAGTAACACACTACGCCGTCATGGATTAAAATCCTGCAGCGCACGCAAGGTCCCCCTGCTCAAGCCGGCGCATGTCCAGGCCCGTCTGAAGTTTGCCAATGACCATCTGGATGATCCAGAGGAGGAATGGGAGGAGGTCATGTGGTCTGATGAGACAAAAATAAAGCTTTTTGGTCTAAACTCCACTCGCCGTGTTTGGAGGAAGAAGAAGGATGAGTACAACCCCAAGAACCCCATCCCAACTGTGAAGCATGGAGGTGGAAACATCATTCTTTGGGGATGCTTTTCTGCAAAGGGGACAGGACGATTGCACCGTATTGAGGGGAGGATGGATGGGGCCATGTATCGCGAGATCTTGGCCAACAACCTCCTTCCCTCAGTAAGAGCATTGAAGATGGGTCGTGGCTGGGTCTTCCAGCATGACAATGACCCGAAACACACAGCCAGGGCAACTAAGGAGTGGCTCCGTAAGAAGCATCTCAAGGTCCTGGAGTGGCCTAGCCAGTCTCCAGACCTGAACCCAATTGAACATCTTTGAAGGGAGCTGAAAGTCTGTATTGCCCAGCGACAGCCCCGAAACCTGAAGGATCTGGAGAAGGTCTGTATGAAGGAGTGGGCCAAAATCCATGCTGCAATGTGTGCAAACCTGGTCAAGAACTACAAGAAACGTATGATCTCTGGTTTCTGTACCAAATATTAAGTTCTGCTTTTCTGATGTATCAAATACTTATGTCATGCAATAAAATGCAAATGAATTACTTAAAAATCATACAATGTGGCCTCCCAGGGGGCGCAGTGGTCTACGGCACTGCATCGCAGCGCTAGCTGTGCAACCAGAGACTCTGGGTTCGCGCCCAGGCTCTGTCACAGCTAGCCGCGACTGGGAGGTCCGTGGGGCGACGCACAATTGGCCTACCATCTTCCGGGTTGGGGAAGGTTTGGCCAGTAGGGAAATCCTTGTCTTATCGCGCACCAGCGACTCCTGTGGCGGGCCGGGCGCAGTGCGGTGTTTCTTCCAACACATTGGTGTGGCTGGCTTCCGGGTTGGATGCACGCTGTGTTAAGAAGCAGTGCGGCTTGGTTGGGTTGTGTTTCGGAGGACGCATGGCTTTCGACCTTCGTCTCTCCCGAGCCGTACGGGAGTTGTAGCGATGAGACAAGATAGTAATTACTAACAATTGGATGACACGAAATTGGGAAGAAAAAGGGGGTCAAATTTAAATTAAAAAATATATATATATATAAAAAAATCATACAATGTGATTTTCTGGATTTTTTAGATTCCGTCTCTCACAGTTGAAGTGTACCTATGATAAAAATGACAGACCTCTACATGCTTTGTAAGTAGGAAAACCTGCAAAATCGGCAGTGTATCAAATACTTGTTCTCCCCATTGTATGTATGTATGTATGTATGTATGTATGTATGTATGTATGTATGTATGTATGTATGTATGTATGTATGTATGTATGTATGTATGTATGTATGTATGTATGTATGTATGTATGTGTGTGTGTGTGTGTGTGTGTGTGTGTGTGTGTGTGTGTGTGTGTGTGTGTGTGTGTGTGTGTGTGTGTGTGTGTGTGTGTGTGTGTGTGTGTGTGTGTGTGTGTGTGTGTGTGTGTGTGTGTGTGTGTGTGTGTGTGTGTGTGTGTTACAGTGGGGCAGTGAGTCACTTTAGAGTAGGGAAGGACCAACGGATTAGAGGGACAGTCCAACTCACATTACAAAAGTATCTGTTGCTGAATAAATGTGACTGGTTATAGGATCAGGGGTGTTTGATGCTAATGCCTTCTTGGCCATGTGACTTCATTACAAACTGGTATTGGATTCTGTAAATATGAATAAAGATGTCAAAATATGAGCCTAGTGCAGCCAAGGAGAAAGCACTGAGATACAGCATATAGGAAGAAAGACAGGATCTTTCCCGGACAGACATGATTGGCAGAGATAATGTAGAGGTTGGTCATGCTTTTACAGGTGAATTATTAAAGAGATGGGTGGGGCTAAGGCTTAAAAGGGTGTGAACAATGCTGAATGGGAGAAAACAAAGAAGAGCTCTGTAGCAAGTGTGAAAATGGAATCAAAATCTTTCAAGGCCATTTCCCCCAACTTGTCTCCTAAGTAGGTTTACAACACAGGAAGTTGGTGGCACCTTAATTGGGGAGGATGGGCTCGTAGTAATGGCTGGAGCAGAATCAGTGGAATGGTATCAAATACAGTACAGTATAGGCACAGTCAACTTAGTGTATGTAAACTTCAGACCCACTAGAATTGTAATACAGTGAATTATAAGTGAAATAATCTGTCTGTAAACAATTGTTGGAAAAATTACTTGTGTCATGCACCAAGTAGATGTCCTAACTGACTTGCCAAAACGACCAACATTTATGAAGTGGTTGAAAAGCGAGTTTTAATGACTCCAACCTAAGTGTATGGAAACTTCCCACTTCAACTGTACAATTTTGAAGCTTTGAGGGTTTTTTTATTTAAAAATTCAATTCAATTTAAAAATCTCCATGGAGAAATCTGGTCCAAATTTAAGTCACCTATTATGATATAATGCCACTGCACAGTTATTATTAAATGTAACCTTTATTTAACTTGGCAAGTCAGTTAAAAACTAATTCTTATTTTACAATGACAGCCAAACCTGGACAAACCCTCCCCCAACCAGAATATGAGCTGGGTTGGAATGTATATAAGGTGTTTTAGGCACTTTCAGAATGAATGGGGCCCTATGACATTAATCTGACTACAGAAAATATGACTGTTTACTATCTCAGTAGGGGAACTAAATATCCCAAAACCTTTTGGAGTATCATCTACAGCCAAGTGAGGGGGAAAAGTCATGTTAAAGTCTGCAATTAAAAAACTAACACACCAGCCACCCCACCACTTGTGGTGAGAGAGAGACAGAGAGAGAGCAGGTGTGATAGAGAGGGAAAGTCAAGTCTGATCTCATTGTGTAAAAGTCTATTTTCACCCTCAGAGGCAGTAGAGTAGGAACAATAACATCTCTATTCATACAAAACACACACACATATATACAAACACACACACACACTAATCTGTTCAGCTCCAGCACACCACTGGTGATCCCAGTCACAGAGTCGCCCCCCAACAAATGTTTTACCATGAATGGTCCTTTCTTCACAGGACAATATCTTGATTTAACCTGTACTGACACACACACACACCCGCACACTCTGATTCCATGATACCCATGAATGGTCATTTCTTCGTAGGACAATATCTTGATTTAACCTATACTGACACACACACACACACGCATACGCACACACACACACACACTCTGATTCCACGATACCCATGAATGGTCATTTTTGAAGATCTAAATAGAATGTGTTTTTGAAACATCAGATACACACACTCTCTCTGTATCTGATGTTTCAAAAACACATTCTATTTAGATCTTCAAAAATGACCATTCATGGGTATCGTGGAATCAGAGTGTGTGTGTGTGTGTGTGTGTCAGTGCGTGAGTGTATGTGTGTGTGTGTGTGTGTGTATGTGTGTCAGTGCGTGAGTGTGTGTGTATGTGTGTCAGTGTGTGTGTGTGTGTGTGTGTGTGTGTGTGTGTGTATGTGTGTCAGTGCGTGAGTGTGTGTGTGTGTATCAGTGCGTGAGTGTGTGTGTGTGTATCAGTGCGTGAGTGTGTGTGTGTGTATCAGTGCGTGAGTGTGTGTGTATACACAGCCAAATAATCACAGCTTTCTTCCTGGGACAATTAAGACACACATCACGACATGGGGCAATTGACAAAAATCCAATTCCCCTAGAAAGAACACTTGAAAGGGTACTACTAAGGGTACTGAAGGGCTGGCTGGACCCAAAAGAAAATCCCAGAACAGAAGCATAGATTCCAACGAGGCCCGACTTGGCCCAATTGGGACCACTTTGGACCCCTTTGGCCTAGCTTGGCATTATGGATGGACCGTCTTATCTACTTCGCTGTTCAGAGAGGGTAAGGTTTAGGGGGAGTACACACACAGTATTAATAACAGTGCTGTTAAGAGTTCAAAGCGTTCCAATTATATACAGTTGCTTATCAGAACGAAGTTGAAAGCTAAACTAAAGCCACCCCCTGAGTTTAAGAAAATGTAAAGAGCCCCTCTTGGAAGAAACCATTATTTAGAGGTGTTGACCTCTTCAAAGTCATATCTATCTCCCCCCACCTGAAATACTTTGGTTTCAACTGGTTTCAATGGAAATTGTTGCTGCCTAGAAGGCTTCTTCAAGGGAAACACTGCCCCTTGACTATGAAGCATAAGTCTCTGAAGTTGCCATGTAGACAGTCTATGAGTAATTCTGATTGTGGGAAACTCTGGGAGAAACTTTGGAAGAGGGAACGCATTCAGTTCATTAAACAATTTGCTACTTCCATGACGGTTTGTTGGGTGTAGCAGGGTGTGACCATATGAGAGTGTCAACATTTGGAATTGAAAGACTTGTGCAGCAGCTGCAGTACACTCGGACCCAGGCACATGCACAGACAGGCTCTACCTGTGCAGTACACTCGGACCCAGGCACGTCCACAGACAGGCTCTACCTGTGCAGTACACTCGGACCCAGGCACGTCCACAGACAGGCTCTACCTGTGCAGAGCACATGACCCTTTGCCCTTCCTGTCTCCAAAGTGCCCTTTTTGTGGTGTTAGGACTTTTTTGTATAGCTCTTTTTTATTGTTGTTCGGAACCCACTGCCCGCAAGTCATTGTCAAGTTTGCCCCCCCCCCCCCCCCATGCCCGGTTGCCCCTTTTCCCCATTATGGCCTGTACAGAGATTGCGCGTGCTCGCTATCTAAACATGCACAGCTTGAGAGATGCGGTCACCAGTCAAGTGTCTGTCTAGCTACCTAGTTTAAATACAACAGTACTGCCACAGCAGCATAACATTTGATTATCACTTGATAACATTTAATTTAGCGTACATCAATATTCAGTCTGGTTGGCTGATGCGCAGCAGAGAGAGACAGAAATACATAGAGAGGTACATCACAATCAGTCAAATAAATGGAGATAACTAAGTAGCATATTTACATCAATCAACAACATCAATGATCAGCTGATAGCCCATCCTATTTTCCCCATGTCAATCATGTCTTTAGGAGGCACTGTAACTAGATATCTTACACTTTGTGATGATGAGTGAGTGTTGTTGCAGAAATAAATATGCAATGCAACAACAATAAATCTGGTTTGTTATGAATTTCGAATTAATTATAAATGTATTCATTTTTTTCAAGCGGGGGGAGGGGGTTCCTTTTGAGCATCTGCCCCTGAAAGGTCTGTGCACGGCCCTGCACTCGCCGCCTGAGCCGCTATAATCACAATGTTCTTCAACAACCTTTTTCATTCAACTGAACGTTGCACAACGTTGTGCCCTGTTGAACAAAGCCCTGCTGTTTTCCCACGTTAATGCCCTGCTGGAAGTGTGGTATTCCTGATCTGTACTCCCGACTGGCATCCCTTCAGAGCGCTACGTCATCTCTAGCTCATCTCTCCAGAGGCAAATAGCTCAGACATCCACAGATTCCAGAATGCTTCCCTCACCAAGGTAACACTTCCTGTCACTATCGCCGTGATGGATGGTTGTTATGAGAGATAGACCAATAGCAGGGAATGTTAATGGAGTGTGAACCAAAGAGGAAGAGGTTTAATGGCGTGTGTCGCCCATTGCCCGTCACATTTAACGGAAAGATCTGGGTACCAGGGGGAAGAGGGCAAGTTGATAGGAGAGGCATCTACTCCACACCTAACCTAGATGTGACTACAGAGCATGGATATGCAAAGACATTCCAAAAACCAAAGACAAAGTTGTCCTGCAGAACAGGCTACAGGGTGAACAGGGTGATACAGATACCAGTTTGGACTAAAGGCCTCAGGCGAGAGTGATATCATGAGGCATCCCATCCAACCCTATGACAATCGGATTATAAAGGTTTGAGGGACATGTGTCGATCAGATGAGGGGGAAACTCATTGGGAAAAAAATATTAAGAATTACCATAAATAATTAGGGCTGTCAGAGTTAATCACATAACTTAAATTAACTTCTTGTAATTTCTGTGCATCATTTTTTTTTACGCGATAACTTGCATTGCCTGAAAGCACTCAAAATACACTGAAAACATCCCAAATACATAATATATACAGCTTAAAACCAACAAAGCAATCTAAAAACAAGTTGACATTGAGGTTAACAAAAGTGTGCTTTCTCAATTTACCTAATGTTGCTAACCATCACTTCAGAAAAATCAGGACGTCAATATTCTTTTAATGCTTTTTTGTAAGAAAATCTTAAATTACAGCTTAATTCGAGCAAATTAAGAATTTGAACATTGCAAATCCTGCGATTAACTCTATTTTTTTATTTATTTTACATCCCTATAATATATATATATATGTAGTTTTTGTTGTTGTTGACTTTGATCAATTTAAATAAAAACTATTATTAAAAGGTTTGCTTTCTGTAATGACGCCCTACGCTGTGCTCCTCCCAAATGTGTGTTCTGTGCTGATTGTTAGTTGTGGGAATAATACAGTTCTATTCTATTCTACATGATGATACTTCTTTAAAATGTTCATTTAGAAGTTTTAAAGTGGCAATATATAACTTTTTGGGAACACCAACCAAATTCACATAGAAATTGAGTTATATAGCAAGTCTAAGAAGCGGTAGATATGTTCTACGTGTGCCATTTCCATGCTTCCCATTTTGTTTTTGCATTTTTTACTTTCTGTTTTGTACACCAGCATCAAGCAGCTGAATTAACAATATTTTTGGTTATGGAAAATATACTTCACAGCAGTTTAGATGGTACAATGATTATCTACAGTATACTTTGTTATTTTGTCACATAAACTGAAGTGCAACTGTAACTTTAAATCATTGATTTAATCATTCTGGAGATTGCATACGTGGCCGAATCGGTGGAATCGGTGGGGGGGGGGGGGGGGGTAGAGTGAGATAAATCAGATAGACAGTGACAGAGAGGAGAGAGAAACAGATTCCAACCAGCTGATTGGCAGAGAACCCAGAGTGGAAATGGAGCCAGTGTGTTTGCAGCTGAGAGGAGACTGAATGGATACACTGTCCATGTGAATGAAAGAGTCTTTCACACAAGCCTGTGACTTGCTCCTCACACACACACCTCACATACACCACACACCACACACACACCTCACATACACACACACACACACATTGGCCCATGCAGGCCACACACACACACCTCACATACACACCACACACACATTGGCCCATGCAGGCCACAGGGTTGGCCGTAGAGCAGTCCTCAGTAGAGGTTCAGCTGTGGGGTGAAGAGGTGACTGGTGCCTGAGGTGTGAGGACAGAAAGTGATCTTTTCACTCTTTGGTATCACAGCTTTGGCTCAAATACCAGGGCTGCTGACATTGAACCTGCATTAGAGAGAAGATGAGGGAGCAGGCAGAGCAGCCTAGTTTGGTACCATACTAGATGTGCTGTAATAACTATTCTATAGCAGAGACCTGCAAGTAGGGTTGCATAGGGTTGGAAACTTTCCGGGAAATGTTAGGACATTTTCTGGAAATGTTCCCCAAAATATTGCTTATAACAGTGAACCTTTTTTATGGGATACACATAAGGCAATTCTAGGTCTTGTGGCATATTTTGGTTAAACTATCCCTAATTCAATGGAATTTACAACCCTCTGCATGCACAGTGCATTCTTCCATCACATGTGCAGTGCACTCTTCCATCACATGTACAGAGAGCTTATTCTCAAAATCTTGCACACTAATGAGATGCTATTGAACCCACACTACTACACTGTCTAATCCAAGGACTACATGCTTTCTGGTAAGTTTTGATTACAATACTGGGTGGGGTGAATATATTTTATATGACATGATTTTTTGTTATCTAGTAAATAGTAGCCTACAGCAAAGTGTGTTTAAATTATTTCTAACTTGTTAACAATTTCTGCTAGTTAGTTTTTGCTACCATGTGGATTTTAACTTGCTTGAGCTTCTTAACTGAGGAGTGTTAATTCACCTGTTTCCATACATGTTTCATTTTAAAAGATTTATCTTATAAAGAAAGTTGTTAAATCTATCTGCTTAACTATTTATCTGTACATGGAATTTTTTACTTATTTTTTTTTCTTCTAATCTTCACAGGAAAATGCCACGGGCACTATCTGATGTGTGGAGACATTTCACTGCAGCTAATGTAGAAGGAAAAGCTGTGTACATTTGCAAATACTGTGGCAAATAATTTGTGAAGAATGCAACAAAGATGCAGAATCATCTAGCCAAGTGCATAAAGTTCCCTCAGCGCTCACAACAAGCAACCTCTGACAAAAGTCCCTCTACTTCTATTCAAGGTGAAAATGATGAATCAGACACCTTATCGATAGCAACAGCTCATGGTCCTCCTGGAATCAGAAGTTTTTTTGACTCAATGGAGGAACGTAGTCAGAGAAATGCTGATGAATATCTTGCTCGAGCTGTGTATGCAACTGGTTCACCTCTGATGCTCACAGGCAATGTGTATTGGAAGAGATTTCTGAATGTTCTTTGCCCAGCATACACCCCTCCAACAAGACATGCTTTATCTACACATTTGCAGGATGCAGAGTTCAACAGAGTTCAAGTGAAGGTCAAGCAAATCATAGAGAAAGCAGACTGTATTGCAATCATCTCTGATGAGAGGTTGAATGTTCATGGGCAAGGAATAATTAAACAAGTTGACATTGAGGTTAACAAAAGTGTGCTTTCTCAATTTACCTAATGTTGCTAACCATCACTTTCAGAAAAATCAGGACGTCAATATTCTTTTAATGCTTTTTTGTAAGAAAATCTTAAATTACAGCTTAATTCGAGCAAATTAAGAATTTGAAAATTGCAAATCCTGCGATTAACTTTTATTTTTTTATTTTACATCCCTATAATACAGTGCAAATGTGTGTCTTTTTGAGCCTGACAACGAGCCATCCTCAACAAGGTTGGAAAGTGACAGTGAAGATGAGGTCTCAGAGTCTGATGTTCAAGAGGTGGACATTGAGGAGGTCCAGGGAGAAGACAAGGAAGCCTGAGGAAGACAACCAAAGTTGTAGTTCATCATTTTACAAATGTATGTTGAAAACATTTTTGGGAGATGCGATGGATCATTGGGGTTCATTCAATATTCCCTTTCTTTTGTTGTTCAGTGAAATCACCAATGTGAAGAGTCAACTCATTTAATTCAAGTTCAATTCGTAACAAAAATGTTGTTTTTATTTCTATTGTAAGGGTTTAATCATTTTAAATTATGTCTACTTATGATAAGGTAAAAGGTTTATGTGTCGGTCTCTATATGATATGGTAAATATAGCCAGTGCAAAAAAAAAAAAACATTTAAATGGTATTAACAATTAATTTGCATATATTTCTGTTAATTCCCAGGGAAAGTTTCCACCTCTGAATATTCCCCAAAATGTATAACCCTACCTGCAAGGGTATTTTCTTCTTGGAGGAGGCATTTACATACAGTGAGGGAAAAAAGTATTTGATCCCCTGCTGATTTTGTACGGTTGCCCACTGACAAACAAATGATCAGTCTATAATTTTAATGGTAGGTTTATTTGAACAGTGAGAGACATAATACCAAAAAGATCCAGAAAAACACATGTCAAAAATGTTATAAATTGATTTGCATTTTAATGAGGGAAATAAGTATTTGACCCCTCTGCAAAACATGACTTAGTACTTGGTGGCAAAACCCTTGTTGGCAATCACAGAGGTCAGACGTTTCTTGTAGTTGGCCACCAGGTTTGCACACATCACAGGAGGGATTTTGTCCCACTCCTCTTTGCAGATCTTCTCCAAGTCATTAAAGTTTCGAGGCTGACGTTTGGCAACTCGAACCTTCAGCTCCCTCCACAGATTTTCTTTGGGATTAAGGTCTTGAGTCTGGCTAGGCCACTCCATGACCTTAATGTGCTTCTTCTTGAGCCACTCCTTTATTGCCTTGGCTGTGTGTTTTGGGTCATTGTCGTGCTGGAATACCCATCCACAACCCATTTTCAATGCCCTGGATGAGGGAAGGAGGTTCTCACCCAAGATTTGACTGTACATGGCCCCGTCTATCGTCCCTTTGATGCGGTGAAGTTGTCCTGTCCACTTAGCAGAAAAACACCCCCAAAGCATAATGTTTCCACCTCCATGTTTGACGGTGGGGATGGTGTTCTTGGAGTCATAGGCAGCATTCCTCCTCCTCCAAACACGGTGAGTTGAGTTGATGCCAAAGAGCTCCATTTTGGTCTCATCTGACCACAACACTTTCCCCCAGTTGTCCTCTGAATCATTCAGATGTTCATTGGCAAACTTCAGACGGGCATGTATATGTGCTTTCTTGAGCAGGGGGACCTTGCGGGCTCTGCAGGATGTCAGTCCTTCACCGCGTAGTGTGTTACCAATTGTTTTCTTGGTGACTATGGTACCAGCTGCCTTGAGATCATTGACAAGATCCTCCTGTGTAGTTCTGGGCTGATTCCTCACCGTTCTCATGATCATTGCAACTCCACGAGGTGAGATCTTGCATGGAGCCCCAGGCTGAGGGAGATTGACAGTTCTTATGTGTTTCTTCCATTTGCAAATAATCACACCAACTGTTGTCACCTTCTCACCAAGCTGCTTGGCGATGATCTTGTAGCCCATTCCAGCCTTGTGTAGGTCTACAATCTTGTCCCTGACATCCTTCGAGAGCCCTTTGTCTTGGCCATGGTGGAGAGTTTGGAATCTGATTGATTGCTTTTGTGGACACTCTTCAAATAAACCTACCATTAACATGATAGACTGATCCTTTCTTTGTCAGTGGGCAAACATAGAAAATCAGCAAGGGATCAAATACTTTGTTTCGATCACTGTAACAAGTATAGAGATTGTCAGTCTACCATCTGAGGGACCGATGAGTACCATCCCTGCGACATAAACTGTCCACAGATCGGAGGTTGAGAAACAGACATGGGCAGATATTTCAATAAACAGGCAGAGAGGGAGTTAGCTAATCTGCTATGAACTTCTACACCTCCTCACCCACTGATCCATACACAAGCCCTACAAACAGTATGTGAGAACCACTACCTCTGCCTCGCCTCGTATCCCTTCACTATGTGTCTTTTATTAGGGAACATTAGTTTGCTATCCTCCAGAGTTCATAGTTCTTTGCTGAGTCCCAGATGTCACTCTATTCCCTATATAGGGCACTACATTTGACCAGGGCCCACAGGCAGCTGGTGTGTTAACTGTTCCACCACAAGATGTAAAAGCAATCTGTGTCCCACATGGCACCCCAAATGGCATTTTCCATGCATGCAACATTTTTGCACTTTTCGTGACTTGACCTAAATTGCATACTCTATGAATATGAAGGGGGGGGGGGATTCTTATGACATTGCCAGTAGTAAGGTTTGAGTTTCATTATCAAAAAGACAAGTGCTGTAGCTTTTAAATGATATGTCCCTTTCTATTTACCGACTGAAATGAACAGAGTGGGTACCACAGGTGTACTGTACATCGTCCAAAACAACCACTCACAGTTTAACAGGCTACCCCGCTTACCCCTTTAATGTAGGAGGACACATATGCAAATAATCAGAATAATCAGGTGTGATTGTGATGTCATGCTGTGGGTCAAAAATTCCCTCCCCTCAGGAACAGGCTAAAATTCCAGGTGTTTTTCTTTTTAAAGCTCTTACACTAAAAGTGCATTGTCATAATTTTCATGTGTGGAAATATCATTAAAAAACAGGAGAATTGACTGCACTGTCCCTTTAATAACACCCACACGTGAAAATGATTTTGTTCCTTGGCCGGGAAAGAGTTTTGCTAAATGGATGGCTGAAACACACACACACACGTACGTACACATGCACGCACATACACACATGCACACACGCAGGCACACATACAGCTGTGAGAGAGAGTCAGCCGGGGCTGGAGTAATATCAATAATAAACCACAGAAAGGAAATTCACCAGCAAGACTCGTCTTGATAACGACATTCCGAGACGTAATGAATCCACTACCGAAAAATAAACAGGAGCCAAACTGTGAATAAACAAGGACAACGGCGATAACACAAAACACGCTAAGACACGCTAGGCTAGCCGCCGTCACTAGCCCAGCCACATGGTCAAAATTACATTACTCCAGATTGTACTCCAGATTACACTTACTATTATCATCCTGCGCCAGGGTTTTGGGTTTCCCCTTTGAACAGAGCTGTGAAATCCATGCTAATCATTGACACTGAGAGACTGGCTAGCGACGACGCTAGCGCTAATGCTATCGCCTGCAAGGATCTAATGGAGTCCAATTTGTGAAGGACTGGTGCCTGTGGCTGCCAGGGCAGTTTGCATGGCAGAATCAAAGATGGATAGCTTCCAAGGGAATCAAAATTGGGTTATAGGGGCCCCTGTAGAAGATTGACAACATGCTAACACTGAATTGTGGTGTTAGGGGCCTCAGCACAAGATTGACAACACACTCCAAGCTTGCATAGTAACACACAAATACACTGTAGACTAACACACACACTTGTGGTGAATCAACAACACTACACCCTAACACACCCACTACACCAAGTGTACCCCTACTATAAAGAGTAGGTCTTATGGCCCCAGTGCAATACCATGAACCCATGGTAGAATCCACCCAAACCAAGATAAGAGTCACAACAGAGTCAGCTAACAGCACACGCGATGTTTCTGTGAACTGCTAAATCTCCTCATCAGTGAGTTTCCTCCCATGTTAAGAGGAAAAGAGGTAGAGAGGAAGGGAGAGGTTGACATGGTGAGAGAAAAAGTGGGAGGGACGGAGGGATGGAGAGGTTGACATGTTGAGAGAAAAAGTGGGAGGGACGGAGGGAAGGAGAGGTTGACATGTTGAGAGAAAGAGAGGGAGGGAGGGGTTGATATAGGGAGATTCACGCTGAGACTGCTTTGAAAACCTGCATTAATGGATAATAACAAGTTAACATACTATTCCCTCTATAACCCACACAGAGACCATCTCCCTCAGGGATTTCCATGGTTTTTATTGTGAAAGCCATTTCTCCTTTGTGCCTTTATCACAGTATAGAGTGACATCAAATCTACCCCTGACCACTTCCTCTTCCTGTTGACCTCCCAGGTGACTTCCTGTCATCACTCAGTCTGTTGTTTGTAACAGACAGCTGTTCAAACACAATGTGGTTACTGTGTGCCCCCTTAACCCCTCTGTATCCAAACAGGAGCCATGGGAACACCACTCCCACCCCACCCTCCTCTGCCTACAGGGCAGCTACAGTCTCTAGCACACATACTGTGTATCCTTCACTGGATTGCAATGAAAATCTCTGTGGTGCGACAACGTGGATACCTGCTCACCAGAAAGTAGTCTTTGGAGAAAACGCGTTAGCAGTGCTAATACCCTCTGAGTGTTTTGAGTCTCCCTCCACTACAGAGAGAAGGTGTTGATGTCAGGAAGGCTCCTAGAAGAACACCCTGTGATTACGTAGCTGTTACCCCAACACCATCGTCAGAGGGAGATAACAGCCATGTGCCCGTCTATTAGAGGTCGACCGCTTATAATCTTTCAATGCCGATACTGGTACCGATTATTGGAGGACCAAAAAAAGCCGATACCAATTAATCGGACGATTTTTAAAATGTATTTGTAATAATGACAATTACAACAATACTGAATGACACTTATTCAAATGAATAAAATCAATTTAGCCTCAAATAAATAATGAAACATATTCAATTTGGTTCAAATAATGCAAAAACAAAGTGTTGGAGAAGAAAGTAAAAGTGCAATATGTGCCATGTAAGAAAGCTACCGTTTAAGTTCCTTGCTCAGAACATGAGAACATATGAAAGCTGGTGGTTCCTTTTAACATGAGTTTTCAATATTCCCAGGTAAGAAGTTTTAGGTTGTAGTTATTATAGGAATTATAGGACCATTTCTCTCTATACGATTTGTATTTCATATACCTTTGACTATTGGATATTCTTATAGGCACTTTAGTATTGCCAGTGTAACAGTATAGCTTCCATCCTTCTCCTCGCCGCTACCTGGGCTCGAAACAGGAACACATTGACAACAGCCACCCTTGAAGCAGCGTTACCCATGCAGACTCAGAGCAAGTGACGCTATTGAAACGCTATTGAAATGCTATTAGCGCAGACCTCGCTAACTAGCTAGCCATTTCACATCGGTTACACCAGCCTCATCTCGGGAGTTGATAGGCTTGAAGTCATAAACAGCGCAATGCTTGAAGCATGGCGAAGAGCTGCTGGCAAAACGCACTAAAGTGCTGTTTGAATGAATGCTTACGAGCCTGCTCGTGCCTACCACCGCTCAGTCAGACTGCTCTATCAAATCATAGACTTAATTATAACATAATAACACACAGAAATACGACCATTAATATGGTCAAATCCGGAAACTATCATCTTGAAAACAAAACATTTATTCTTTCAGTGAAATACGGAACCGTTCCGTATTTTATCTAACGGGTGGCATCTCTAAGTCTAAATATTGCTGTTACATTGCACAACCTTCAATGTTATGTCATAATTACGTAAAATTCTGGCAAATTAGTACGCAATGAGCCAGGCGGCCCAAACTGTTGCATATACCCTGACTCTGCATGCAATGAACGCAAGAGAAGTGACACAATTTCACCTGGTTAATATTGCCTGCTAACCTGGATTTCTTTTAGCTAAATATGCAGGTTT
The DNA here is from genome assembly GCF_002021735.2 of Oncorhynchus kisutch. Classification (NCBI taxonomy): domain Eukaryota; kingdom Metazoa; phylum Chordata; class Actinopteri; order Salmoniformes; family Salmonidae; genus Oncorhynchus; species Oncorhynchus kisutch. The sequence goes on along the minus strand of NW_022261980.1, from coordinate 2,768,752 downwards.
AAAAAGATATACTTCTGTGTATTGATTTTAAGAAAGGCATTGATGTTTATGGTTAGATACACGTTGGAGCAACGACAGTCCTTTTTTGCGAATGCACACTGCATCGATTATATGCAATGCAGGACACGCTAGATAAACTAGTAATACCATCAACCATGTGTAGTTATAACTAGTGATTATGATTGATTAAGTTTAATGCTAGCTAGCAACTTACCTTGGCTTCTTACTGCATTCGCGTAACAGGTGGGATCCTCGTGAGGCAGGTGGTTAGAGCGTTGGACTAGTTAACCGTAAGGTTGCAAGATTGAATCCCCGAGCTGACAAGGTAAAAATCTGTCTTTCTGCCCCTGAACAAGGCAGTTAACCCACTGTTCCTAGGCCGTCATTGAAAATAAGAATGTGTTCTTAACTGACTTGCCTAGTTACATAAAGATGGAATAAAAAATAAACGTCATCTGCAAAAATCTGCGTCCAAAAATACCGATCTCCGATTGTTATGAAAACTTGAAATCGTCCCTAATTAATCGGCCATTCCGATTAATCGGTCGACCTCTACCGTCTATTCTTCTATTCCTGAGTCTATACACACACACACACACACACACCACACACACACACACACACACACACACACACACACACACACACACACACACACACACACACACACCACACACAGTCTTCTCACTATTTTCTGTTGCCAATGAACACAACAACAAAGTGTTGACCTGTTGACCTGAGCTAAATCTGTCAAAATGGATGCCTGACTAACAGCGCAATACCAGTAGTGAACTTTTGTACTCAGTAACCTCAGAGAGAGAGAAAAAGGGGGAGGGAGAGAGAGAGAGATACAGGAAAGACAATGACAGAGACAGGAAAGAGATTACAGAGAGCGAGAAAGGGGGGATAGAGAGATAGAGACAGGGAGAAACAGGGGAAGGGAGAGATACAGGAAAGACAGAGACAGAGACAGGAAAGAGGTTACAGAGAGAGAGAAAGGGGGGATAGAGAGATAGAGACAGAGAAAGAGTGACACTGAAAGAAGGAGAGAGAGATCGAGAGAGAGATCAAGAGAAAGAGAGAAATTGAAGAGGAGGAAAGCAGAGCTCTAAGTCTTACAGCACCTCTAGAAAACCACGGCAACAATAAAAGCCAATCAAGCGTGAGTCTAATCCCACATCTGCTTGTCATAATCCAGGCGGACACCCAGCCAAGCATGGACCTACTAACTACAGCCCCCATAACTCCCCACCCTTCCCTAACTACAGCCCCCATAACCCTCCACCCTACCAATCCTCATTTGACCTGACTGACTGGCTATCTGGCTGGCTGGCTGGCTGGCTGACTGACTCTACTGTCCAATGCCCAAAACATTCCACCACCAAGTTGAATCTTTCCCTCACGCTTCAACAGAAAAACACTTTCAGTGGACATTCTCCATTGAGTTTACATTATAGTACAGGTCAGGAGTAGATTACAGCGGGCCACACAGAGATTCAGAGATTTTGTATCAGTCACGAATTCCGTAAAAAATGGAGACTAACATTGAGCCCAAGACGGTATGGGGCTCATACGTTGACCGGCAACAGACCATCCGTAATTAGTCTGTTTTTTGTGTGGTTTTTTTAAAGAAAAAAGTTTAAATGAGTTAAACTTTTGAAGGATAAATAGATGCCTTCTTCAATTACTGCAGTGGGCTAAATCAGGGCCACACAGAGAGATTATTTGTAGTGTTACGCAAATCTACTTTGAAACAAAAGTATACACCTCACACACATGGTTATGGACTAATAAAAAATAAAAATAAAAATGTACCATGTCAGATATAGTTGAAATGTATAACATCCCAATATTACACTTTATATAGATCACAGAAGACTGAAATATAACAAAACTGTTTGACATTGACACACCAGATGTCGTAAAAAAAAGTATCTTCAATAATTATGAAATTATGAAAAAGTAATAACATTCCACCCATGAGGCCAAAGAGGGCGCTTTTGGTCATTGACTGCTGGAAAGGGCTACTCTGGGTCCAGGAAAACAGCGTTTAGGGGAGAAAGAGAAGTGTTTTGAGGTCTAACTCACAAATCACTGCAGCATTCTGGAGGCCGGTGCTCTGACTGAGCAAGCTGTGTCCCTTGCTCCTGTCAGCAGCAGTATTTACAGCGACACGTGATCACAAATGTGGTGAAATCAGCACTTTTAAGAGACTTTAAGGAGTTTAGCACGTCGTTTTATGCAGTTAACTCATTACTGGGGCGATATGCAGCTAAGAGAGAGGCACAGTTGGAGTGTGTGTGTGTGTGTGTGTGAGAGATAAAGTGGGGGAATGGACAACTGATATATTATGGAGACATGAACTCAACAGAATTACAAATAAACCTGGACATGCTATCTGCTAAAGCACTCAGCTGATATAATGTGTTCTCCTCCATCTGTTCCCTAGGAGACTCTCTCTCTCTCTCTCTCTCTCTCTCTCTCTCTCTCTCTCTCTCTCACTCTCACTCACTCACACTCACACTCACACACACAGAGCCTGTGTGAGCCTCTGTTCCACTGGTCACAGAGGGAGGCTAAGCCACAGGTGTGGCCGGTGAAAGACCCCTGGCAGCTGTGTGTGAGAGAAAGAGAGAAGAGAGAGAGAGGGAAAGAGAGAAGGAGAGAGAGGGAAAGCCTACCTGAGTGCATGTGCCTGCCTATGTGAGTATGCATCCGTGTGTGTGTGTGTGTGTGTGTGTGTGTGTGTGTGTGTGTGTGTGTGTGTGTGTGTGTGTGTGTGTGTGTGTGTGTGTGTGTGTGTGTGTGTGTGTGTGTGTGTGTGTGTGTGTGTGTGTGTGTGTGTGTGTGTGTGTGAGAGCAGTCATGTGTACATATGTATCTATCCATATTATTATTTTTTATTTAACCTTTAGGGACAACATATTGAGATGTGGGTCTCTTTTGAAAATGCAATGTATTTACAACAACAAATTACACCCAAACTATACACATTCAAATAAAACATCACAAATCACCCAGAAAAAAAAGACATTCCTCCACAATAAGTCCCCAATCAGAACGGCACCAGAACATCAAGATTAAAAGTATTTAGAATTTTGTTCCAGCCATACGGTGCATTAACACTAAAAGCAGATTTACCTCGCTCTGTGGAGACCCTAGGAACCTCAACAGTTAACCAATCACATGAAAGGATTAGGCAACTCAGGTGTCTATACTTCAAAAGCAAAGTTAGATAAGATGGAAGTTTATGAATTTGGGCCTTGTAAACATAAAGGGAGTAATGTAGAGACCTACGGGTCTTTAGCCAAGTCCAGCCAACCTTTTGATACAGGATGATACAGTGATGAGTATTAAAACCTTCACCTGTAACAAAACAAAGGCACTACGGTAGATGATATCCAAAGGTTTAAGTGTAGTAGCAGCTGCATAAACAAGAACTGATAAAAAGGTTGACTGAATGATCTGCTTCCTACTGCTTAGAGAAAGGCACCATCTGTTTCTGTAGAAAAAGACAACTTTAAATCTTAGCTTCTTAACCAGTTCATCTATGTTTTTAAAATTTCAAAGACATAAGTATTTATATGCGGGAACACGTTTGATTGGAGAAACATCTAAAGAGTGAACATGTAGGTCTTCTGAAACATTCTGAGAGAGTTTCAAAACAGTATGTATTTAGTTTTCAAGTTTTAAATCAGCAAGGGATTCCTGCATAGCTCTAAAAGCTGACTGTAGTTTAGATACAGCCAGATACACAGCCAGATCAACAGTCAGATCAACATTCAGATCAACAGTCAGATCAACAGCCAGATCAATAGTCAGATCAACAGTCAGATCAACATTCAGATCAACAGCCAGATCAAACAGCCAGATCAACAGCCAGATCAACATTCAAATCAACAGCCAGATCAAACAGCCAGATCAACAGTCAGATCAACAGCCAGATCAACATTCAGATCAACAGCCAGATCAAACAGCCAGATCAACAGCCAGATCAACATTCAAATCAACAGCCAGATCAAACAGCCAGATCAACAGTCAGATCAACAGCCAGATGAACAGCCAGATCAACATTCAGATCAACAGCCAGATCAAACAGCCAGATCAACAGCCAGATCAACATTCAAATCAACAGCCAGATCAAACAGCCAGATCAACAGCCTGATCAACAGCCAGATCAAACAGTCAGATCAACAGTCAGATCAACAGTCAGATCAAGTCGGGCAGTAGCAGACATAATACTATCATCTGCATATAGATGAAGTTCACCATTTTTAACAGACTGACCAATGGTTTGTATACAGTAAATAGTGAAGAGAGCAGGACCCAAAATCAACCCCTGTGGTACAGCTTTACATACTTCAAGAAATTCAGACTTAACCGCATCAATCACAACATCCTGAGTTCTGTCACTAAGATAATCCTGAAACCATGAACAGGCGACAGAGCTCAGGCCTATTGAGGAAAACGTATATAATAGCATGATCAACAGTATCAAAAGTGTTTGACGGGTCCACAAACAAAGCAGCACATTTCATTGTAGTGTGTAAAGCATTGACAAGATCATTCACTACTAGAGTGGTTGCTGTAATAGTGCTCTGTCCAGGCCTGAACCCTGTGAGGTTTACATTCTAAATTCATTTCTCAGACAAAAAAGAGCAAAGTTCTACATTTACCAAGGATTCAATAATCTTAACTAGAAAAGGAAGCCTTGAAATGGGGTGATAATAATTAAGATCACTACTATCCCTGCCCTTATGAAGTGGCAGCACAAGAGCTGATTTACATACTTTTGGAATATTTCCTGATAACAATGTTAAATAAAAAATGGGGGTTATTGAGCCAACAATGATGGTGCTGCACACTTAGACCAGGATCCAATTGGTCGACTCTGTGGATTCCTTGTTGTCTATTGCATCCATGTGTGTGTCTGTGTGTGTCCATGCGTGCAGGTGTGTGTGTGTGTCAGGGCCGTGGTCACTAAGAGGTTAGGCACCAGATTCAGGGTCTAATTGTATGAGCAGATGAGTGAGAGGGCTGGGAACTAGGAGAGAGCCTTAGCAGACACGCCTGTCCTCACGACACTGGTGGCTTTCATTGTTCTGACTTACTACCCACGCAACGGCTCTACGTGTTACACTCACATACAGACAGAAATGAAATGCAGGACTGGACCTATAAGACAGACACATCTTTCAGAAACCAGACAATTACAAGTGCTGTAAAGGGGCCCTACATTGGGCTATTGGGAAACCTGAATCAACACTAGAGAGGAGAGGAGACTCAAAGTTATTCTAATCTCTATAGGTAATTCCCTTTACTACATACAGACAACATGTAAATACAAATACCAGCATGTTATACAAACAAATCATCAAACAGACTTCCAACTCTATTTTGGTCTCCTGTAGAAGCCTAAAGCAGCGTGTCCAACATCACAGTCAACTAGCAGATTCAGGTTTCAGTGTGCTCCATCTGTTTTCAGACACTAGCTTACTACATGTTAACTAGCAAGCCTTGTCTGCATGCCAAATGGTACCCTATTTTATAAAGTGCACTACTTTTGACCAGTGACCCATTTGGGATGCATCCCTTATCCTAAATAAAGGCCTCACCACTCAGTGGCAGAGCCCAACAGATCTCTGTTATCACCTGGCCCTCAGCAGCCTGTGTGTGTGTGTGTGTGTGTGTGTGTGTGTGTGTGTGTGTGTGTGTGTGTGTGTGTGTGTGTGTGTGTGTGTGTGTGTGTGTGTGTGTGTGTGTGTGTGTGTGTGTGTGTGTGTGTGTGTGTGTGTGTGTGTGTGTGTGTGTGTGTGTGTGTGTGTGTGTGTGTGTGTGTGTGTGTGTGTGTGTGTGCGCGCGTGTATGTTTATGTGTGTGTATTAGACACCACTACAACCCACTAGTATAATCACTATATATATATATATATCAACCTTAGGGCTTTAGAGGGTTGATCCTCATAAAGAGAGGTGACATTCAATTCAGCTGGCTCCAAATAGACACATAGCCAGGCAGACGAACATCCTCCAACTGTCCCATAGCGATGTACTACACACATCTACAATAATATGTACTACACACATCTACAATAATATGTACTACACACATCTATAATAATATGTACTACACACATCTACAATAATATGTACTCCACACATCTACAATAATATGTACTACACACATCTACAATAATATGTACTCCACACATCTACAATAATATGTACTCCACACATCTACAATAATATGTACTCCACACATCTACAATAATATGTACTCCACACATCTACAATAATATGTACTACACACATCTACAATAATATGTACTCCACACATCTACAATAATATGTACTACACACATTTACAATAATATGTACTACACACATCTACAATAATATGTACTACACACATCTATAATAATAGCCACACACCTGTATAGGCTGAAATAGCCAGGAACAAGAGCTTCGAGATGTGACCATCTGTGTGTCCCAAACGGTACCGTTTTCCCTATATAGTGCACTACTTAGTAGTGTAAACTATATTGTGCATTACTAAGTAGTGTAAACTACATAGGGAACGGAGTGTCATTTGGAAGAGAGGCACACCCCCACATAGTTGACAAGGTGCAGACTATATACTGACCATCAATTTGAAAAAACAAAGAAAGTGAGACAATCTACGGGTTAATCTGGTCTTTGCTTGATTTCTCACATCCTTGTCTCCTTTTCAAAACGCATTGCAGAAGATCTGACCCACTGGGCAAGAACTGGTTGAATCATTGTTGTTTCTACATCATTTCAACCTCAAATTGCAATTTGATGACGTTGACTCACACTGATTGGATTTGTAAAAAGTCATGAATGTGGGGAATTTCATCATTTTTTCACCCAACTTTTAACCTAAATACACTGAGTGAATTTGAACATTGAATTGACGTTAGTTGACAACTCAACCAAATGTAAATCAAAACTAGACGTTGAACTGACATCTGTGACCAGGGGGGAGGTTCTCCCCTCAGACCTTCTCCTCCAACATGCTCCGGCCCTTCTTTGGACACTGTGTTAACAACCCTCCAGGCAAGCTTCAATGCCATACAACTCTCCTTCCGTGGCCTCCAATTGCTCTTAAATACAAGTAAAACTAAATGCATGCTCTTCAACCGATCGCTACCTGCACCTACCCGCCTGTCCAACATCACTACTCTGGACGGCTCTGACTTAGAATACGTGGACAACTACAAATACTTAGGTGTCTGGTTAGACTGTAAACTCTCCTTCCAGACCCATATCAAACATCTCCAATCCAAAGTTAAATCTAGAATTGGCTTCCTATTTCGCAACAAAGCATCCTTCACTCATGCTGCCAAACATACCCTTGTAAAACTGACCATCCTACCAATCCTCGACTTTGGCGATGTCATTTACAAAATAGCCTCCAATACCCTACTCAACAAATTGGATGCAGTCTATCACAGTGCAATCCGTTTTATCACCAAAGCCCCATATACTACCCACCATTGCGACCTGTACGCTCTCGTTGGCTGGCCCTCGCTTCATACTCGTCGCCAAACCCACTGGCTCCATGTCATCTACAAGACCCTGCTAGGTAAAGTCCCCCCTTATCTCAGCTCGCTGGTCACCATAGCATCTCCCACCTGTAGCACACGCTCCAGCAGGTATATCTCTCTAGTCACCCCCAAAACCAATTCTTTCTTTGGCCGCCTCTCCTTCCAGTTCTCTGCTGCCAATGACTGGAACGAACTACAAAAATCTCTGAAACTGGAAACACTTATCTCCCTCACTAGCTTTAAGCACCAACTGTCAGAGCAGCTCACAGATTACTGCACCTGTACATAGCCCACCTATAATTTAGCCCAAACAACTACCTCTTTCCCAACTGTATTTAATTTTAATTTATTTATTTATTTTGCTCCTTTGCACCCCATTATTTTTTATTTCTACTTTGCACATTCTTCCATTGCAAAACTACCATTCCAGTATTTTACTTGCTATATTGTATTTACTTTGCCATCATGGCCTTTTTTGCCTTTACCTCCCTTCTCACCTCACATTGTATATAGACTTGTTTATACTGCATTATTGACTGTATGTTTGTTTTTACTCCATGTGTAACTCTGTGTCGTTTTATCTGTCGAACTGCTTTGCTTTATCTTGGCCAGGTCGCAATTGTAAATGAGAACTTGTTCTCAACTTGCCTACCTGGTTAAATAAAGGTAAAATAAAATAAATAAAAAATAAATGCTTTGAGAAGGAGGTGAGGACATCAGACTCAAAGAATTAAGGAAATACAACTGAGATGCACCCTTCATCACTCCCAATCATTTATAACAGAACCAACGTTCTGGAACCCAGGGCCTTTTTCAGGGTTGAACAAGCATCACACTTTACATTAAGTTTTACAACTCCACAGTGGGTGGCCTCCTCGTCCAATTAGCGGGCCCTACCCACAATTTCGGAAACACTGTGCCATATCAAATGGAATCAAACGTTTATTTACATGCCACCATGTGAATGGTACAGTACCTGTGCAGTCGAGTAGAGCAGAGAGAGAGCTATCCCAGTCTCCCAGAGCAGGAACAGGAGTGGTTTCATCTTAGCTCCGCGGTTAAACGTGCTGTTATGTGTTGGTGAGGTGCAGCCTGGGATAGGGAGCACATGTTTCAGTCAGTGTCAAGACAGGGGAGAGAAAGGCAAAAACCCAGAAGGTGCACCGCTCTTCCCATCAAATCAAAATATTATTATGGCCAGTCTAATACTTACACAATACAGTGATGTTGCAAAAACATGTGTGAAAATACAGGAATAGGCGATCAGCTGTCACCGATGATAAAGTTAGATTGTATAAATTAGCCTAAATAGAAGGAATCAGATTGAGATTGAATGTATAGCCTATAACAAATAGAGATATTGGCATATATGCGTCTGTAAATTACTATGAATGACACTAGGTAGGTAATTTCTTTGGGTATCAGGGTTCAATATTGCATGAATGTGATTATAACGATGTACTGAAAAGTTGTTGGATAACTGACACATGTAACAGCACAACCGCTACATGGATGGAATCCTAGGAGAAGCACTTCCCTCCGCTGGAAATAGCATTGGCCAATTATTGATTTCTAGCTAATTCATTCTACTTGTCAGATAGGCTCCCGCTTTCTCGAAAGTTCATTCTAGACAGTGAAGGATGCTCCCGCAGGGTAGGGGTAGCTCTAATGACACAGTTCAGCGATGTCTAAGGCAGTATAGCAGGCAGTTCATGTGTCTATAAAACGTATTTAAAATAATAACGATATTGCCAACAGCGACAGAGAAGGTCTACCGTGTCAAAAAGATGACGCGGAGCATTTCTAAATGTAAACGGTGTTCTGTAAACATAAAATGCCAGAACAACAACAATATTTAGGCTGAAATAATCAACTTGCACTTGGTTAAACTGATTATGTGGCGCGATAGAGACCATTCACAGGCACCAAATATTTCACAGACATCTGGACAGAATGACAGTACGATGTAACAGATATATAATGTTACCTTCTTTCGGAAGAATGCGCTGCGCTCATGTACAGATCAACATATCCCACCGATTCCTCAAACCTGATTTCCACCCGGCGCGACACTCCCCGATTTCAGAACCGCAACCAAAACTCGCAGTCAAATATGATGTATCAAATCGATACACAACTAATTCGCACACAACAACTAAATATCCCGTTGTGCTGTGGCCTACTACGGAGTCACAATAAAAGTCTGAATTCTCTCCCTCTTTCTCTCGCTCTAAATGTAGCGCGACTGGGAAGTAGCGATATGGAGCTCAAATAATGACCCGACAAAGTTAGAGCGCTGCGCAGCTGATTGCCGCCCTCGTCCCATCGCCAATATGGATTTGAGAATCGGCTACAGGAGAATAGGGGTACGTGATTATGTTGATTTGTTCGAGCTTCACGTTTACTCAGTAGATTTCAACATCGTTATCATCATCATGATGATCATAATATTAATCTTCGTCACATTAATAATAACTATAATAACAACAATCCTCCTCCTCACCATCATCATCATTCAGATCATTATCCTAATAATCATCATGGTCATCATCATCATGATTAACAATCATCATGCAGTCATCATCATCTCATTTATTACAAGGGGCAAACAGTAAAGAATGAAGATAATGGAAATATTATCAGTACACCAGTTTCCAACCGTATGAACTGTAACTAGTTCCATAGGTCTTTTTCCTTGCGTACCCCAGGCACATTTTCATTCTCAAACTAATATAACGTTTCAAGACCTCCCTAGTAAACTTGTGTGCCACTGTCACACTGTGATTTTGGGCCTTTAATTAATCAACCCAGATAGGCAAACTCCAGCACAGTTTTGTCTACATCTAAAATGACACCCTATCTCCTATATAGAACACCACTTTTGACCGGAACCCTATGAGCCTTGGCTAAAAGTAGTAGCGAATAGGGTGCCATTTTGGACTCATTTATGCTGTTGCTGTCACCGCTGCTCACTCGCCTGGCCCTAATACAGGCACTGTAGAGAAGTGGTGTATTACAGCCATCCCTCACCATGCCCTGTGGTGTGGCAGATCAAAGTGGCTATTACAACATGCTGGGGAGGTTCTCCTTTATTATGAGGTGAGGAATAGATGTTGGCAAAGCATAGGGGAGATACAGGGGGAGATAGGGCAGTGAGAGGGGGAGGGGGAGGGAGAGATGAGAGAGTGAGGGCAGTGAGAGGGGGAGGGAGAGATGAGAGAGTGAGACGAGTGAGGGCAGTGAGAGGGGGAGGGAGAGATGAGAGAGTGAGACGAGTGAGGGCAGTGAGATGGGAGGGAGAGATGAGAGAGTGAGACGAGTGAGGGCAGTGAGAGGGGGAGGGAGAGATGAGAGAGTGAGACGAGTGAGGGCAGTGAGAGGGGGAGGGAGAGATGAGAGAGTGAGACGAGTGAGGGCAGTGAGAGGGGAAGGGAGAGATGAGCGCATGAGGGCAGTGAGATGGGAGGGAGAGATGAGAGAGTGAGACGAGTGAGGGCAGTGAGAGGGGGAGGGAGAGATGAGAGAGTGAGACGAGTGAGGGCAGTGAGAGGGGGAGGGAGAGATGAGAGAGTGAGACGAGTGAGGGCAGTGAGAGGGGAAGGGAGAGATGAGCGCATGAGGGCAGTGAGATGGGAGGGAGACGAGTGAGGGCAGTGAGATGGGAGGGAGAGATGAGCGCGTGAGGGCAGTAAGATGGAAGGTAGACGAGTGAGGGCAGGGCAGGGCTTTGGACATGGATGAACTGGGGTATTACAAACTCACTTCACTTTCAACCAATGATCCTATTGTCTTTGTAACTCTGGCGTGCTTACCTGTAAACTCACAGCTTGGATAGATAGGGGGATGGATGGATGGACAGACAGATGGATCAAATGGATTGGTAGGTGGATGGATGAATGGATGATTCCACAGTACAGGTGCCCCTTTAGTATTGACCCTAGGCATGACAGTCAGGAGGTAGTCAGCTTGCCAGTAATTGAGAGGTCAGGAATAAAGGCTGAGACAGAATTGGGGGCTTTTGATTGAACTAGGACATTACAAACCCTCTGTTCCTATACTGTATTGGGCTTGCCACAGTTTTTGTGGTATGCTTTTCTAGTTTTTGTGCGAGTCATTCTACTAAGATCACAGCTGGTGCAGGGGGACAATCTGAAACATACTTTCTCCTTTACACTCGATTGCTGCAGAGCTATTTTCTGGAGATTTGTCTCCCTCTGCTGTTTGATTAACCAAATGACCCAGAATTTTCCCACTGTCAAATTATTGTCAAGTGGGACTGTGACTGTTCTCATCCTGTCACAATCTCATAGAAATGATAATGAATGCATAGGTACTATGTCATTGTTTATTGAGTACCGTGGTGTAAGATGTTCAGCAGTGTTTGGAGCTCGAGGCCAGACACATAGTGGGCACACAGTATGTAATGATCAAACTCATTTCACCGATCTCTTGTCCATTATTACAACGACCAACTAATATTGTTTAGAATCGTTATGTTGTGCTCGGTATATGATTAGCTGCGCCACAAAGTTACCACATCAAACTCACCCCAACCCTCATGCTCCTACAGAGCTCCACCCGAATACCAGACTTTTATTAAACAGGCATGACAGAATGGAAGTGACATAATCAAATAATGAAAAACACAGATACTATAAAAGTCTAAATAGTGATATAAATTCTAATTTGGGTTCGTTTATGCAGTTGTGAAATTAGCTAGGTCCATGTTTTCTACAAAAGATAAGAAAAGTTGCCAGATATCATACAATTGAATTGCAGATAATTTTAGGGAATAGTGCCTTTTCTCTAGCTTGAGATGACCATGACTTCCTTTATCCAATGGCTGACAGTGGTTAGAGCATTGGACTAGTAACCGGAAGGTTGCAAGGTCAAATCCACGAGCTGACAAGGTACAAATCTGTCGTTCTGCTTCTGAACAAGGCAGTTAACCCACCCACTAGGCCGTCATTGAAAATAAGAATTTGTTCTTAACTGACTTGCCTAGTTAAATAAAGGTCAAATATAAAAAGATATAACTGTCCAGAGGGGAATCCTGTGGTGCCACTCCCAATAATAGAACAAAGCAGTGGCCCATTGGTGCAGTTAAAGATGAGGGAGATTATACCTTTTTTTATGAACATGGCCTTATTTCTATTACAGCATATTGGATGACTGTTATTCATATTCCATTCACCCAGTTCAATGTAACATCGATAGGTTCAGGCGACTACATGATACTGTTATTTTCCCTATAACGATCATGAGGTTGCTAGAACCTAGCCTGAATCAAAGTTTACAGGTCGATAGTATTTTGAGTAATCTAGGTGACAGAGAGCGACACATTCAATACTGACTTTCACACTCTTGCCTGCATCTAGCTGATCTAGGGTGTAAGCATTAGTCTAACAGTTGCAAACGAGAGTTTCTATTGGACAAATTCAGATATGTTTATCCGGTTTCGTCCTGTTTGCTTCCGTTTAAGAATAGTTTTTCAAAATAATTGGTGCAATGAATACAGCCCTGATTACACGCGAACAAAGTCCACTTTCATAGCAGCCACATACAAACAGCTCATTGTATATATATAATTCCATATATATAATTCCTTCTCGCATCTATCTACGTGCTCTCCTCTCACTTTTTCCCTTCCCTTTTGGACTTTAAATCAGCTGTCTGTGACCAGGCAAAAAAAACTCCTGCTAACCTCTACACACACCCTACATCCATGCCATGTCATAGTCAACGTAGCTCCACTACAATCATGCAGTACAGTGTACAATCAGCAGCAAGCAGTTTAGCCGTTACACCCCGGTGCAGTACAGTGTACAGTTTAGCAGTTACACCCCGGTGCAGTACAGTGTACAGTTTAGCCGTTACACCCCGGTGCAGTACAGTGTACAGTTTAGCCGTTACACCCCGGTGCAGTACAGTGTACAGTTTAGCCGTTACACCCCGGTGCAGTACAGTGTACTGTTTAGCCGTTACAACCCGGTGCAGTACAGTGTACAGTTTAGCCGTTACACCCCGGTGCAGTACAGTGTACAGTTTAGCCGTCACACCCCGGTGCAGTACAGTGTACAGTTTAGCCGTCACACCCCGGTGCAGTACAGTGTACAGTTTAGCCGTCACACCCCGGTGCAGTACAGTGTACGGTTTAGCCGTCACACCCCAGTGCAGTACAGTGTACAGTTTAGCCGTCACACCCCGGTGCAGTACAGTGTACAGTTTAGCCGTTACACCCAGGTGCAGTACAGTGTACAGTTTAGCCGTTACACCCCGCTGGCAATAATAAAACCAAAAGCTTATGTTGATTTGGAAGAGTTCCAGTGTTGGACAGCCATAGCCAACTAGCTAACATAGCCTCCCTCTCTGTTGATTAGCCATAGCCAACTAGCTAACATAGCCTCCCTCTCTGTTGAATAGCCATAGCCAACTAGCTAACATAGCCTCCCTCTCTGTTGGACAGCCATAGCCAACTAGCTAACATAGCCTCCCTCTCTGTTGGACAGCCATAGCCAACTAGCTACCATAGCCTCCCTCTCTGTTGTATAGCCATAGCCATCTAGCTAACATAGCCTCCCTCTCTGTTGTATAGCCATAGCCATAGCCAACTAGCTAACATAGCCTCCCTCTCTGTTGGATAGCCATAGCCAGCTAGCTAACATAGCCTCCCTCTCTGTTTGAGCCTGGTGTTGGAGTAGGCTAAACTAGCTAGCCAAGAAAGTGAAAGTGGAAAAAAAATACACTCTCACTCTCCTTTGATATGGTGGACAACATGTCAGTTTATTCTGCAAGAGCTCTGACCGGTTTGGAAGACCTCCTCCGGGAAGTTGTCATAACTACTGTGTAAGTCTATAGAACGGGGTGAGAACCATGAGCCTACTAGCTTTTGTATTGAAGTCAATGTACCCAGAGGACAGAAGCTAGCGGTCTGCTGGCTATACCATGGTGCTACCCTACAGAGTGCTGCTGAGGATTCTGTAGACCTTCATTGAAAAACAGTGTGTTTTAATGAATTATTTGGTGACGTGAATAAATATTTAGTATTGTCTTATCTAAAAATAATGACTTTTGAAATGTATTTTTATGAAATGAACTGTGGAGGATGGTCCTCCCCTTCCTCTTCTGAGGAGTCTCCACTGCAACAAAGGCAGAAGGTTCTATAGGCCTCTCCAGTACCTTGGAAAACATCTCAGAAATGGACTTACAGAAATCAATACATTTCATGTATGTCCAAAGCATGTGAAATAAGGTAGCAGGAGCCTGCTATAATACATAGGTCACAAGTTTAGACCATTTCTGGTCTAAACTTGGATCATTTTGCCTTTGACCAATGCACCCGAATGACTATTTTAAATTGTATTATAGCATGTCTCAGACATATGAAGAAGAAGAATGTATCTCTGAAGCATACTCTGCCAAATTCCTAAATCCTCATCCACTGGTCTGTCTGTCTGTTTAACAGGGGCTCACATCCTTTCGAGAGGAGTACCTCAAAATCCCTTCTGAAAGAAGTATAATTTCAGCACCCGTCCTGATGCTCACTAGAAGATGGCCGAGTCCATTGAGCGCATGGACCGCTCCATGAGCTCCGTTGAGATGATGACTGTTCTTCCTAGTCTGTGATTGTGGCTACTTCCTCCTTTATTAGTTATAGCTTATACAGTGCTGTTGTCCAGCCCATGATTGTGAAATTATTGCATGTTTCATTGTCACATGTTCCATGATGTGGATGCTACAGTAACTATACAACTGGGCTTGTGTATCATCAGATCCAAGACTGACCCAAAATCTAACTGTCCGTCCATAGCATCAACATCATAGTTGAGGGGCCATGGCTGGTGGATAAATTGAGAGAAAGTGGCAGAGAAGAGGTCAAGGTCATAGTGTACTGCAGATTTGTTGAGTCCAAGGGAACCTACACCCTTTTTGAGGCACTGAAATGTTGTGTTATGCAGCATGCAGTACAGTACATCCACTGTCGTAACTATAAATGATGCAATTGGCAATTCCTTCATGTAAAAAAAGACATGTAGGAATGTATGTAGGAATGAATTATTAACAAATCAGTACCGATATTACTTGTCTTTGATGACTGCAGGACCATTAAACGGGTCACAGAAGTTTACTTCCGCCTTCGGGAAGCACTGGATCCTTATGCCTGGACGACATCAGGTGTGTGGTGGCCACAGTGGCATTCGGTATGGGCATCCAGGTGGACGACATCAGACGGGTGGTGCATTTGGGGGCTTCCAGTGACTTCCTTTCCTACTGGCAGGAAGTTGGGAGGGACCACAGGGAAGGATGTTTCCCTAGGTGAGGAAGGTGATCCTGTCCTTTGGTCTTAACAACAAGGACAAGGGCACGACTCAGCCCCACAACAAGCGTGTTGGCCTTTTGTTCAACACGGTGGCTCGAGTGTTCCCCAGCGCATCAATCTGGGTGCCAAGGGGCCCACTCCAGTCACTTCTGCCTGACATTGGCTCAGATTACTTTACCACGAGGTTTGTCATTTATTCCAACGCTGGGCATTACATGGGGCTGCAAGACACAACTACGCATAGATAAGTTCCTACCACAGACAATAGAAACTGGCTGCATTTTTTGAAGATGACGAAACTGATCTGTCTAACAGGCATCGTTTCATGCCCAAATCCGTCTGGGAACCTCGGTTCAACAAACTACCTCCTGTCATCCTGTGCCTGATTCAAATCGGATAAAGATTCCATATCCAGACTGCCTATCGTTGACAAAGAAACATCACACTCAGGCTGGTTAAAGGGTTATACTTTTCACAAAGTGAAAGCAGCATTTTAGAAACAAGTTTACCATCTGCATGTCTGCTGTTAGAGGTGTTCAATGGTTACACCATAAAGGAGATGAACACTCCAAATAGACATAATGGGACAACACCTGGGATAGTGAAGACAGACCAGAGGGAATGTCAAGCATCATTTATTTTCCTTTTTCAACAGTGTAACCCTTTCTTTCTGACTTATAAGCATCTGCTGAAGAATGTGCTGCATGGCAGCCACTCCCTCCAGCATTGAGGTCTCGAACCACCTTCTCCTCTGAGTTCAAGTGTTATTGTCACATGCACAGGAACAGTGAAATGCATAAGAATAGAGCCAACCATCTCAATTTCAGTATACCGGTAGATGTTTTTCTTGGTCCTGTTCAGACTTTGTAAATCAAACAAATACATGTGTGAACACCAAAACATGTTTTTTTTTGTTTAAACTTTTGTTAGAATAAATAGTGAATGATTTATAAACTGTATGTCATTCATTACCTGAGGGGAATAAGAAATCCTGAAGATCATATTGTGTTAATCATAACCCTATGCACCAGAGAGACATTAACCTCAAAACACAGCCAAGTGGTTCTCCCTTGGCCTGTCTCCCGGCAACGTTCTTTGGCCTGTTTGTAAGTCCTTAGCATGTTTCCCAATTTACGTCTGAACTTCTCAGTTCTTCTCATGGTAACCATGATCCGCAAAGATCCCCTCCATCTTCTTGTAGAAGGCATTTGGAGGGACCCTGAGAGCCAGCATGTTGAGTCAAGTGAGTTTGAGAGTTGGAGGGATCCATGAGAGACAGCAGGTTTAGTCGGGAGAGTTTGAGAGCTGTGACAAATGACAGTAATCAGATGGGACATATTTTCATGTATTTATATTGTACAAGTGCTTGATTATTTATTGCATGAAGCACTTTCAGTGTTTACAACATTGAGACCCTTTTGGAAATAGGCCCCTACCTTACAAGACCTGTTGTGTGAAGTTTGCTCTGCTGAACTTGATATCTTGACATTTGCTGTGCCTAAGCTACATTACTGAATAATTGAATATCTCATGTTACACTGAAATTATTATATCAGCCTTTTGTATTGAAAACACTGAACCTGCCATTCTAAGCCCGCCAGCCCCTACAGCTTATGTACTATTTTAAACATCTTTGTAATAAAATATATATTGTGTGATAATCCTGTGTTGTGTGATTCCATTACCAGCATCCAGGTGTGGTCTCCATTGATCCTGTCCCATCATAAAACCTGTGGATGTTACAATGTTCTATTCAGATTTTTGCATATGTCACAACAGAGAGAAAGAGGAAAGAGGGTTTACTCCGCACAAAATCTGTCCACAAAGGAGGTCAATGAGAGGGTCGAATTTGGTCAGCAAAAAATGCAATTGCTAATTTGCTACATGAGGCTTCTTTGATCGAATAAAAGTTTCGTTATGGTTAGGTTGTTACGAATGCACTGATATAAGTGGACGCATGTGGAATTTCGGCAACTTTGAAAAAAACATGTTATATTAGAGTTGTGCCCGTTGTTCACACACATATCTGCCCTCTCATTGGCTAGAATGGTCCCACCTGATCTCGCCTGCCTTCCATCTTTGAGGACATGCGTTAGAGTGGTCACTCGCCTATATTGTCAATATAATGAATAATAGTTGGTTACAACCATCCGACAGTGGCGTCTAAATAATTACGCTTTTGTACAATTACACAATAAATACCTTTGCTGGCTGTCTCCATGTCCGCACAATTACCAAACACAAGTTGTACTCAGGATAAGACTACTTACAATTAACACATTAACAGAACACAGAGACTGGATAGAAGCCCTGTCAGCTGTGAATCGTCGGATTTGATTATGCTGAGCCGTGGGGCATCGGTCTATGGCCCATGACTTGAACGGGAAAAAGCGGTGAGGGAGGAGCGCCTTTCTCAAATGGAGCAGTATTCTGCGCTGATCGGCCATGATGTCAAAATAAAGGCAGCATGGTGCATCTTCCAGAAACATACAACATATTTTTTCCGTAAAATATACGTTTGAATTTTCAAACTAGTTTTCATTGGGGAGGCACGTAAAGCATTTTTATCAAAACGAATCACTTTTGCATGTGAAAACACAGAATCCTACTCATAATTATGTCACTTTTTTTAGATGACTTCACCGTGGGATTTGAACGGGGCACCTGGCTCACGCCCAGGAGGCAGCTCGGTTCCAAAACGAATGCAATCAACTTTCACTCGAATCGAATCGAATCAATGGCCTTAAAATTCACAATCAGATGACTACAGTAATGGCACCTCCACACTCTTAGAACATTTAATTGTGTAGGATGTCATGTGAAATCTCTAATAAGTGTAATGCACGTTTCTTTTGTCATTGATAGGCTTTACACGTACCTGCGTATTCCACGTTCTTCTACGGATGCCCTCCATTTATTTATAACATTTAA
This sequence comes from Oncorhynchus kisutch, assembly GCF_002021735.2. NCBI lineage: Eukaryota > Metazoa > Chordata > Actinopteri > Salmoniformes > Salmonidae > Oncorhynchus > Oncorhynchus kisutch. The sequence goes on along the minus strand of NW_022261980.1, from coordinate 2,749,934 downwards.
CATACACTGATTATTCATTTATTCTCCATTCCTCTGCGCCACCACCTCCAGCACAGTAGGTGTCAGCATTCACCTCAAACGCTTGTTTGCGGACCACCATTATACCAAAGAAGAAGAAGAAGAAGAAGAAGAAGAAGAAGAAGAAGAAGAACTCAGTGCAAACCAATAATGTATAACATCCTGGAATGTAATTCTATCTATTGGCCATTGAGAGCACACCCCAGTAGGAGCAGTCCTCCACAGGAATGAATGGAATTCTACAGTATTTCAATTAATTGTTTCAAGGACAAAATGACATGTATTTAAGTACTTATTTTGTAATGTTGGGGACAGTAACATTAGCTATATCTAAAAAGTATACTTGTTTTACTTGTAATGTTTATATCTTTTTTGTCATGTTTTATTGGTATGTTTAGCTCACATAATAGTAATGTAAACGTATGCATTAAGGTGTATGTAATATAATGAATGTGGCAAAAACGAATGTAGACATTAATACATGCATATCTATAGCTTCCTAAATTTTTACAACGTTGGGGGAGTGCCAAGATGGAGGCACGGTGGCTTCAACACAGCGCCCCCTAAAAGTCATCTAGTTGTATACATAAATTATTGGTGCAAACTCATCCCAAACCCAGCGCATGCAGTCACATGAGAACGCGCCATGGCTTCAGTTACCTCAACCACTCGCTCAACTCGCTCCTCCCGACGAAGCGGCGCCGGCCCGTCCAGCTCCAGCCCAACCCGGCTCTCCAGAAGCCAGGAGAAAGAGGAGCTTAGCCACCTGAACGACCGCCTGGCCGCCTACATAGAGCGGGTCCGCCAGCTGGAGAATGACAAGTCCTCAATGCTGCTTCTCCTGGAGGAGAAAGAGGAGTCCACGACCCGGGAGACGGCCAACGTTCGGCGGCTGTACGAGACCGAGTTGGCCGACGCGAGGAAGAGCTTGGACGTGCTGGCTAACGACAGGGCCCGGCTGCAGATAGAGATGGGTCATCTTTCTGAAGAGCATAGCAACCTACAAACCAGGTAACGTTAGATATAATAACCTACAAACCAATCTATGTTTGTACTGTGTATTCGCGCTGTTGTCATTGAGTGTTGAGATCCATAGTTTAAAAAAAATAAAAATAGCATAAATGGTTAGTTTGCAATTAGGCCTAAATTGTTGCAGTAAAAAGTTGTATATTTTGGGATAGGGTACGAAAGTTGAACTAAGCTAATGATGCATTTCTAAGTTAAATTCTTCAAAAATCAATGTCTAGCCTTTATCATTAATTAAACAATCGCAAATTCTCCATTTAAATAATACTAATTAGGTGGGTGCTTATTTGTCCTATTTCACCTATGTATAAATGTGTATTATACACGTGTGAATTGTTAGTGTTTTTGGCATATCCCAACTCCCCTTAGACACTCTTGGAGTATGTGGTTCCCCATTTATGATCATATTGTTTGTCTTTGCAAGACATGATCTACAGATAGTAATGATTACCTTTTTGAGGAAGAGACCTCAGATAGATTTGGTTTGTCATCTTTCTTTCCTAATAAGAAGCATGAGAATATCCTCCTGTTATTATTATCCTTCTGCTATCTCTTGTTTGAATAACCACAATATCATTATAGTAACCTAATATCATAATAGTAGCCTAATATCAATAGAACCATATGCCGTGTATTAACATCCACAATTAAAGTAACAATTGAATTATACCCAGAATAAAAAACGATCTCTAAAATCACTCCCTTCAGGAAGTGAAGCATATAAGCACTTGACTTCTGTCATCTCTATTCTATCCTAACAGGAACCATAGTAACCATCAGACTTCTGTCATCTCTATTCTATCCTAACAGGAACCATAGTAACCATCAGACTTCTGTCATCTCTATTCTATCCTAACAGGAACCATAGTAACCATCAGACTTCTGTCATCTCTAGCTTACCCTACAAGTAACCATAGCAACCACCTGTCTTCTGTCATCTCTTTTCCTCCCACCAGGTGTTTGTGTAGTAATAATGGCAAAGAGTCGGAGCTAAGATTTAAAGGGCGACTGAACTCAGTGATTCCCTTTGTTTTTCAGTTGCTCATTTAAAGGCCTAATGCAGTCAAATGTGATTTTCCTGAGTTTTATTTACATTTTCACACTGAGGTTGGACTAATACTGTGAATTTGTGAAAATGATAATGTACTTTTAGTGTAAAAGCTGTTTGAAAGACCACCTGAAATGTCGGCCTGTTTTGGTGGGATGAGGGTTTTGTCCGTAGTTACATCACCATGCTGTGAATTAGTTAATATACCAATCAGAAAGAGTTCCAAGCCTCTCTGCCAGTTTTGTCAGTTTTCCCCTCCCCATTCAGACCACTCTGACAGTCCTAGCAAAATTCTTGCTTGAGAAATTACTCTTTGCTAAGAAGCTATTTTAAATATATATATATTTATTTTTTATTTTTTACTGTTTTCAAATAAAATGTTCACAGTAAGGTGCTTAATTGTTACCCAGAAATGATTTGATATTGAGGTAAAAATGGCACCCGTGGACTTGTTAAAAAAAATATATATATATAAGAAAAATTTGATTTCAGTCTTGGGGGTGTGGTTTGATAACACGCCCACATCGAACCACGCCCACAAGACTGAAATCTTGTTTTTCTTAAAAGGTCCAAGGGAGCTGTTTTTCTCTGAAATATTTTCTCTTTTTATTTGTCGCTTTTGACACACCGTAGCAACAACAGAGCCACTAGCTTACCACCTCCCCAAAATAGTCACAATTGATCTAAGATGAATCAAGAAATCTGTAATTAATTTTGATGTTTTTGCAGAGGACATTTTTTGTTGTGCAATTTTACATCCTAGCTAGGTGTTTGGTGCAGTATTTCTCAAGTTCAAAAATGTGCATGAAAACTAGCATTGCAATGCAGATGAATATCCTGTCTGCTGCTGCACACACAGAGCTGTTTATTTGGTATTTTATTCGGATCCCCATTTCACTGTTGCAAAAGCAGCAGCTACTCTTCCTGGGGTCCATACAGAACATGAATAAACAACAGCTGCACAGGACTGATTCGTTCCAACCTTAATCAGCAAGCTGACAAACAATTGTAAATAAAGCATAAGCTACACGCTGTTTATCAGCGCTCAAAATCACTAGCAGGCTAAGTTCCATCTGTGTTTGTCAATGAAGCTAGCTAGCAGGCACATTGAGCAGGAAAGCCACGTTAGATAAATCAGCCTATCAAATCAATGGCGGGTGTGACGTGTGTGCCTCGGTGCCGTTATGGTTTTTTCAACTTTCTCTCTATTAGTATGCGTCTTTCTGGCACTGTTTCATAGTGAATCATGTAAAGCGGCAGGTAGCCTAGTGGTTAGAGTGTTGGACTAGTAACCGAAAGGTTGCAAGATCAAATCCCAGAGCTGACAAGGTATAACAAATATTTTGTTCTGCCCCTGAACAGGCAGTTAACCCACTGTTCCTAGGCTGTCATTGAAAATAAGAATTTGTTCTTAACTGACTTGCCTAGTTAAATAAAGGAAAAATAAATAACAAAGCAAGTCATGGCAGGATACAAGATGCTCACTACTGGGTTCAGAATGTTGACAAGTGGCAGTTGGGATATAAGATGCTCACTACTGGGTTCAGAATGTTGACAAGTGGCAGTTGGGATACAAGATGCTCACTACTGGGTTCAGAATGTTGACAAGTGGCAGTTGGGATACAAGATGCTCACTACTGGGTTCAGAATGTTGACAAGTGGCAGTTGGGATACAAGATGCTCACTACTGGGTTCAGAATGTTGACAAGTGGCAGTTGGGATACAAGATGCTCACTACTGGGTTCAGAATGTTGGAATGTTGACAAGTGGCAGTTGGGATACAAGATGCTCACTACTGGGTTCAGAATGTTGGAATGTTGACAAGTGGCAGTTGGGATACAAGATGCTCACTACTGGGTTCAGAATGTTGGAATGTTGACAAGTGGCAGTTGGGATACAAGATGCTCACTACTGGGTTCAGAATGTTGGAATGTTGACAAGTGGCAGTTGGGATACAAGATGCTCACTACTGGGTTCAGAATGTTGGAATGTTGACAAGTGGCAGTTGGGATACAAGTGCACACATCATCTCCAGTCAATTCTCAGACTGGTTGACTTGGGCAAGAGGTCAACTGCTTGAGTTCCTGCACCTCAAATAGAATATTAGCTCCAAAGTATTATGGAGTTCCTGCACCTAAATATAAACAGTACCTGCACCCAAAAGGAGTAGGCTACCGGCACCTATCAGTCCAAGTCAACCACTACGCAGACTATAGTGATCCCTATCAAACACCTCAGCAAGTGGCCACTTCATAAAGGGCTTCTGGGCCAAGTTTTCTTTCAACATAATAATGGTCAAGTTCATTTTGCTTGGCCCGGTGCCCCCAGGTAGGCAGAGTTTGCTCATTTTAGACCATTCCATTGGTTCTTAATGTGAAATCTCCACCCACCCGGGGCATCGGTCCCTGGCGCCATGCAAAACCAACTCCACCATTTGGCAATGTGTTGTCTTATGTAAACAAGTCCGAGGTGCAAGTCTCTAACTCTACGTGTTCTTCGGTATGATTAGACCGAGCGCAATCTGCACAGCTGTTTCTCGGTGCATGACAATTCGCCATAGGTGCTACAATCCCTTTATAGTGGGCATGATCGAAATCAAAACCCAACCCCAAATAACTCGTTAGACAAATATCCCACTACTTTGTTTTGGAATAATACTGATTTTATGCCCAAGTGTCAATTTTGACATTGGAATAAATGTTTGACTAATGCCACATTTCAACCAGAGAAGTTGGTTCTTGCATTCATTTGCACTTTAACTTCAGTCATGTTCATAATAGAACGCTAGGATGGATAGACAACAATGCAACGTCACATACTCTAGGTGCAATACACATGAAGGCCACTAGATGGGGACCTAGTCCCACTAACAGGTAGTCCCTGTAACACCATAGTTGGCTAACCTGAATTTTGTAGTCATGAAAGGTTGCCAGTTCGTATCCTGAGCTGACTAAATGAAAAATTTGTCGATCTGCCCTTGAGCAAAGCACTTAACCCAAAATGCTCCTGTAAGTCACTCTGGATAAGAGCATCTGCTAAATTACTCAAATTTAAATGTGATCTCTTTTTCCTCCCACCAGGAACAATGGAAGCCATATCTTCTCATCTCTTGTCATCTCTTCACTCCTTCCAGGAATCATACTAACCTCCCTGACCTCTCACTTCTTTCTATCACTTTTCCCTTCTTCCTGGAACCATAGTAACCACCTGTCTTCTCTCTGCTCTCCTCCTTCTAGGAACCATAGTAACCACCTGTCTTCTCTCTGCCCTCCTCCTTCCAGGAACCATAGTAACCACCTGTCCTCTCTTTTTCATCCTACCAGGAACCAGAAGAAGGAAGCAGAGTGTAACATGGCCATGGGTCAATGGAGGAACTTGGAGGCGGTCCTCAACTCTAAAGACGCAGAGCTGGCCAATCAACTGGCAGATAACAGAAGACAAGCGGATGACGTCACTGACCTACAGGCCCAGGTGGCCAATGTAAGGACTAGACTGCCATCTATAGGCCTTCTAGTGAGGTTAATTTAATGTTTTGTTTAAAGTTAAATACAATTAAACCAATACCACATACAGATGTTTTTGCAGCATTTTGACAGTGTTATGCATCAGGTTCTGTGTCGGCTGTGAACGCAGCTCTGAGAAGGAGTGGTTGACAACGCAAAAGGCATTAAACAGCATCAGACAAAACAAAGTATATTCTGCCTAGAGATGCGCTGATTCAACCTTTTGATTCTCATGTTATTTAAAAAAAAAAATCATAGTCTAAAGCTAACTAGTTCGGTTAGCCATAGGTTTAAGCTGGTACTAGTGTAGGGTGGCTAACATTAGCTTGCGAGCATCTACAGAGAAGACGCTTATGGGCTGTTATGAGACGTGGCTAGGTAATTTGAGGGGAGTTGCTTCGTTTTGGCTAAATGTTAAGTCCTTGAATTCAAAAGGTGATCTCTTTGACTCCTTGTCTCAGTTGGAGTGTGCGCTGGCGGAGACTAAGACCCAGCTGAACTCTGAGATGTTGAGGAGGGTGGACCTGGAGAACCAGGTGCAGACGCTACGGGAACAGCTGGAGTTCCAGAGACACATTGGCGAACAGGTAACACACACACACTTGAAACCGGACACACACACACTTGAAACCGGACACACACACACTTGTAACCCGGACACACACACACTTGTAACCCGGACACACACACACTTGTAACCCGGACACACACACACTTGTAACCCGGACACACACACACTTGTAACCCGGACACACACACACTTGTAACCCGGACACACACACACTTGTAACCCGGACACACACACACTTGTAACCCGGACACACACACACTTGTAACCCGGACACACACACACTTGTAACCCGGACACACACACACTTGTAACCCGGACACACACACACTTGTAACCCGGACACACACACACTTGTAACCCGGACACACACACACTTGTAACCCGGACACACACACACACTTGTAACCCAGACACACACACACACTTGAAACCGGACACACACACACTTGAAACCGGACACACACACACTTGAAACCGGACACACACACTGCAGTAACTGCTGCCATAAGAAAGGCCCACTATTGCCACAGAAGCGACACAGAAGTCAGATTGATTGGTTGTTGAAGTGGGTAACTATTTACAAATACTAATAATAGTAAGATATCAAACTCAATGTTGTCTCTGCCTGTTTTTCTAGGAGGTGTGGGGTATCCACAGCATGCAGGAGGGAAGGGGTTAATGAAGTTGCTAGGGGTAGGAGGGTGAGAAGAAATGGTTAAGAGCTGGGGATTGAATTGGAATGTGGCCCATGTCGTTTCCTCCATGTTGAGTAGAAGGGGTGGTGGTGGTGGGAATAGGGTCTGGGAGAGGACTAGGGGTTAGAATGGAATGTGGCCCATGTCGTTTCCTCTATGTTGAGTTGAAGGGGTGATGGTGGTGGGAATAGGGTCTGGGAGAGGACTAGGGGTTAGAATGGAATGTGGCCCATGTCGTTTCCTCTATGTTGAGTTGAAGGGGTGGTGGTGGTGGTGGGAATAGGGTCTGGGAGAGGACTAGGGGTTCGATTGGAATGTGACCCATGTCGTCTTCCTGCGGTAGACGTGTGTCTCTGTTCATGTCTGTGTGTGTGTGCGCACGTACGCGTGTGTGTAGGAGGTCAGGGAGATCCGGAGCAGACATGAGAGTCGCCTGGTGGAGGTGGATTCTGGGAGACAGAAAGAATTTGAGAGTAAGTTGGCTGAGGCCATGCAGCAGCTACGGCAGGAGCACGACGGACAAATCCAGCAGTATAAAGAGGATCTGGAGAAGAATTTCAATGCCAAGGTACACACTCTCTTTCACTCTCTCTCTCCCTCACTCCCTCCCTGCCTCTCTGCCTCCCTCCCTCTCTGCCTCCCTCCCTCTCTGCCTCCCTCCCTCTCTGCCTCCCTCCCTCTCTGCCTCCCTGCCTCTGCCACCCTGACTATTTTTATTTTTTAAATATATACTTCCCCCTAGTTGGAGTAAACTAATGGACAACAACAGTTAGGCTTCTACTTCCAGCGTATTGTTTTTGGGTTAAGTGCTTTGCTCAAGGGCAGATGGTTTTAGTCCCACCCAGCAATCCTCAACCCATCCCATCTATCTGAAGACCATTCCGTTGTGATTTCTATATGCCATGTATTGTTCAACTATGCTGTGATGTTTAACTAAGTTCTGAACCTATGTACATTTTACAGACACAGTATATGTTGGATTATGTTGAGGTTTGTGTGTATGTACAGTACCAGTCAAAAGGTTTTATTTTTTACTATTTTCTACATTGTAGGATAATAGTGAAGACATCAACACTATGAAATAACACACATGGAGTTATGTAGAAACCAGAAAAGTGTTAATCAAGATATGTGATATTCTTCAAAGTAGCCACCCTTTGGCTTGATGACTGCTTTGCACACTCTTGGCATTCTCTCAACCAGCTTCACCTAGAATACTTTTCCAACAGTATTGAAGGAGTTCCCACATGCTGAGCACTTGTTGGCTACTTTTCCTTCACTCTGCGGTCCAACTCATCCCAAACATCTCAATTTGGTTGGGGAATTGTGGAGACCAGATCACCTGATGCAGCACACCATCACTCTCCTTCTTGGTCAAATAGCTCTTACACAGTCTGGAGGTGTGTTGGGTCATTGTCCTGTTGAAAAACAAATGATAGTCCCACTAAGCGCAAACCAGATGGGATGGCGTATCACTGCAGAATGCTGTAATAGCCATGCTGGTTAAGTGTGCCTTGAATTCTAAATAAATTGCAGTGTCACCAGAAAAGCACCATCACAGCTCCTCCTCCTCCATGCTTCACGGTGGAAACCACACATGCAGAAATAATCAGCTCACCTACTCTGCGGCGGTTGGAACCCAAAATCTCAAATTTGGACTCCTCAGACCAAAGGACAGATTTCCACCGGTTTAATATCCATTGCTCCTGTTTCTTGGCCCGAGCAAGTCTCTTATTATTGGTGTCCTTTTAGTAGTGGTTTCTTTGCAGCAATTTGACCTTGAAGGTCTGATTCATGCAGTCTCCTCTGAACAGTTGATGTTGAGATGTGTCTGTTTCTTGAACTCTGTGAAGCATTGGACTGCAATTTGAGGCTGGTAACTGTAATGGACATCCTCTGCAGTAGAGGTAACTCTGGGTCTTCCATTCCTGTGGCGGTCTTCATGAAAGCCAGTTTCATCAAAGTGCTTGATGGTTCTTGCGACTGCACTTGAAGAAACTTTCAAAGTTCTTTCAATTTTCCTCTGACTGATGTCTTAAAGTAATGATGGACATTTCTCTTTCCTTATTTGAGCTGTTCTTGCCATAATATAGTCTTACCAAATAGGTCTATCTTCTGTATACCAAACCTACCTTGTCACAACACAACTGATTCGCTCAAACGCATGAAGAAGGAAATAAATTCCACTTTTGAACTTTTAACAAGGCACACCTGTTAATTGAAATGCATTCCTGGTGACTACCTCATGAAGCTGGTCCTGAGTGGCGCAGCAGTCTAAGGCATTACATCGTTGTGCTAGAGGAATCAATACAGACCTGGGTTCGATCCCGGGCTGTATCACAACCAGCCGTAATCGGGAGACCCATAGGGCGGCGCACAATTGGCCCAGCGTTGTCTGGGTTAGGGAAGGGTTTGGCCGAGGGGGCTTTACAAGTAGGCCGTCATTGTTAATAAGAATTTGTTCTTAACTGACTTGCCTAGTTAAAACATAAAATAAAGCTGGTTGAGAGAATGCCAAGAGTGTGCAAAGCTGTCATCAAGCCATAGGGTGGCTACTTTGAAGAATATCAAATATATTTTGATTTAACACTTTTCTATTGGTTACTAAATGCTTCCATATGTGTTTCATTATTTTGATGTCTTTACTGTTTATTCTACAATGTAGAAAACAGTCAAAAATAAAGAAAAACCCTTGAATGAATAGCTGTGTCCAAACTTTTGACTGGCACTGTGTTGCTGGTGTATAACTGTATGTGTTTCTCTCAGAGAGAGCTGTGTGTCAGGGATTCTCTGTGTGTGTCGTGCACACTGTTAGAGCAGGAGTGCATGATGACGGAAGAGAAAAGAGGAGTGAGAAAGATGCCAGTGCAGATTAGGGAGAGCTTTGTCCAGCTGATCAAGGTATTCTCACCGGTCCAGCCCGTGTTAGGTAGAAGTGTCCTCATATTCTAGCCAATAGCAAACACTTGAGGTACACCTTATTTGGCTTGCTCTGTAAAATGGAACCAACCGACTTGTCCCAAAAGTGCAAACCCAGTTCACCATATGTACTGGTCAAATCAAGTTCACCTCAAGTATTCAACATGTATGCAGTTGACTCTGGTATGTTATGTATCTCCACACATTAACACATTGCTTTTCCTTTGGTGTGTACGTAACATGGGTGTGTGTTTTGACAGCTGGAGAACGCCCATCAGACGGCGCTGAAGAGTAGTGACTTTGCCTCGTCCACCAGAGAGGAGCTGTCTGCCACCAAGCTCCGCATCGAGACCCTCTCCTCACAACTCAATCACTTCCAAAAACAGGTACTTGCTGTATGTGTGTAGGGCTAAGGTTGCCCATAGATGCTGTTCTTGGGTCAGTTTTGCATTTCCCCCACTATGGTTATGCTTAAGATTGGGGAAGTGAAGCTGATCCTAGATCTGTAGCTAGGGAACACTTCACCCCGGCGGTGTGTCTGAGTGACATTCCAGAAACCTGTACCTACCAGGCTGCTGCTAGGGCTTTATTATAGTACCGGAATATTTGACTGGTTTCAGACTGAAAAACAACAGACTAGAGATGTATGTACAGTCGTGGCCAAAGGTTTTGATGATGGCAATTTGCGTATACTCCAGAATGTTATGAAGAGTGGTCAGATGAATTGCAATCAATTGCAAAGTCCCTCTCTGCAATTGCAATCAATTGCAAAGTCCCTCTTTGCCATGCAAATTAACTGAATCCCCAAAAAACATTTCCACTGCATTTCAGCCCTGCCACAAAAGGACTAGCTGACATCATGTCAGTGATTCTCTCGTTAACACAGGTGTGAATGTTGACGAGGACAAGGTTGGAGATCACTGTCATGCTGATTGACTTTGAATAATAGACTGGAAGCTTCAAAAGGAGGGTGGTGCTTGGAATCATTGTTCTTCCTCTGTCAACCATGGTTACCTGCAAGGAAACCAGTGTCGCCATCATTGCTTTGCACAAAAAGTGCTTCACATACAAGGATATTGCTGCCAGTAAGATTGCACCTAAATCGACCATTTATCGGATCATCAAGAACTTCAAGGAGAGCGGTTGAATTGTTGTGAAGAAGGCTTTAGGGCACCTAAGAAAGTCCAGCAAGCGCCAGGACCGTCTCCTAAAGTTGATTCAGCTGCGGGATCGGGGCACCACCAGTACAAAGCTTGAATGGCAGCAGGCAGGTGTGAGTGCATCTGCACGCACAGTGAGGCGAATACTTTTGGAGGATGGCCTGGTGTCAAGAAGGGCAGCCTAGAAGCCACCTCTCTCCAGGAAAAACATCAGGGACAGACTGATATTCTACAAAAGGTACAGGGATTGGACTGCTGAGGACTGGGGTAAAGTTATTTTCTGATGAATCCCCATTCTGATTATTTGGGGCATCCGTAAAAAAGCTTGTCCGGAGAAGACAAGGAGAGCGCTACCATCAGTCCTGTGTCATGCCAACAGTAAAGCATCCTGAGACCATTCATGTGTGGGGTTGCTTCTCAGACAAGGGAGTGTGCTCACTCAAAATTTTGCCTCCGAACACAGGCATGAATAAAGATTGCTACCAACACATCCTCCGAGAGGAACTTCTCCCAACCATCCAGGAACAGTTTGGTGACGAACAATGCCTTTTCCAGCATGATGGAGCACATTGCCATAAGGCAAAAGTGATAACTAAGTGGCTCGGGGAACAAAACATCGATATTTTGGGTCCATGGCCAGGAAACTCCCCAGACCTTAATCCCAGTGAGAACTTGTGGTCAATCCTCAAGAGGCGGGTGGACAAACAAAAACCCACACATTCTGACAAACTCCAGGCATTGATTATGCAAGAATGGGCTGCCAACAGTCAGGATGTGGCCCAGAAGTTAATTGACAGCATGCCAGGGCTGATTGCAGAGGTCTTGAAAAAGAAGGGCCAACACTGCAAAAATTGATGTAATTGTCAATAAAAGCCTTTGAGACTTATGAAATGCTTGTAATTATACTTCAGTATTCCATAGTAACATCTGACAGAAATATCTAAAGACACTGAAGCAGCAAACCTTGTGTAAATTAATAATGGTGTCATTCTTTAAACTTTTGGCCATGACTGTATGTTGACTGGTGTCAGGGAGTCTGAAAGTTGTCTGTGTGGAAGACTTTCTCACAACCCCTATTTCTCTCTGATTCTTCTCTCTGTCTCCTCCCCTCAGAACGGGGCCTTAGAGGGGCGAGTGCGGGAGCTGGAGCGGACCCTGGACCGGGAGCGCGAGGTGTGGCAGCAGCGACTGAGCCACAAGGACGAGGAGATGTCGGCCATGCGGGCCCAGATGCAGAGCCAGCTGGAGGACTACGAGCAGCTGCTGGATGTCAAGCTGGCCCTGGACATGGAGATCAACGCCTACCGCAAGATGCTGGAGGGAGAGGAGCAGAGGTACGTACACCTCAGACCTGGTTCAAATACGTTTTGAAATGGGGAATTCTACTAAATCAAATCTGAGTAAAGCAAATCTATTCTGAATTATTCAAATCTTTGGGGCAACCTTAATTTCAACCCAGGTTTGGCACACACACACACACACACACACACACGGTTACAAGGTCCTTTCACCAAACATAAAAAACTAAGGGGACCAAGACACTCTTCATGTAATTAGTTAAAAAGCCTTTATTTAAACTGGCCTTCATCAGGGAGTAACAACAAACCATCTTCTTAACCCTGATTTGAAGAGGAAGTGGTTACAGAATAGTCATTGGTGGACACAACATAGTAAACGGCATTTCCATTTTAGTCATTTAGCAGAGCTCTTATCCAGAGTGACTTACAGTAGTGAGTGCTTACATTTTCATATTTGTTCGTACTGGTCATCTGTGGGAATCGAACCCACAACCCTGGTGTTGCATGTGCCATGCTCTACCATCTGAGCCACACAGCAGTAGGATATATATATATATATATATATATATATATATATATATATATATATATATATATATATATATATATATATATATATATATATATTCAAAATTGTGATGTAGATATATTATCCAAAATGCATGTTAAGGTTAGAAGTATTAGAAAAGACAAAGTAGTCGTGGTCTTGAATAGGGGAGGGTACATTTAGTGAGAACAAGGGAGTCATACATAAAACAAGTCACTAGATGGCAGCAAAGATGGAGCACAGTAGATAAAACAGAGAAACCAGGGTTTCCCAAACATCTCCCTGACGTTGTTCTGTGTTTCCAGACTCCACCTCTCCCCGAGCCCCTCCCAGCATGGGGCCGTGGCACGCACACACGCACACGGCCCCCGCCGAGTTGTCCGCGGGAAGAAACGCAAGAACGAAGGTGGCACGGGGTCCTCGCCAGCCTACAAGGTCTCGCAGCACGCCAAGGCCCACAGTCACATGATGGTGTCGGAGATAGACCTGAAGGGGAACTACGTCATGCTGAAGAACAACTCTGAGAAGGTACCTACCTACTGCCTTGCTCTGACCAATTAGGAGAGTCTGTGAACTTACCACCCACTCTGACCAATTAAAGATGGAATCCGCAGTAGGGAGAAACTGTGCCACTGGCCGCCCCACCAGCATTGTTGTTGCTGAGCTGAGGAGCGTTGTGCAGCATGGTTATGAAATGCAGTACATATTGTGTTCTTCTATTGTGCAGCATGGTTATGAAATGCAGTACATATTGTGTTCTTCTATTGTGCAACATGGTTATGAAATGCAGTACATATTGTGCTCTTCTATCGTGCAGCATGGTTATGAAATGCAGTACATATTGTGTTCTTCTATCGTGCAGTGCGATGATGTCAGAGATGGAAATAAGTGTTTGTAATTTCTTTGTTGTAATATCACAAAAGGACAAGGCAGTTTGACCATTAATAAGGATTCAATCTTGAAGTACCTACCGCCTGGCTTCGACCAATCAAGTGTTGAGTGAATCTGAAGCTCTACGTCTCTACTTAGTGTACTACTTTGAGACTAAAGTCACCCAGGCCACTGGTTAACCAGTAGAGTACTAGATGAGGGATAGGGTGTCATTGAGAGTCTCTTTAAGTCCAGTGTTTTGTGTTTACGAACCTGTGTTTTGTGTCATTGCAATGCAAATGTATCCTGACAACGATTCCAGTCTCTGAAACTGTGTGAAAGATCTGGGTTGTGTTCAGTAGGGTGAAGCGTTTTTAAACCGGAGGTGCTACTTGAACTTGTCCAATTTAGAAAAGAGACCATTGTTTTCCATTGCAAAACATTTTGCTCCAGTACACCCAGCTGAACATGCCGCTGTCCCCAATCTGAATTTCAACTGGGTTGTATTCATTCGGGCTCACCGCTGTAAATGTTTTGTAACAGAACAAGCAGTCCTTATTGGAAATGCCTAATGAATAAGACCTGGCTGTTTTTTTCTGCTGTTCCAGGAGCAGCCACTAGGGGGCTGGGTGGTGAGGAGCAGTCACCTGGACTCTCCTGAACTGTTCTTCCAGATCCCCCCTTCCTACATACTGGCTGGGGGCAACACCCTCACTGTGAGTACACGCATGCACCTAATACACACATGTACGTATTGGGGGAAACTAATCAGGCCTCCATATACAATGGTCCTCATCTCCAAAACTGAAATAACATTTAAAACATGCATTGTTGCCAGCTGACCGTGTGGGACTGTGATTGTGTGTGTCAGATCTGGGGTTCGGAGGCAGGCGTAGAGGTCTCTCCAGGTGACCTGGTCATGAAGAACCAGAGGAACTGGGGTCCGGTCAACAACGTGATTGTCACCCTACTGAACCCAGATGAAGAGGTGACCCATTCTTACTGGCCACCACGACCCAGTCTACTGGCCCAATCTACTTAATACATTTCTACATTTTTGTGCACCAGGGGAAATCAAGTTAATTTCATTCATATCCTTGTACACGGGTGACTATATAGTTCATTTGATTTCTATCCTTGTGCACTTGTCTAATAGCCATCTTGCAAAGATCTTTAAGCTCCTAAGCTCGCAGAGATGTCTGTTGCATTTCAGGTTGTCTTCAATGCAGCTGTGCTGCGTAGATGGATCTGGGGCCATATGTATCAAACCTCTCAGCCTTTTACATCACAATGAATAAGATGACATGGACAGGGGGGACCTGATCCTAGATCAGCACTCCTACTCTGAGACGCTTGATATCTCACAAGACCCAGAGAAGTGTTTTGTGTCTCACGAACCACACAAATGATTTAAGCACCCTGCAAATAAGATCAACTGGAATGCAACCATTAGTGTAAGGAATTTGCAGCAGAGTGAAGTTTTCTCTAGGATGTTTAGATCTAGGATCAGCTTCCCCTCCACCAGTTCAAATCTTAACCGTTAGTGGGGGAAATGGAAAACTGACCAAAAATCTACGTCTAGGGGGAAACCTCACCCTACTCCAATCAGTACAGCTGTGAGCGGATGTTTGATGTTCATTGGCTGTCATCATCACTAGGAGACCGCAGAGCTGCGTGTGCAGGAGAGAGGAGAGGACGACTCCGATGTGGAGGTTGATGAAGAGTTTATGGAAGGGAGTGATGTTCACTACCTCAGGAGACAGGTACACACACACACACCCCAGGAGATGTGTAGATCCACACTGATCTGTCCACGCATGCATGCATCCCTCCCTCCCTCAGAACACGCTGCTCCTCAGCAGACAGGTAAATGCTGTACCCAGGCCTGTACCCAGGGGAAACTGATCAGTACTGTGTTTTTGATCTCCATTCCCCTTGATGGAAAAGCCCAAGAGAAGGAAAAGGAAGTGCTGTCTGGTGTTGTGAACAGCCTGTCTCATGACACAGACCGATGGAGGTGAGGTGACTGTCTACAGCGCGGCTGTTGACTCCCTGGATGTGTCTCAAATCGCCCCCTATTCCCTATATAGTGCACTATAAAGATGAGGGGGCCATTTGGGTCGAAGCCCCTGTTTGTCTAATCCCTACTACAGCTCTTAATGCTCCATAACCTAACCTGTAGGGTGCCATAGCAAGTCCCATTTGGCATTCTATTCCCTCTATATGACACTTGTTATGGCTTTTGTGGGGTCCAACATTCTTAAATAGCCATTTCTTTTAGACACAAATGCAGGTACTGGAGGTTCCAACTCATTTCCCATTTATCCAGAAATCCAATCAATATGTGTGAGTTCCTGATTGCAATGATCTTCACATGTAGTACACACAAGGTCT
Organism: Oncorhynchus kisutch; assembly: GCF_002021735.2. Lineage (NCBI taxonomy): Eukaryota > Metazoa > Chordata > Actinopteri > Salmoniformes > Salmonidae > Oncorhynchus > Oncorhynchus kisutch. The sequence continues at coordinate 2,733,885 of NW_022261980.1, read as the reverse complement.
GGCTCTTTCACACAGTTCCAGGATTGGGTAATGAAGACATTGCAGGTATTTTGATGATGGCAAAATTATCTTAAAAAATGGCACTAAAATGATCAGAAGCCAAACAAAATGACATGGTTGGAAACTCTGCTTGGCGTCTATCAGCCTATTCCAATGACTGAATGGCACCATACACATTTCTAATACATAATCCATAATCATTTCAAAATGTTCTTTTAATATCAAAATGGTTCTTAAAGCACTAGTTTTGAACAGAGCCTGTGGGCTTAAGTACGGCCTAGGGTGCATCCGAAATGAAGTGGCCTGCAACACCTCATTGCAAATGGTTGCTGTTCCTCCCGTGTGATGACACAGCTTGCTCAGCTTGCTGTGTGTTCCTCACCCCTGCATGAACCATGCTTGCTGTGTGCTGGCCAACGCACACATTATGAGTCTAATTGTTTGTGTGAGGTGTGTGGGTGATCATTGCTGTACTAATTGTATGTTTGAGTGTTTGCACGAGGCATGTGTCAAGAGGCTGAGCGTGTGTATCTCTTCACTGACACTGTTGTATGTTTTCCAGGCTCCGGGGGGAACAAACGAGAGTTGCTCTGTTATGTAACTCCACCTTCCTCCTTTCACAATTCTGACCTGAGAACGCTGCATCCGACCCGGGAATTCCCAGGAATACCACTGGAACGGCTACAACGACATCCTATCCCCTACATAGTGCGTTACTTTGCCATGAACCACAGCGTGGGCACTGCACAGGGAAGTGGGTGTCATTTGACACTGGCCATGTCACCAATGGTATTATTTATGTGCCCTGTGGGAGCTTGATGGTGATTTGGGAGCACTGCTACACAAATGTGTGTGATTTCAATGCAGATTTTTCCTAAACTAATGCAAGAGTTTGGCTGGTTGTATAGTTGCCTGTACCTGGAAAAATAGTGGGTAGCCCTTTAAAATTGCAGATCTGTTAGTGCTGTCTAGTCAACTCCTATGGTCATTTGTCTAAACAGCACAGACAGATCTGGGACCAGGCTTGTATTCTTTAAGCAGCGACATGGCGTTTGTCCTGCTATTCTGGCGTTCCTAACACATCTCTCCTCCCGCTTGCTGCGAGTGACATTCATATGCGCCTTACTGTCTTTAATGCCACATCATTCAATTGTCAAAGTTTTTAAGAAAATCTGTTTCATTTGTCATACAGTATGAATATGCCTTGTGTCCTGACTGTTTCAAATCCTGTTTGGGAAAGTGACCGATTGTTCCACTTGTATGGTGTTACAGTATGTTAGTACTATAACTAACTGTAAGATGAATGTTTTCTGGTGTTTTTACCCTTTAACCTGCAGCACCTTTTGCCATTGAGAGAGGAAGTATGTGGACAGGATGCTTTTCCTGTGTTTGACAGGATGCTTTTCCTGTGTTTGACAGGATGCTTTTCCTGTGTTTGACAGGATGCTTTTCCTGTGTTTCACAGGATGCTTTGCCTGTGTTTCACAGGATGCTTTGCCTGTGTTTCACAGGATGCTTTGCCTGTGTTTCACAGGATGCTTTGCCTGTGTTTCACAGGATGCTTTGCCTGTGTTTCACAGGATGCTTTGCCTGTGTTTCACAGGATGCTTTGCCTGTGTTTCACAGGATGCTTTGCCTGTGTTTCACAGGATGCTTTGCCTGTGTTTCACAGGATGCTTTGCCTGTGTTTGACAGGATGCTTTGGTGGCTTTGCAATATTGTTTCTTATTTTATTTCTGAAACTTTATTTTCTTTCTATTTATAAAAACAACTAACTGTAACATCCTCTGAACGTCCGATTGACGTCCGTAGAAACTCAATGTTGGCTTGTCCTTATGCACCAAAATACTTATGATTTCAATAAAGATTTTTCCTTAACTAATGTCAGTGTTTGGTTTATTGTTGGTGTGGTTTGGTATAGCCTGTGCCTGGAAAGACCATGGATAACCCTTTACATAAAATGGTTCTCTTATACCTCTGTAGTAATGCTGAAGTTACTCTAGTGATATTACAACAGTAATTAGCCACAGTGTTTGTAGTGACAAACTTAGTATAAAGTGGAACTAAAGATTTGTATAAACACCACAGATCATCAAAGCAACATTTCTGACTTTGTGGTCCTCAGGAAAGATTGTTTTCAAATGTCACTTAAAGAGACATTACACTTTCAAGTCAAAGTTTGTCAGACGTTTTCAAACCTCAAAGTAGTCTGATGTAAAAATGTAGCCACATCCCACAACATTGGTTGTTAAGCAGGAAACCAGGAAATTAGACAGTGTTCATCATTGAGGAATATAGCTCCAAATATCTAACAAACCTTTTGAGTGAAATGTCCTTTAAAGATGTTTGCACGTCTAACTATGGTGGTTATTTGCAGGTGTAACAAATCGTGTTTAGTGAACGATAACTAGTCATTCTAAACAAGAGTCCAAGAGGTTTTTTTTCTTCATAGTCTGGGAACAGGGTTGGAAAAAACTCTGGGCCCAACATCAACTGGGAGTGGGACATCAATTTCATTGTCATTAATCTCATCACTCTTTTACAAAACAGTCTTTAGAAAATAGTTATGTTCAACTGAGTAAGTCTCAAAGGCTGGTGTCTATAAATATATAAAAAGTATTCTCCGCAGAGAAAGGTTTGGTCCTCTGAAGGTTCCTTGGTAGAACATTTTCATTGCTGTCTCCTTGATCCAAGTCTTTGTTAAAAAAGTGTAGAGACGGGGCCTTATTCTAAAGAAATGAACCTTGTATCCTTGTTGAAGCAGCATGAGGACTAGGCCCAGTCCCATTACAGCAACACCACTGTATCCTTAGTGAGATCTGGCCTGGTTTCAATCCAGCTACACCACAGTCTCCTTGCTCATGTCATTGTCTCCTTGCTGAGCGTACAGTGGATACTGGGACCAGTCCCACTCCAGCTACACCAAAGTATCCTTGCCCAGGAAACCATATACATTAAAACCAGTATGGTGATAGCGCTGACGTCATCCACGTGTTCCTATGAAAGCTCCCGATGGCGCATGGAATTATTTGAATTTGAAGCGGACCATATTGCTGAATGGCGCCAAAGAATCACTAAGGATCATGGTGAAAGTGGCAGTAACTAGCGAAGGATCACGGTCGATGTAGTCGTTTTCATCCTGCCTGAGAGAGCCTGCTCGTAGCTTTATGGTCCCTGATTGGTCTGAGTCAGCACCTGATCCTGTGTGATGACAAATGTAGCAGTCAGAATGGATCACTATTTAATACAATTTCTCGATTTGTAGCGAACTTTTAAATAATTCACCATCGGGATTGAAATTGATCATAATAAACACATTTTGGAGTCCAAAACGGGCGTAAAAATATATATGTTTGGCCGTTCTGGCGATGGTTGACATAGGCTTTTTAGGGCAGACCAGGGGTTTTGGCACCACTAGGTTGCTATGCAGTAGCCAACCAGCAGAGCTTGTGACTTCACGCTCCAGACCGGACACTGGGGACCTGTTAAATGTGACACTAGAAATGTGACACTAGACCCCGTCCCATTCTGGCAACATCACAGTCTTCTTGCCAAAGTATCGTGGACACTGCACCCAGTTCCACTCCATCTACACCACAGTCTCCTTTCTGGTGGCCTTGCTAAGGAAGCTGAGGTTCAGTGTGTGGTGTGTGTGCATGGTTCGTGCTGGTCGGGGGATCTGTAGCCTAACTCTCTGGTCTGTCTGTTTCCACGTCCTGAACAGGTGGATGTGGTAGCGCAGCGACACCTGGTGGTGGAAGAGAGCAGTTGATTTTTACCAGACAGTGGCTTAAAGGGACGTTTTTTTAAATATTCAACTTCATGTTCACTCCAGCACCACCCCAACATCAACATATGTGAAAACAGAGCATTTCTATGTTTTGTATTAATAAAGATAGAGGAAGATAAGTGTTTCCAATGACATCAACCACTTGGTAGGCAATGCCTACTCATAATTGGTTAAAATCACATGATGCACACAGATGTCATTGGAAACGTTTATCTTCCTCTATCTTTTTTACTACAAAACATAGAAACGCACCATTTTCACACATGTTGATGTTGCGGTGGTGCTGGAGATGATGTGTATGACAAGGGAAAACTGTGACATTTCTCTTTAAGTCAAGGATGTTTGTAGTGGCTGTTCTAAAAAAACAGAACCATGGATTACAATCTCTCCTGGTGCATAGACTACCTTCAGGGTGAGGAACCATCTAACATTAAGTTGTAAAATACTTAACTTCCCCTTTAATTTAAACACTTATGCAAACTGTGTTTGTTTACTTCCCCAACCAGGGCCATGTTGATTAGGCACCAAACTGAAGAAAACGGACAGCAAAGATGGTGGATAATGAAGACGTCGCAAAAAGTCAGTTAATCTTTGCTTCCTGTCTGTGTAAGTAGGCGGTCCCTCTCTCGCTTAAGCATGCTTTCCACGTGAGCGTACATAGGTAAGCATGCTCAAAGATGCTCACTTGAGAGAGGGAACGTCCACGTCCACGTACACATTAAAAAGGTTTTAAATGGGAAACTGCCCAATAACAGCTGGCTTTGGTTTACAGTATCATCTCTGACAGATAGTAATGAATGGAAGTCTATGGGATCAGCTAGCTTTAGCACAATCAGCTAGCTGATCCCATAGACTTTGTCATTGCGCTTAACGCTAGTTAGCATTGGTGTAACTACCTCTAGCTTTCTTTAAACTGGCCACAGAGACTTAAAAATGTGTCCATGAGTTCAGCTGACTCTGGGGAAGTAGAAACAATCTTGCATTAACCCTTTAATAATTATAGTTTTATTAGTCATTCTATTTACTTTGTTCCACCATTACACTATATACCAGTGGAGGCTGGTGGAAGGAGCTATAGGAGGACGGGCTCATTGTAATGGCTGCAACGGAATAAATGGAACGGAGTCAAACATGGTTTCTGTGTGTTTGATACTGTTCCGTTTATTCCATTCCAGCCTGTCCTCCTATAGCTCCTCCCACCAGCCTCCACTGCGATACACAATCCCAATGTAACCCCAACCCACAACAGCCCCAACAACTCACCACAGTCCAGAAGCAGTAGATGGTGAAGAGAGCCAGGGTGAGCACCATGAGTCCAACAGCCTCCATACTGTTACTGAAATACAGGTCCATGGCACCCTGCACACACAGCCATCCTGATAGGCTAGCCAGCGGCGTGATGAACAGGAAGCAGATGACGTCACCGCAGAGCGTCCGTCTCTGGTGCTGCATGGCTGGTGAGCCCAGCCACTGAGGAAGGGAGGGAGGGAGATAGGGGACGGGGGAGGTGGGGGATGTACTGTGATTAGAATGGATAGAATGACGGTAATATCAGTTCAATTCAAAATGACATTAAGCATCGCATGACTTCATTCACTGACACAGAGAGGAGGCCAGGGAACATAAAGTTAGAGTGGGTAGACCAGACAACAGAACAATCTAAATCACTGTTATGTACAAGTACAGTATCTACACTAGATGGTGTTGGCTTTTGGCTTTTGGCTTTTGGATGAGTATCGAAAATCACATTTCACTTTAGAATTTGAGACTTTAAAATGTTAACCACTGAATATTGAACGCTGTGGTGATGGACCAGGCCATATCTCCATTCATCTGTCAGATCAGCTGTTGTTTTGTCTCCTACTCTGTGTGTGTGTGTGTGTGTGTGTGTGTGTGTGTGTGTGTGTGTGTGTGTGTGTGTGTGTGTGTGTGTGTGTGTGTGTGTGTGTGTGTGTGTGTGTGTGTGTGTGTGTGTGTGTGTGTGTGTGTGTGTGTGTCTCGTACATTAGCTCCCTCCATACAACACATGGTTCTTAACAGATTACCCGGTGCCAGTGGCCAACACACATGCGATAGGCTGGGAGGAGACCATTAATACAAGACGACGTAATGTCCTGTCCTGAGGAATCTCATAGAGATGCATTACAAAGCTCATATCTTTGCAATGGCTGCTTCTGTTTCAGCATGGGCAGTGCCATTGAGGGCACTCCATTTGTCTCCATTTAAAGTAGACAATCTCCTCTTTTTCTACTTCTGAGAGGGAATTGCCAGTTTCTAAATAAACGCACTACTGTGCTGGAGTGTGTATAATCTGGAAGTATAGGCTAAAGCCAAGGTTGGTTATTCACTGCCACCTGCCATTATGGAATGTTTTCTCAGGAATATATTTCATTGGCTGACCCCTTCTGCTGACCTGGATGAAATTCTGGGATCCTTCCTTAAGCCATTGCAAGTCCCACCCAGTTGACTACTTCACAATGATGAAAGCCCTTGATATCACTGTGCCCATGCTAAAACAGTGTTTGGGCCAAGTGAACCATCTATCAAACTCTATGGAGCAGCTGCAGCTCAGCTACAGCTAGTGACAGGAAACACCATCTAATCTGTTTCTCAGGCTAAGTGGCTTTACTGGTAAAAGCAGTCAGTGACATCAGACACTCCAATGTGAATCCAGCTAGGGGCTCTGTTCAGGAGGGTGAATTGTTACACAATGACCAGATAGAAATGTATTGAATAGAATAGATAGGGTTATGTGGACTGTAGTATAGGGAATCGTTGCAGTTCTACACATGATATATATCTATCTGCAACCTGAATAATGTTTGTTTTCTTCTGTTCTATGAAGACTATCGTTGAGACAGCAGTTTGTATATTCCTTAATGGGTTTGTGGCACGCCTTGGTCTTAGTATTTTGTGTTTTCTTTAATTATTTGGTCAGGCCAGGGTGTGACATGGGTTATTGTGGTGTGTTTTTGTCTTAGGGGTTTTGTGGGGTGTCTAAGTAGTCTAGGGCTGCCTGAGGCGGTTCTCAATCAGAGTCAGGTGATTATCGTTGTCTCTGATTGGGAACTATATTTAGGCAGCCATATTCTGTGAGTGTTTTCGTGGGTGATTGTTCCTGTCTTTGTGTTTGCACCAGATAGGGCTGTTTCGGTTTTCATTATTTCATTTCGTTAGTTCTGTAGTTTCTGCATGTATAGTTTTTCCTTCATTAAAATATATCATGAATCATCATCACGCTGCTTTTTGGTCCGATCCTTGTTCTACCTCTTCGTCAGAGGAGGAGATAGAAGAGAGCCGTTACAGTTTGAAATTAAGTGACAGGTGGGTTGGGGTAAATTCCATTTCAATTGAGTCAATTCAGGAAGTGAATTGAAAGTGACCTCAGTCCTGATAAATTGAGACTGCATAATATAGTTGATGTACAGTACATACGGAAAGTACTTTTCCCACATTTTGTTACTTTACAGTCTTATTCTGAAACGTATAAAATTGTTTTTCCCCCTCATCAATCTTCACACTAAACCCCATAATAACAAAGAAGAAAGTGTTTTTTCGAATTTTTAGCAAAGTTAATAAAATAAACAAACTGAAAATATCACATTTACATAAATATTCTGACCCTTTACTCATTACTTTGTTGAAGCACCTTTGGCAGCGTCGCTGCACAGCTATTTTCAGGTCTCTGCAGAGATGTTTGATCGGGTTCAAATCCGGGCTCTGGCTGGACCACTCAAGGACATTCAGAGACTTGTCCTGAAGCTACTCCTGCTTTGTCTTGACTGTGTGCTTAGGGTCGTTGTCCTATTGGAAGGTGAACCTTCACCCCCTTCTGAGGTCCTGAGCTCTCTGGAACAAGTTTTCATCAAGGTTCTTTCTGTACTTTGCTCTGTTCAGCTTTCCCTCGATCCTGATAACTCTCCCAGTCCCTGCCTCTAAAAATATCCCCACAGCATGATGCTGCCACAACCATGCTTCACCGTAGTGATGTGTCTGTGCCTTCATGCATGTGAGCGCATATGTCTCCGTCTCACCTAACGCCACAGTAAAATGTCCATGAAGTACAGATCTAGGATCAGCTTCCCCTCCCTTAATCCTAACGTTAACCAATAGTGAGGGGAAATGATAAACTGACCCAAGATCAGCGTCCAGGGGTAACTTCACCCTACTCTTTCTCCCCTACCTCAGTGAGTGGCTTGGGCAGTCTCTCCAGGGCGTACTGGTGGTGGCAGAGTTCACAGCGGCTGCTGTTGGAGGCAGTGAGCCAGTGTTCCAGGCAGCCTCGGTGGACCATGGCCAGCGTCCCTGCACACTCACAGGGGGAGAGCAGCTCCCCGACACCCCCTCCCTCGTGGCAGATACGACAGAAGGGCTCCTCACTGCTAAGACTGCAGGACAACAAAGAGACAAAGTCAACACAGGGCAAAACAGAGAGTCCAGGGATGAGTCCCTAATGGCACACTATTCCCTTTATATGACACCACAGGGCTCTGGTCTAAAGTAGTGCACTATATAGGGAATAAGGAGACATTTGGGACCCAGACAAGGAGGATGTAAGAGAGAGTCAATGGATGTTATTGTACATAATTTAAATCCCCTTATTAAAGGATTCTTCTATGAATAACCTCACATACAACTTCTCTAACCCCCCTCCTTCTTGTACCATGTGTTCTTATCCCCTCTCTTCCTCACTGTGTTTCACTCTCTCCCCCTTGCCTCCCGATGTGGGTGTTTCTGTGTGTGTGTGTGTGTGTTCTGTCTGTTGTCTGTTTGTTTCCTGACCCACCTGTTGGTGCTGGGGCTGTGAGTCATTGAGGGGGAGTGGCCATAGCAGTCCATCACTTCCTGGGGACAGGGGTCAGACTCCTCCCCTCGTTCCTCCTCAGGCAAGACCTTTATTTCCCCTACAGGACTGCATACCTGCGGGCCCAGGAGCTGCTCTGGGGTCATGGCTGCTACAGAGGGGGCCATTCAATCAGACTGGTGTGGAGTTCTGCTACACATTTGGACAATAATATATTAGCATTATATAATATCAGTGTACACTGTGATCATATATCTTGCAATGGTATTTGTTGGCAGGAGAATCAGTTCAAAACAATGAAGCCATGTGGCTAAATCCAGGAGTTTGACCATCCAACTATTTGACTGTGAGGTTGATTATGGCAAAATCAACTCCCAATTTGAATTGAATTATGTCAGGAATACGCTCCCATATACAGTAAGTAGCTTTGACATAGCCACTACCAATGACCTCTAGCCATTTACACTAATACATAAGACTATTATGGAAGGTCTATGTTCAGTATAGTCAATCCCAGTCTCTGGCCAGACTGAGGGCACTCTGCACGCTACAGCGGCTGTGAGAAGAGAGATGAATCACAACTGAAATAACACATCCTCTCTAGGTCCCTTATTTGATTATACGTCCTTCTGTATAAGAGACACTGTTAATTAATGGAATGTAGTTACTACCATGTCAGATATAAAGATGAATTTGTTATTATATCTGAACTGCACATAATGCTTTATGGTAGGGAAACATGTTGACACCAATCAAACTGTAATACCTATTGAAGCAAGAATCTTTAGTTGCTACATCCATTTTTGGATTTATAAACACTTATAAATGCTTCATGAGCTTAGATCAACTGTTGTAACCCATCAGAACCCAAAATATAAGCTTGTTTTACTCCAATGTTTGTCAACAACTTAAACACACACTGTATAGCGTTAAAACATGGTTAAAACTGTCATTTTAATACCATAGATGGTCAGTCTTTGCATCCATAGCTCTGTCTTTGAATTTCAGAGTGGTTACATTTCTCCAGCCCCATCCTTCAGTTTTTTACCAAAACAAAGGCGGGGTTTCTGTTTTGTTATTATATTAACTGCAGATTCTAGCTTTAAGCCTAATAATGCAATGATTCATATAAAACATACAACTAATGTTCAATTGAATTGACTAAATATTTAGTATTTTTTCTAAAGTTGAGTACTTCTTTCACTTCCAAAGCCTTCTTGCAGAGACAGGTATAGCCCACATGTTCAGTATCACAAACAATTTCACTGAATCACCAAAACACTAGCGCCAATACACCAATACCTAAGCTGCCACTGCAGGCACAGCCAAGATAACACCAAACACACATGGGTCATCATTCTATGAGTAGACTGCCTTTAGGGTCATGTCATTCTGTCAATCTATTAATTTCACCTCATTGTAACATTCTGTCATGAAGAGCACGTGTTGAACTTCATAATAAATCATGTTTTCCCAGGTCAAGAGGTTAAATAAAGTGGGTTCAAATCTTGATGTGGGACATGCCAAAATGGGAATTTTCTGAGGAAACAACTAGTTCATTTGAATGTAAACACACTGGTATTGACATTTTTAGAGAGAGAGAGAGCGAGAGAGAGAGCGAGAGAGAGAGAGGGAGAGAGAGAGAGCGAGAGAGCGAGAGAGAGAGGGAGAGAGAGAGAGAGAGAGAGAGAGAGAGACAGTCAGAGAAGTAAACAAGTGATCTTACCATCCCAGTAGAGTTCTTCATGTCACCAGGCCTCAATAAAAAGTGTGAAGCCCTACTCTCAAGGGCTGCTTGCTATTTTTCTGTCTCTCTCTCTTCTCTATATCCCTTTCTGTGTGAGTTTCTGTGTGTGTGAGACAGAGAGAGTGAGAAACTCAGTCGCAGCAGTAGCAGCGTGTGTGTGTGTGGCTGCAGATGAAGTATCCTGAAGGTCGAACGGTCGGCCAGGGGGGTGAAGAGAGAACAGTAAAGGATTATCTGGAGTAGAGGAGGGGAGAGGAGAGTAGCCCTCCCCCATCCTCGGCCCTGATCAGACCAGACACACAGAAATCCTATTCACATCACAGCCAGTTACACCGGGAGCCACTCCTACTCACCATAATATCCCCATAATCCTGTTACAGACAGCCTCAACCAAGGCCCTTTCACTCATTGAGCCCGCGTCTCGGTCCATATGGTAATGCTCCTAGAATAAACCTTCCATGGAGGAGCGAAGGTGGTGGCTGAGGCAAGGCTTTTGGTGTACTCTTTTATTTTGGTTGATATTATTCATTTGACAGGGAAGTACACATGAATTCTTTGGATGAGGGAAGAGAAGTTTTGTTATACTTCATTTATGTATTCTACGTTGACAGAGACAGTGTACTGTATAATGATGCAGTAGTTTTGTTATACTTCAGTGGTGTGTGTGTGTGTGTGTGTGTGTGTGTGTGTGTGTGTGTGTGTGTGTGTGTGTGTGTGTGTGTGTGTGTGTGTGTGTGTGTGTGTGTGTGTGTGTGTGTGTTTGTGTGTGTGAGTGTGTGAGAGTGTGTGTGTGTGTGTGTGTGTGTGTGTGTGTGTGTGTGTGTGTGTGTGTGTGTGAGAGTGTGTGTGTGTGTGTGTGTGTGTGTGTGTGTGTGTGAGAGTGTTTTTGTTTCTGCACTTTAGAGAGCACACTTGCTGTGACCATCTATTCGGCCAGAGGAAATTTGAAGTGGGATAGAGATCTTTTTTACCACATTCCTCATAGCAGATCAACTAAGCCTTGACTATAGAATTCAATAGGTCTGACACTCTGTCATGACTGTCAATGGAGGCAGCAGACTGTAAAGTGTTTAATACGTCTCCCACAGAGCCCACAGCTCAGACCCTCCAGTTGTCTGTGTCTGAGAGCCTACTCAATGAGGCAACGAGGGCAGGATGGAAGAAGTACTTAGGTAGGCAACAGAATGACATCAGAGGGGTGCATCACAAAGCAGGATCCTATAAGTAAGCCAGCTGACTTCGATAAACGTTGATATGTATTTGGGGATTTTCTATTTTATTAGGAAGGAAGCAAATTCATTTGGGTTTATCCAGTAAATCATGCCATTATCATTTCTAGTCAGTATTTTTCTGTGAACTGGGATTATATGAAGTTTTTTTGTTGTTGAATATTTAGGGAAGATAACTGGTTCTTTGATCCTGCCTTGTGACGTCACTTTCTGCCTCTATCACCAAACTGAGTTTGACTTGATAAATATATAAATAGTCAGGGTTGTTTTTCCCTCGGGTTTTGTGCAAGCAGTGATTCAGAGTTTATAAAAAGCCAGTGTTGATTTAACCTGTTATTGTCCATGTTATGGGAAGGAGTTGGTGTCTAAACAATTGTGTCAAGAACATTTTGAAATCATTCACAATAGGGGGAGAGAAACTGTTGCAATATTTTTAATGAAAAGTGTCAGGGAGGAAGATTTTGTAGCCTATAAACTGAGAGAACGTGAGAAAGCATTTGCCACTGTCTGCAAGATTAGAGATTAGTAGCGAGCAGGCAAGGCCAGTAAAAGAGGCCTTTCCATTCATATCTATATGGCTTCTATTCTCATTATACGTTCACACTAAGCTCAGATGAAAGTATTGCTGGAGCACTCTGAAGAGGACTTGTTGGAGTGGAGAGAGACTTACTCTAGGACTGGCAAAACTGGTCTCTGTGAGTTTCTCTCTCTCTCTCTCTCTCTCTCTCTCTCTCTCTCTCTCTCTCTCTCTCTCTCTCTCTCTCTCTCTCTCTTTCTCTCTGTCTCACATGCTCTCCTCCTCTCTCCTCCACCCCCTCCCCTCTCCTTCTAATCCTGTCTGCCATTCATTCACTGGCTGCCTCTTGACAAAGCCCAGAGGTACAGAGGTCCGGACATCCTTGGGCATTCTGTCATGAACAACCGGAGAGGGTGGATAATTCCTCTGACACTCCTGCAGCAGTAGCACACATAACCCCAGACGCAACAGATTACCTCCCAGAATAGAAACACCACAAATTATTCCCAACGTCACATCGCCTTGGAAAAAGGACTTCCTATTTTTAGAAGGGGGGTCTGTCAAGACGGGGCTAGGGTGAAGTTGGGGGCAGGGGTTTAGGATGAGATGGAGTTGTGTCTCGTCGCCACTCTCTCTTTCAATTCAATTTCAATTTAAGGGCTTTATTGGCATGGTAAACATATGTTTACATTGTCAAAGCAAGTGAAATAGATCATAAACAAAAGTGAAATAAACAATACAAATGAACAGTAAACATTACACTCATAAAAGTTACAAAAGAACAAAGACATTTCAAATGTCACATTATGTGCAAATAGTTAAAGTACAAAAGGGAAAATAAATAAACATAAATATGGGTTGTATTTACAATGGTGTTTGTTCTTCACTGGTTGACCTTTTCTTGAGGCAACAGGTCACACATCTTGCTGCTGTGATGTCACACTGGTATTTCACCCAAATTATATAGGAGTTTATCAAAATTGGGCTTGTTTTCAAATTCTGTGTGGGTTTATGTAATTTGAAGGAAATATATGTCTCTAATATGGTCATACATTGAGCAGGAGGTTAGGAAGTGCAACTCAGTTTCCACCTCATTTTGTGGGCAGTGAGCACATAGCCTGTTTTCCCTTGAGAGTCAGGTCTGCCTATGGCGGCCTTTCTCAATAGCAAGGCTATGCTCACTCAGTCTCTATATAGTCAAAGCTTTCCTTAAGTTTGGGTCAGTCACAGTGGTCAGGTATTCTGCCACTGTGCACTCTCTGTTTAGGGCCAAATAGCATTCTAGTTTGCTCTGTTTTTTTGTTAGTTCTTTCCAATGTGTCAAGTAATTATCTGTTTATTTCTCATGATTTGGTTGGGTCTAATTGTGTTGCTGATCTGGGGCTCTGTGGGGTATGTTTGTGTTTGTGAACAGAGCCAGGACCAGCTTGCTTAGGGGACTCTTCTCCAGGTTCATCTCTCTGTAGGTGATGGCTTTGTTTTGGAAGGTTTGGGAATCGCTTCCTTTTAGGTGGTTTTAGAATTGAACGTCTCTTTTCTGGATTTTTATAATTAGCAGGTATCAGCCTAATTCTGCTCTGCATCCATTATTTGGTATTTTATGTTGTACACTGAGGATATTTTTGCAATTTGGTGTTTGTCCCATTTTGTGAATTCTTGGTTGGTGATTGGACCCTAGACCTCACAACCATAAAGGGCAACCTTTTGATGGCATAGAAGGGCCTTATTGCCTTCTCTCTCTCCGACTACCTCTGTCTGTCTGTTTGTTTGTCTGTCTCTCTCTCTCTCTCTCTCTGCCTGGCCCCTGAGTTCACTTCCTTTGTCTAGGGATGGGGCCCCTGTAATCCCCCAAGCGGACGACTTGAGGGGCCACTCCACAGTCACTCCACAGAGTACACACAGAGGGTTAAATCCAATGGATCCCTCCTCTCGTGAAGTGTGAATAATCAGTACCAAACTTTAGAGACATTGACATATTAGAAATGTAAATGGTTTAAATGTTGTTTTTTAAATGTTTTTACAATATTTGTCATTTTGATCACAAGCAGGAGTGTGTTCTGTTGATTGTGTGCGACCCACTCTATTCAGATCATTTTTATTCTGTTAGACTAACATTGTGTGACAGAGTGCTGGCACCAGGACAGACAGACCCATTGATCGATCGACAGGCAGACAGGCAGACTAACAGACAGAGAGAGCAGAGACCCAGACAGACAGACTAACAGACAGAGAGAGCCGAGACCCAGACAGACAGACTAACAGACAGAGAGAGCTGAGACCCAGACAGACAGACTAACAGACAGAGAGAGCTGAGACCCAGACAGACAGAGTAACAGATAGATAGAGCTGAGACCCAGACAGACAGACTAACAGACAGAGAGAGCTGAGACCCAGACAGACAGACTCAGTCATACATGGCTAGACAGCCAGACAGACAGACAGCCAGACAGACAGACAGCCAGACAGACAGACAGACAGCCAGACAGACAGACAGACAGACAGACAGACAGACAGACAGACAGACAGACAGACAGCCAGACAGACAGACAGACAGACAGACAGACAGACAGACAGACAGACAGACAGACAGACAGACAGACAGACAGACAGACAGACAGACAGACAGACAGACAGACAGACAGACAGACAGACAGACAGACAGACAGACAGACAGACAGACAGACAGACAGACAGACAGACAGACAGACAGACAGACAGACAGACAGACAGACAGACAGACAGACAGACAGACAGACAGACAGACAGACAGACAGAGAGAGAGAGAGCTGAGACCCAGACAGACAGACTAACAGACAGAGAGAGCTGAGACCCAGACAGACAGACCCAGTCATACATGGCTAGACAGACAGACAGACAGACAGACAGACAGACAGACAGACAGACAGACAGACAGACAGACAGACAGACAGACAGACAGACAGACAGACAGACAGACAGACAGACAGACAGACAGACAGACAGACAGACAGACAGACAGACAGACAGACAGACAGACAGACAGACAGACAGACCCAGTCAGACATGGCTAGACAGGGCTGTTTGAAGTAAGACAACGGTTCAGGGACTGTTTTATCTGTGGGGTCTCTGTCATTTGATGGTGGCAGACGTTTCAAGGGTCTTTTTTAAAGCACTGATAACAGGATTGGCTAGTGATCAGAGAGGAGCAGCCACAACAACAAGACAGAAGATAAAATATCATTCACTTTATTGTCCGTTGTTTTACCCTAAATCTTTCTATTTTGGTAGAATGTAAGCGAGCTAAGGTTGCACAGTTCCAGTCACTTTTCCAAAATTCCTAAGTATTCTAGAAATTCTAGTTGGAAGACTCTTGGAATAAGGATGAGAATAAGGGGAAATACTCCAGTGAATTTTGCAATCCTAAAGCAACATTCATTTCCCATTGAAAGTGTGTTTCTGTACAAGCTTCCATCTTGTACGCTAAGGGTTAAAAATAGTTACATTTGCTAAGAGACAGAAAAACATTTTATAGTCATTCATAATCTATTTAAATGAAGTTGATATCGCAAACGTGAATATACAAATATAATAAACAATTTGCGTATTCAACTAAATAAACCAACAGCTCCAAGAAATGGACTTCGCACCTTCTTCAAGTCAAAAGTGTAAAAATGCTTTTAAACTTTTCAATCTTTGATAACGAAAAATACCTCTGTTTGGATTCTGTATCAGGGTAACATTTATACATTGATGTTCATTCATGGACAAGCTCATTGCTCATTGCCATGTCTTCAGGCCGCAGAGTAATCTATAAAGAATGTACATCAGCCAGCATTATCAGTCAGCTCTCTAAAGTAGTAGGGAGAGTCTCTTAGAAGGGGGTTTAAAACGGAACCCTGAAGACAAGAGAGAGAGGGAGAGGGCATGCCATGGGAGTGGTGTCAAGTGGCCGTTTGTCCAGCTGGCTAGTGTGTGTGTGTGTGTGTGTGTGTGTGTGTGTGTGTGTGTGTGTGTGTGTGTGTGTGCGTGCGTGCGTGCGTGCAAAAATACATGTGTGCCTTTGTGTCCGTCTATGAATGTGTGTGTGAGACTGTTTTTGTGTGTGTGTCCATTCATTTGTGTATGTGTGTATGTGTGTGTGTTTAGAATCATTCCTTATCTTTGAAGAAGTGCCGGGATGGGATGGCTCACTTGCCGAGATGACTCCACTTCTCTGGTTCAGAGACAGGAGACAGGAGAGTGGCTGCCTGTCTATTTACAGAGGAGCCGGGACTCCAGTGCATCTACAACCAGTGGATATCCTAAGAGTCTTGTACTACAGGACGGCTGGCGTGAGGGGAGGGCTCTACTGCAGGGCAGCCAGTGCTAGAGGAGATCAGTGTATTGCTGTATATTTTAGGGCAGGGGTATAAAGTCTGTATGCTAGTACAATCAAGGTTAGAATGGGTCCAAGACTGGAGTGGGTCCAGGGCTGTAGCCCCAGCTCAGAGTGACGGTCCTCAGGTATTTCCTCCTAAGACAGCCAGGGTTGGAGTGGACCCAGAGGAGTGTTGGAGCTGCAAGTCAGAGCGGTGTATTTCAGAACAGACAGGGAAAAACCATCCAGGGCTTTATTACATCTACAACACAGGAGGGTGGATGAAGGGAGGTGTTGCCCTTCTTTGACCACTGTGTGTTCCAGGCAAGCTATCCAGGGCTACAGTGGATCTACAGCACCTGTTTCCTGTACATCCAGGACTGGCGGAGAGGAGAACTGGATCTGCCTACACTATAATTGATTGGATTTACATAATGCTTTTCAGTGTGCAAAGCGCTTTACATGCCGCTGTAGGCTACACCAGGCAGCTCTCCTTCTTCCCCGAGACGCCAGCGGTCAGAGTGCTGTATGTCAGGACATCCAGAAGAAGAGTGGATCCAGTGCTATATCTGATCTAAAACCAAGGAAGAGCATGGAGGTTTGGATGAGACCGCTGTGTTCCTAGACCGCTGTGTTCCTAGACCGCTGTGTTCCTAGACCTCTGTGCTCCTAGACAGCTGTGTTCCTAGACCGCTGTGTTCCTAGACCGCTGTGTTCCTAGACCGCTGTGTTCCTAGACTGCTGTGTTCCACTGTATTAGAATCCTCTTGACTTTCTGAGAGGAACACGGCCATTATGACGGAGTGGACGCTCCTCAAACGTCTCCTGGACGCCGTCCACCAGCACTCCACCATGATTGGACGCCTCTGGCTCACCGTCATGGTGATCTTTCGCCTCCTCATCATTGCCGTGGCGACTGAGGACGTGTACGCCGATGAGCAGGAGATGTTTGTGTGCAACACCCTGCAGCCAGGCTGCGCCACAGTCTGCTATGATGCCTTCGCGCCCATCTCACAGCCGCGCTTCTGGGTCTTCCACATCATCAGCGTCTCGACTCCGTCTCTCTGTTTTATCATATATACGTGGCATAATCTGTCGAAGCTGCCGCAGGGACACAGCGGGCAGGGCCAGGGGGTTAACCCAAGGGACTTGCCTCGAGACGGGGGGAAGGATGGAGGTCGAGAGGCATTCAACCGGAGCTGTGACTCGGATAGCTGCTCCATCCGTTCACACCGGCACTTAGGTCACAGCTTGGCCAATGTCTTGGAGGGAATCACTGCCCAGAGTCAGAGCCTCCTAAAGGGAGCTGCCACCACTACAGCCACCACCGCCACGTCTCTAACCCAGGCCAGGGCTCGCGTCTACAGAAATAGCCACTACGATGCACCAGGGGGTCCTGGAGGTGGAGGAGGAACCGGAGGCGTCCTCTCCAAGTACTACGTGTTCCATGTGTGTTTCCGGGCGCTGCTGGAGGTGGGCTTTGTCATGGCCCAGTGGTTCCTCTTCGGCTTCCGAGTGCCCGTCCACCTTTTGTGCAAGGCCCCACCCTGCACGCAGCCCGTGGACTGCTACGTGTCACGGCCCACAGAGAAAACCATCTTCCTCCTCTTCATGTTCTGCGTGGGGCTCTTCTGCATCCTCCTCAACCTTCTGGAGCTTAATCATCTAGGATGGAAGAAGATCAGACACTCAGTGAGGCTCAGGGAGGGAGGATCATGGGGGAATTATGGGGTAGAGAAAGGGGGGCAGGAAACCTTTGAGACTTTCTCTCCCGACAGCCCCTCACAGTTGTCGTCTCTGGGCCTTAGGGATGTCACCAGTACGAAGTTGCTACCGAACTTGGATCTGGTAGTCGACCACCGGCCTGACTGGACCTGTGCTGGGAACTGTTCCCCATTTAATAAGGATGCTGATGCTGGTATAGAGACAGAGCTGCAGCTTCCCAACAACCAGGAGCTCCAGAGAGGAGAGACACAGCTTCTGAAGAGCAAAGGGAAGGGCTGGAAATCCAAGCTGCGCAGTACGGAGGTCTGGATATGAAGGAAAGAATTGAAACGCTGTATAGTTCTCTGGCATTATTCCATGACAACTACTAGGGAATGACTTGTTACAGGACGCTGTATTTGCAAGTCCATACAGATGTACTGTGGTACTCATCACTGGTAATGTTGTTTCCCAAGGAAATAGAGAAAATACACTGTGGATATGAGCCAACATTTGACCAAGCTTCCCTCAGCACTGTGCTGTTTAAAACTGTGGTTCTCAAGCATTTATGACGCACAAAAACCTTTAGGAATAGTGGCACATGTTGACTGATTCAACATTTTTGACTAAAGCTAGAATAGAACAAGTCGTTTCAGCCACAACCCAAAAGATTTCAGCCCTCTCCTGCCATTTGGGAATCACTGGTCTATAGACATGATATACTTGGTGAGTCTTAAAACCTGAAATCCACTAAAAGGATGAAAATGTACACTTTCCACCAATGTTGTACTGTACCAAGGTGAGTTCTATGCGTGTTAATTGTCCTATATGTGGGAAATGCTACTTCGTAGCAGGGCTCTGAGCCCTCAATTATGAGGACTATTTATATCCTTTGTATAACTGAAGCTATGGAAGGGCTGAAGTCAATTCCATTTCCACTCAAGTCTATTCAGGAAAGGAATTCATTGTCCATCACTTTCAATACTTATGAGGATTTTTTTATGTTTTTCATTCACTGGGTTGGTCGTTGGAATGGAACTGAGCCCAACCTGCTAAGGTGAGTGTATAGAGACTCATACATACTGGAACTGTGCTGTGTATGGTAGGAACAAATAAATACTGAAAAGGCAAATGTGTTAAAAGTTATTCAACTATTTTAAAACAACATCAAAGATGGCTCAGTATTTGCTTTTCATTTATTTACGCAATATACAGTACGTATGAATATAATCATTTACAACATCAATAAAACACATTTTATATAGATTATGTTCCAGAAAATAAATCAAATCCAAAAAAGAGGTGATGAAGTATGTACAGCCAGTTTCCATGGACTAAGTTTGGGGTGAAGTGACACTGAACAGAGAGGTTTCAGAGCTGGTTAAGTAGAGCAGAGAGAACAGTAACATTGGACATGGACATATAGTCCAGCTGTAGTGTTGGGGAGGTGTCATCTCAGTCATCACACAGTGGCTTTGTCCCAAATGGGACGGACACACACTGTCAACCATCAGACAGACACCTTAAGAAAGCAGCAGGCTATTACAGAACAGAAGGGTTGGGCTTCAGAACTATCTTCTTCCACAGTGAAGGTTTTTCCATTTCTTATGCTGCCTCCTACAAAAATCAGTTTTTTCTCTCACAATCAAATCCATGGCTACAGTCTTTCTTTTTAAATCATGCAAACAGGGGTTTTCCATATTCACTAGCAATATGAAAACAGTGTGTATTATCTTTAGATATGGTCCTACATTTCCCCTGTTGTTTAGTTCGTGTAGTTGGTCCAGAACATGGTTATACTTAGAGAAAGAAGATGCTTAAGAAAGTTTAAGTGTATTTTGGTAGAAATACCCAATCCAGACTTTTGGGTAAAGGGAATGTCCACACACTATACAGTGGCTTTTTAAATACTGTTTTTCTAAATGAAAAAGGGAAACCAATGACCCTCCATGGTGATGATTCAGTTATGGCATTGTTGTTCCATCCTTCTGGAGTTATCCATTCTGTTGAATGGTGAACATATAAAGTCCAGAGCTATATATACACAGTACATAATACTTATTATAGGGCTCTGATGAATTCCATTCTCAGCAGAGAGAGAGAGAGGCTATTGGCAGTTAAAAACCAACTATCAGGCTAAAGAGACGTGTCAAATAGAAGGTCAGGTCAGAGCAACGCTGCACTTCCTAAATAAGCCCAGGGTTATCGGACTTCAGACATGATACTAGACAGGCATATCTCATTAAAGGCACACTTCATTGCTTCTATTTCTGGTCACCTGTGAGGCCTTAGATAACACCTGTTTGTTTTGAAGGCTTGAGAGTCTTTGCAAGTGCAAAGTACAAAGACAAAGAAGAGCCTGACTGATGTGAATCAAACAATGTTAGTTTGGTTTCAAGTGTGTAAGTACTTTGTGGCACTACCACAGGGGAAAGAAAAGTGACAAAGTATGCCTTTAATGTGTATCATTTTGAGACTTCGTTCAATCTACAATGGTGGTCTGACGTTACATGGCAGACAAACTGTTTCATCACATACAGTACATATCGTGGTCCATATCAATCTATTTATTCACCATCAGACGGTACTGTACTCTCATGGTGAAGGACATAGAAAGTGCAGTGCTTGAGGAGAAACTAGAAAACATACAGTATGTGCATGTCTGGAGGTGTGCGTTCGGGTCTAAAGCTTCAGTGCAATACAGACAACATTTTAAAAAGCACTTAAACGGTCCAAGTGGGTCAAGGCATTCACCCCCGTCTGACACAGAACAGTGGTACAGTCCTTAGAGGAGTCTTTACGTCACAGTAAGACCAGACCATGTAAACACAGAGAGAGAGAGGGACATTCAGAGTTGTAAAATCAGTTCCGTACAGTTTAAAAATATGTGTTTGGGATAACACTTAAGAGCACAACAGGCAGACAAGCAGGCAGACGGACAACAGGAACAACTCTGGGCACATGTTAAAGCCTATAATAACCTAGAACTAGGGACTAGAGTTTGTATTGGTCAGGTAACATGGTCAGGCATAACTCCTGGCCCTACAGATAACAGCAGAGAAAAGGAACAAAAAGACCACTCCTAACTCAACATCAACACTTGAAGAAGAGTTACACAGGAAAACCCTAACCAAACGGAGATGCACAGTAGCAATGTGGATTTTTCCAGGAGACTCCATTTTGTTTTCTCATGGCAGATCATGAGAAAAGCATCATCTTTGATAACCTGGAATTACTTTTCTTCAGTTAGTCCACACCTGTTACACAGCGATTTTCAGGTGATTATTTTAGTCGTCTTGTCTGATGGCGTCACCTGTAGCTGCTCCAAATGGAACACAGTTTGGGGGAGGAACCCTGATTTTCACATTCCACAAACCATGAAAAGAACAATGTAGAAAATAAATATTGTAAAAGACAAAGAGAAAAGTAGTACACTTATTGAATGTCTGTGGCGAAAAGCAAGGCGTGGTCATCTGAGGAGGACTTTGATGAAGTGTGTTGTGATCAATTTCATATGACGATTTCATGGAGTTTGTGGTTTGGGTTAGGGGCTGTGTGGGTGCTGGGGTATTGGAGGGTTGGAGTCTGGGACTAGGGATTACATGTCGTTTTGACAATAAATTAGACATAGGTTTGTGCTAGGAGTTGTTGTGCTAGGAGTTGTTGTGCTGAGAGTTGTGCTGAAATCCCAAATAAACCCATATCCCCTCTAACCCCTACACACTCCTATTGATCTTAAAGGAATGGTATTAACACGATCAGATTAGCTTCACTCTGCCTTCTGATAGACTGCTTAGAATGTCCACTTCCTTCCTTATACCTGTCCAATCTTTTCAGATCTACAAAAGTGTCTAGGGTATAGGGTCGATTTGCGATTGAGTACTGTGTTTCTAAGGCTGAGGGTGTAAGGGTAGGGACTGGAGGCTGGGGGTTGATGACAGGAGGCTTGAGGGTGGGGATTGAAGTCTGATGAAATGGACACTGTGTATAATCCCAAATCGACACCAAGACCCTGCACCCTATGCACCTGTGGAGATCTGAGCGGATCAGATCAAAATAACAAAATCCTCTCAGATCTCCACAGGTGCATAGGGTGTAGGGACCAGGGGAGGCTGTGTGGAGGTTGGGCTCTGGAGATTGGTCCCTGATTGGGTGGTGTCCTGTCCGTTCCTGTCTCACTGGGGCAGGGGTACGATAACCTCCACATAGTTGATTGGGAAGAAGCCAGAGTCTCCGTTTATCATGCCTTCGTACCAGTTGTCATCTATCTGGTTGGTGAGGATGATGATGTCACCCTCCTTAAAACCCAGCTCACCATCGTTCTCTGGCTCAAAGTCATACAGGGACCTGGCACACGGCTGGTCCAGCACCTCTGATTCTGGAGGGAGGGAGGAGAAGGGGTGGGGGGAGAGGGAGGATAAGGGGTGAGGGAGGAAGGAGAAGAGGTGAAGGGGGAGAGGGAAGGAGAGGGGGATGGGGGTAGGAGGAGAGGGGGTAAAAATAGAGAACTGTCAAACACCAGCATGTATCGTCTTCTGTTCCCTGTTCCCTCTTCCTCTGATAAGGATCTGATGTGGGTTGGTGCAGCAAAACAAATCCAACACATTAAGACAAACAGACAGTGGTGTGATAGTGACAGTATGGAGGAGTAGAGGACAGTTACAGTAGACTGGGTTGTTGTTGGACCAAGGTATGAGGGTGTGCATGTGTGTGTGTGTGTGTGTGTGTGTGTTACTCACGGTGGCCGTTGAAAGTGGGACTCTCTGGCCAGGACAGAGGGACGGTGGTGAAGGGATCAGCTGGGTGAGAGATGGATGGAGAAACATGGAGATGGAAGATGAGACAAGCACCAACAAACACAATGCCTGCAACTTTCCTGAAATTCCCAGGTTTTCCAGAAATCCTCAAAGGATGACCCCCGGTTTTCCTGCTTTTTCAATCCCGATTCCAGGAATCTTCCAACACAATTTTTTTGCTGTTGAAATATACGTGAATTTTGCGACCCTTACCCTACTCATGACATGATTACTCCTGCCATGGTTGAAACAGCAACCAATATCTGATGAATGAATAATAAATTGACTGATGCCTCCCGAGTGGCGCACTGCATCGCAGTGCTAGATGTGTTACTACAGACCCGGGTTTGATCCCAGGCTGTGTTGCAGCTGGCCGCGACCGGGAGACCCATGAGGCGGCGCACAATTGGCCCAGCGTAGTCCGGGTTAGGGGAGGGTTTGGCCGGACAGGATGTAATTGTCCCATCGCGCTCTAGCGGCTCCTTGTGGCGGGCCAGGTGCATGCACGCTGACTTCGGCCGCCAGCTGTACAGTGTTTCCTCCGACACGTTGGTGCGGCTGGCTTCCGGGTTAAGCGAGCAGTGTGTCAAGAAGCAGTGAGGCTTGGCGGGGTCGTGTTTCGGAGGACGCATGGCTCTCGACCTTCACTTCTCCCGAGTCCGTACAGGAGTTGCAGCGATGGGACAAGACTATAACTACCAATTGGACATCACAAAAATAAACTGACTGACAAACTTTAATCTGAAGGGATAACAGCTTTTATCTTAATATGTTAAACCTATTACAGATGTGATCTTTTCAGTGTGCTATTTGTAACTGCTCTTAGCGGTGTAGGGTGAAGTTGACCTTAGACGCTGATCCTGGGGCAGTTTTGCATTTCTCCCACTAATGGTTTAACCCAGAGCAATTTTCATGGAGGTTGTTACACCCTCTAACCACATGAGGGCAGAAAACTGATTTTTTAAAGTCACATTGATGGAGCCAGAGAACTTGCAAGTTATTACTTGGCTAAAAATGATCATGACTTCACAGGAGTTTTGATTTGTCTCAGATTATCTCTAGAGAGGCAGAATAAGTCATTTTTAAGACTATGTATGGGTGCGACACCTGTTTGATGTGATCAGTCCAAGTATACCTACTTTTCCCATTTCCATTTACTGTGTGGTTGATCTGGATGTCTGCAAAGAACCACAGACACATATAACATGACTTATGACTTGGGAAAAATAACAGTGGGTGAAAGGATAACATGGACAAACTGATGGGGCTGATCAAAACAAATATGAGCAGAATTGATACACAAACACACAGACAAACACACACACTACCGTACAGTACAGTACCTGAGGACTTGAGTGAGGAGCTATATGATCCATTGTGTTGAGTGTTGTCTATGGTCTCAATGCTGCTCATGATGGACTTTGGTTTAAATTCTCTCTTCGGTCGACTGCTGGCTGAAGATATCCTGTGGGAGGCATTATGATGTTATCCACTGTGGCCCAACAACATGTGTACATTACTGGCTGAGGATACCCTGTGAGAGGCATTATGATGTTATCCACTGTGGCCCAACAACATGTGTACATTACTGGCTGAGGATACCCTGTGAGAGGCATTATGATGTTATCCACTGTGGCCCAACAACATGTGTACATTACTGGCTGAGGATACCCTGTGAGAGGCATTATGATGCTATCCACTGTGGCCCAACAACATGTGTACATTACTGGCTGAGGATACCCTGTGAGAGGCATTATGATGCTATCCACTGTGGCCCAACAACATGTATACATTACTGGTTGAGGAGACCCTGTGAGAGGCATTATGATGTTATCCACTGTGGCCCAACAACATGTGTACATTACTGGCTGCATAGTCTAAAGTGGTTTCCTCCTGTCCTTGTCCTGTTTCCTTCAACTGGTTGGTTTTCCTTCAATTTGGTTTTCAATTTAGTGCAATTAGAATATGAACTGAGGATGATTTTTTTATTCAGGCAGTGAATTTCAACTTGAATCAGAATTACTGAATTGAAAACTGAAAAGGTGAAAGCAAAATGGCGGATGCTCACTAGGGAGTTGCTTTCACGTGTCCAGCTCTTTCACATCAGTGCAGAATAAGGGAAGGAGACGAGGAGGCAGGCTGTTTAGGGACTGTGGAGTGTGATAGCTGTAGTTAGTTAGTTGCCTGTTTTGTAGTTGGGTGTTGAGGTCTTCTAGGATCTCCAAGGACTGACGGTGGTAGTCTAACGCCGCTTCAACCAACGCTGACAGCTGACTCACCTGCTCCACCTACCAAACACACAACACAAGAATATTATCCATCTTATCAAGCACTTTATCTTGTATGAAGAACATGTAGTGAACTATTTCTTGGTAAGATTGACATTGCGATTGTACTGTAAAGTGCTGCACTTTGTGACAACTGTTGTTGTCAATACGGGATAGACAACTGGTTCAACAGGTGTGGACTAACAGTGAAATGCTTTCTGATGGGAAAGAAAATAGAGAAATAATAGAAAAGTAAAACACGTAATAATAAAAGCAATAATAGATACATAATGAGTAACTATAACTTGTAACTTATAGACAAAAGCTACCAGTACTGAGTGGATGATAACTTACTTATATACAAGAGGTACCAGTACTGAGTTGATGTGCAGGGGTATGAGGTAATAACTTGGCTACATACAAGAGGTACCAGTACTGAGTTGATGTGCAGGGGTATGAGGTAATAACTTGGCTACATACAAGAGGTACCAGTACTGAGTTGATGTGCAGGGGTATGAGGTAATAACTTGGCTACATACAAGAGGTACCAGTACTGAGTTGATGTGCAGGGGTATGAGGTAATAACTTGGCTACATACAAGAGGTACCAGTACTGAGTTGATGTGCAGGGGTATGAGGTAATAACTTGGCTACATACAAGAGGTACCAGTACTGAGTTGATGTGCAGGGGTATGAGGTAATAACTTGGCTACATACAAGAGGTACCAGTACTGAGTTGATGTGCAGGGGTATGAGGTAATAACTTGGCTACATACAAGAGGTACCAGTACTGAGTTGATGTGCAGGGGTATGAGGTAATAACTTGGCTACATACAAGAGGTACCAGTACTGAGTTGATGTGCAGGGGTATGAGGTAATAACTTGGCTACATACAAGAGGTACCAGTACTGAGTTGATGTGCAGGGGTATGAGGTAATAACTTGGCTACATACAAGAGGTACCAGTACTGAGTTGATGTGCAGGGGTATGAGGTAATAACTTGGCTATATACAAGAGGTACCAGTACTGAGTTGATGTGCAGGGGTATGAGGTAATAACTTGGCTACATACAAGAGGTACCAGTACTGAGTTGATGTGCAGGGGTATGAGGTAATAACTTGGCTATATACAAGAGGTACCAGTACTGAGTTGATGTGCAGGGGTATGAGGTAATAACTTGGCCATATACAAGAGGTACCAGTACTGAGTTAATGTGCAGGGGTATGAGGTAATAACTTGGATATATACAAAAGGTACCAGTACTGAGTTGATGTGCAGGGGTATGAGGTAATAACTTGGCTACATACAAAAGGTACCAGTACTGAGTTGATGTGCAAGGGTATGAGGTAATAACTTGGCTATATACAAGAGGTACCAGTACTGAGTTGATGTGCAGGGGTATGAGGTAATAACTTGGCTACATACAAGAGGTACCAGTACTGAGTTGATGTGCAGGGGTATGAGGTAATAACTTGGCTATATACAAGGGGTACCAGTACTAGGTTGATGTGCAGGGGTATGAGGTAATAACTTGGCTATATACAAGAGGTACCAGTACTGAGTTGATGTGCAGGGGTATTAGGTAATAACTTGGCTATATACAAGAGGTACCAGTACTGAGTTGATGTGCAGGGGTATGAGGTAATAACTTGGCTATATACAAGGGGTACCAGTACTAGGTTGATGTGCAGGGGTATGAGGTAATAACTTGGCTATATACAAGAGGTACCAGTACTGAGTTGATGTGCAGGGGTATTAGGTAATAACTTGGCTATATACAAGAGGTACCAGTACTGAGTTGATGTGCAGGGGTATGAGGTAATAACTTGGCTATATACAAGGGGTACCAGTTCTAGGTTGATGTGCAGGGGTATGAGGTAATAACTTGGCTACATACAAGAGGTACCAGTACTGAGTTGATGTGCAGGGGTATGAGGTAATAACTTGGCTACATACAAGAGGTACCAGTACTGAGTTGATGTGCAGGGGTATGAGGTAATAACTTGGCTACATACAAGAGGTACCAGTACTGAGTTGATGTGCAGGGGTATGAGGTAATAACTTGGCTACATACAAGAGGTACCAGTACTGAGTTGATGTGCAGGGGTATGAGGTAATAACTTGGCTACATACAAGAGGTACCAGTACTGAGTTGATGTGCAGGGGTATGAGGTAATAACTTGGCTACATACAAGAGGTACCAGTACTGAGTTGATGTGCAGGGGTATGAGGTAATAACTTGGCTACATACAAGAGGTACCAGTACTGAGTTGATGTGCAGGGGTATGAGGTAATAACTTGGCTATATACAAGAGGTACCAGTACTGAGTTGATGTGCAAGGGTATGAGGTAATAACTTGGCTATATACAAGAGGTACCAGTACTGAGTTGATGTGCAGGGGTATGAGGTAATAACTTGGCTACATACAAGAGGTACCAGTACTGAGTTGATGTGCAGGGGTATGAGGTAATAACTTGGCTATATACAAGGGGTACCAGTACTAGGTTGATGTGCAGGGGTATGAGGTAATAACTTGGCTATATACAAGAGGTACCAGTACTGAGTTGATGTGCAGGGGTATTAGGTAATAACTTGGCTATATACAAGAGGTACCAGTACTGAGTTGATGTGCAGGGGTATGAGGTAATAACTTGGCTATATACAAGGGGTACCAGTACTAGGTTGATGTGCAGGGGTATGAGGTAATAACTTGGCTATATACAAGAGGTACCAGTACTGAGTTGATGTGCAGGGGTATTAGGTAATAACTTGGCTATATACAAGAGGTACCAGTACTGAGTTGATGTGCAGGGGTATGAGGTAATAACTTGGCTATATACAAGGGGTACCAGTTCTAGGTTGATGTGCAGGGGTATGAGGTAATAACTTGGATATATACAAAAGGTACCAGTACTGAGTTGATGTGCAGGGGTATGAGGTAATAACTTGGCTACATACAAAAGGTACCAGTACTGAGTTGATGTGCAAGGGTATGAGGTAATAACTTGGCTATATACAAGAGGTACCAGTACTGAGTTGATGTGCAGGGGTATGAGGTAATAACTTGGCTACATACAAGAGGTACCAGTACTGAGTTGATGTGCAAGGGTATGAGGTAATAACTTGGCTATATACAAGAGGTACCAGTACTGAGTTGATGTGCAGGGGTATGAGGTAATAACTTGGCTACATACAAGAGGTACCAGTACTGAGTTGATGTGCAGGGGTATGAGGTAATAACTTGGCTACATACAAAAGGTACCAGTACTGAGTTGATGTGCAAGGGTATGAGGTAATAACTTGGCTATATACAAGAGGTACCAGTACTGAGTTGATGTGCAGGGGTATGAGGTAATAACTTGGCTATATACAAGAGGTGCCAGTACTGAGTTGATGTGCAGGGGTATGAGGTAATAACTTGGCTATATACAAGGGGTACCAGTACTAGGTTGATGTGCAGGGGTATGAGGTAATAACTTGGCTATATACAAGGGGTACCAGTACTAGGTTGATGTGCAGGGGTATGAGGTAATAACTTGGCTATATACAAGAGGTACCAGTACTGAGTTGATGTGCAGGGGTATGAGGTAATAACTTGGCTATATACAAGAGGTACCAGTACTAGGTTGATGTGCAGGGGTCTGAGGTAATAACTTGGCTATATACAAGGGGTACCAGTACTAGGTTGATGTGCAGGGGTATGAGGTAATAACTTGGCTATATACAAGAGGTACCAGTACTAGGTTGATGTGCAGGGGTATGAGGTAATAACTTGGCTATATACAAGAGGTACCAGTACTGAGTTGATGTGCAGGGGTATTAGGTAATAACTTGGCTATATACAAGAGGTACCAGTACTGAGTTGATGTGCAGGGGTATGAGGTAATAACTTGGCTATATACAAGGGGTACCAGTTCTAGGTTGATGTGCAGGGGTATGAGGTAATAACTTGGATATATACAAAAGGTACCAGTACTGAGTTGATGTGCAGGGGTATGAGGTAATAACTTGGCTACATACAAAAGGTACCAGTACTGAGTTGATGTGCAAGGGTATGAGGTAATAACTTGGCTATATACAAGAGGTACCAGTACTGAGTTGATGTGCAGGGGTATGAGGTAATAACTTGGCTACATACAAGAGGTACCAGTACTGAGTTGATGTGCAAGGGTATGAGGTAATAACTTGGCTATATACAAGAGGTACCAGTACTGAGTTGATGTGCAGGGGTATGAGGTAATAACTTGGCTACATACAAGAGGTACCAGTACTGAGTTGATGTGCAGGGGTATGAGGTAATAACTTGGCTATATACAAGGGGTACCAGTACTGAGTTGATGTGCAGGGGTATGAGGTAATAACTTGGCTACATACAAGAGGTACCAGTACTGAGTTGATGTGCAGGGGTATGAGGTAATAACTTGGCTATATACAAAAGGTACCAGTACTGAGTTAATGTGCAGGGGTATGAGGTAATAACTTGGCTATATACAAGAGGTGCCAGTACTGAGTTGATGTGCAGGGGTATGAGGTAATAACTTGGCTATATACAAGGGGTACCAGTACTAGGTTGATGTGCAGGGGTATGAGGTAATAACTTGGCTATATACAAGGGGTACCAGTACTAGGTTGATGTGCAGGGGTATGAGGTAATAACTTGGCTATATACAAGAGGTACCAGTACTGAGTTGATGTGCAGGGGTATGAGGTAATAACTTGGCTATATACAAGAGGTACCAGTACTAGGTTGATGTGCAGGGGTCTGAGGTAATAACTTGGCTATATACAAGGGGTACCAGTACTAGGTTGATGTGCAGGGGTATGAGGTAATAACTTGGCTATATACAAGAGGTACCAGTACTAGGTTGATGTGCAGGGGTATGAGGTAATAACTTGGCTATATACAAGAGGTACCAGTACTGAGTTGATGTGCAGGGGTATTAGGTAATAACTTGGCTATATACAAGAGGTACCAGTACTGAGTTGATGTGCAGGGGTATGAGGTAATAACTTGGCTATATACAAGGGGTACCAGTTCTAGGTTGATGTGCAGGGGTATGAGGTAATAACTTGGATATATACAAAAGGTACCAGTACTGAGTTGATGTGCAGGGGTATGAGGTAATAACTTGGCTACATACAAAAGGTACCAGTACTGAGTTGATGTGCAAGGGTATGAGGTAATAACTTGGCTATATACAAGAGGTACCAGTACTGAGTTGATGTGCAGGGGTATGAGGTAATAACTTGGCTACATACAAGAGGTACCAGTACTGAGTTGATGTGCAAGGGTATGAGGTATAACTTGGCTATATACAAGAGGTACCAGTACTGAGTTGATGTGCAGGGGTATGAGGTAATAACTTGGCTACATACAAGAGGTACCAGTACTGAGTTGATGTGCAGGGGTATGAGGTAATAACTTGGCTATATACAAGGGGTACCAGTACTGAGTTAATGTGCAGGGGTATGAGGTAATAACTTGGCTATATTACAAGGGGTACCAGTACTAGGTTGATGTGCAGGGGTATGAGGTAATAACTTGGCTATATACAAGGGGTACCAGTACTAGGTTGATGTGCAGGGGTATGAGGTAATAACTTGGCTATATACAAGAGGTACCAGTACTGAGTTGATGTGCAAGGGTATGAGGTAATAACTTGGCTATATACAAGAGGTACCAGTACTGAGTTGATGTGCAGGGGTATGAGGTAATAACTTGGCTACATACAAGAGGTACCAGTACTGAGTTGATGTGCAAGGGTATGAGGTAATAACTTGGCTATATACAAGAGGTACCAGTACTGAGTTGATGTGCAGGGGTATGAGGTAATAACTTGGCTACATACAAGAGGTACCAGTACTGAGTTGATGTGCAGGGGTATGAGGTAATAACTTGGCTATATACAAAAGGTACCAGTACTGAGTTAATGTGCAGGGGTATGAGGTAATAACTTGGCTATATACAAGAGGTGCCAGTACTGAGTTGATGTGCAGGGGTATGAGGTAATAACTTGGCTATATACAAGAGGTACCAGTACTAGGTTGATGTGCAGGGGTCTGAGGTAATAACTTGGCTATATACAAGGGGTACCAGTACTAGGTTGATGTGCAGGGGTATGAGGTAATAACTTGGCTATATACAAGGGGTACCAGTACTAGGTTGATGTGCAGGGGTATGAGGTAATAACTTGGCTATATACAAGAGGTACCAGTACTGAGTTGATGTGCAGGGGTATGAGGTAATAACTTGGCTATATACAAGAGGTACCAGTACTAGGTTGATGTGCAGGGGTCTGAGGTAATAACTTGGCTATATACAAGGGGTACCAGTACTAGGTTGATGTGCAGGGGTATGAGGTAATAACTTGGCTATATACAAGGGGTACCAGTACTAGGTTGATGTGCAGGGGTATGAGGTAATAACTTGGCTATATACAAGAGGTACCAGTACTGAGTTGATGTGCAGGGGTATTAGGTAATAACTTGGCTATATACAAGAGGTACCAGTACTGAGTTGATGTGCAGGGGTATGAGGTAATAACTTGGCTATATACAAGAGGTACCAGTACTGAGTTAATGTGCAGGGGTATGAGGTAATAACTTGGCTATATACAAGAGGTGCCAGTACTGAGTTGATGTGCAGGGGTATGAGGTAATAACTTGGCTATATACAAGGGGTACCAGTTCTAGGTTGATGTGCAGGGGTATGAGGTAATAACTTGGCTACATACAAGAGGTACCAGTACTAGGTTGATGTGCAGGGGTATGAGGTAATAACTTGGCTATATACAAGGGGTACCAGTACTAGGTTGATGTGCAGGGGTATGAGGTAATAACTTGGCTACATACAAGGGGTACCAGTACTAGGTTGATGTGCAGGGGTATGAGGTAATAACTTGGCTACATACAAGGGGTACCAGTACTAGGTTGATGTGCAGGGGTATGAGGTAATAACTTGGCTACATACAAGGGGTACCAGTACTAGGTTGATGTGCAGGGGTATGAGGTAATAACTTGGCTACATACAAGGGGTACCAGTACTAGTGTAACGGCGTTCGTCTGTTGAAGGAGAGTCGGACAGAAATGCAGCGTGGTGGTTACTCATGTCTTTTAATGAAGATATAGCGATACACGAAATAACTTAAATACAAAAACAACAAACGAAACGTGAAAACCTATACAGCCTGTCTGGTGCTAACTAACACAAAGACAGGAACAATCACCCACAAAATACACAGTGAAACCCCGGCTACCTAAATATGGTTCCCAATCAGAGACCACAAGAATCACCTGACTCTGATTGAGAACCGCCTCAGGCAGCCAAGCCTATGCTAGACACACCCCTAATCAGCCACAATCCCAATGCCTACAAAAACCCCAATACGACAACACAATAAGCCCATGTCACACCCTGGCCTGAACAAATAATTAAAGAAAACACAAAATACTAAGACCAAGGCGTGACAGAACCCCCCCCCCCCCCAAGGTGCGGACTCCCGGACGCACCTCAAAACCATAGGGAGGGTCCGGGTGGGCGTCTGTCCATGGTGGTGGCTCCGGCTCGGGACGTGGACCCCACTCCATTAATGTCATAGTTCCTCCCCTTCGCGTCCTGGGATAATCCACCCTCGCCGCCGACCATGGCCTAATAGTCCTCACCCAGAACCCCACTGGACTGAGGGGCAGCTCGTGGCTGAGGGGCAGCTCGGGACTGAGGCAGCTCGGAACTGAGGGGAAGCTCGGGACTGAGGGGAAGCTCGGGACTGAGGGGCAGCTCGGGACTGAGGGGCAGCTCGGGACTGAGGGGCAGCCCGGGACTGAGGGGAAACCCAGTACTGAGGGGAAGCCCAGTACTGAGAGGAAGCCCAGTACTGAGAGGAAGCCCAGTACTGAGAGGAAGCCCAGTACTGAGATGAAGCTCAGGCAGGTAGTTGGCTCCGGCAGATCCTGGCTGGCTGGCGGATCTGGAAGAGTCTGGTTGACTGGCAGATCTGGAAGAATCTGGTGACTGGCAGATCTGGAAGATCATGGCTGACTGGCAGATCTGGAAGAATCTGGTTGACTGGCAGATCTGGAAGAATCTGGTTGACTGGCAGATCTGGCTGCTCCATGCAAACTGGCAGCTCTGGCTGCTCCATGCAGACTGGAAGCTCTATGCAGACTGACAGCTCAGGCTGTTCCATGCAGGCTGACGGCTCTGGCTGCTCCATGCAGGCTGACAGCTCTGGCTGCTCCATACAGGCTGACGGCTCTGGCTGCTCCATGCAGGCTGACGGCTCTGGCTGCTCCATGCAGGCTGACAGCTCTGGCTGCTCCATGCAGGCTGACAGCTCTGGCTGCTCCATGCAGGCTGACAGCTCTGGCTGCTCCATGCAGGCTGACAGCTCTGGCTGCGCTGAACAGGCAGGAGGCTCCGGCAGCGCAGGAGAGGAGACAGGCTCTGGCTGCGCTGAACAGGCGGGAGGCTCCGGCAGCGCTGTAGAGGAGGAAGGCTCTGGCTGCGCTAAACAGGCGGGAGGCTCCGGCAGCGCTGTAGAGGAGGAAGGCTCTGGCTGCGCTAAACAGGCGGGAGGCTCCGGCAGCGCAGGAGAGGCGAAAGGCTCTGGCTGCGCTAAACAGGCGGGAGACTCCAGCAGCGCAGGAGAGGAGGAAAGCGCTGGCTGCGCTGAACAGGCGGGAGACTCCGACAGCGCAGGAGAGGAGGAAAACGCTGGCTGCGCTGAACAGGTGGGAGGCTCTGACAGCGCTAGAGAGAAGGATGGCTCTGGCTGTGTTGAACAGGCGAGGCGCACTGAAGGCCTGGTGCGTGGTGCTGGAACTGGTGGTACTGGATCGAGGACACGCACAGGAAGCCTGGTGCGGGGAGTTGCCACCGGAGGGCTGGTGTGTGAAGGTGGCACAGGATGGACCTGACCGTGAAGGTGTACTGGAGAGCCTGAGAGCAGGGCTGGCACAGGACGTGCAAGGCTAGGTAGGTACACAGGAGGCCTAGTGCGTGAGGCTGGCACACTCTTCACCAGCCGACTAACACGCACCTCAGGACGAGTATGGAGCGCTGACCCAGGTGCCATCAAATCCCTGACACGCTCCGTCGGACGAATATCATATCTAAAGCACCAAACTAGCAACTCCCTCATAACTCTCTCCTCCACTTTCCCCATTAACTCCTTCACAGTCTCTGCTTCGCTCACCTCCAACACCGGCTCTGGTTCTGGTCTCCTCCTTGGCTCCTCACGATAAACGGGTGTGGTGGGTGATTCTGTAACGGCGTTCGTCTGTTGAAGGAGAGTCGGACCGAAATGCAGCGTGGTGGTTACTCATGTCTTTTAATGAAGATATAGCGATACACAAAATAACTTAAATACAAAAACAACAAACGAAACGTGAAAACCTATACAGCCTGTCTGGTGCTAACTAACACAAAGACAGGAACAATCACCCACAAAATACACAGTGAAACCCCGGCTACCTAAATATGGTTCCCAATCAGAGACCACAAGAATCACCTGACTCTGATTGAGAACCGCCTCAGGCAGCCAAGCCTATGCTAGACACACCCCTAATCAGCCATTATCCGAATGCCTACAAAAAAAACAATACGACAACACAATAAGCCAATGTCACACCCTGGCCTGAACAAATAATTAAAGAAAACACAAAATACTAAGACCAAGGCGTGACAACTAGGTTGATGTGCAGGGGTATGAGGTAATAACTTGGCTACATACAAGGGGTACCAGTACTAGGTTGATGTGCAGGGGTATGAGGTAATAACTTGGCTATATACAAGGGGTACCAGTACTAGGTTGATGTGCAGGGGTATGAGGTAATAACTTGGCTATATACAAGGGGTACCAGTACTAGGTTGATGTGCAGGGGTATGAGGTAATAACTTGGCTATATACAAGGGGTACCAGTACTAGGTTGATGTGCAGGGGTATGAGGTAATAACTTGGCTATATACAAGAGGTACCAGTACTGAGTTGATGTGCAGGGGTATGAGGTAATAACTTGGCTATATACAAGAGGTACCAGTACTAGGTTGATGTGCAGGGGTCTGAGGTAATAACTTGGCTATATACAAGGGGTACCAGTACTAGGTTGATGTGCAGGGGTATGAGGTAATAACTTGGCTATATACAAGGGGTACCAGTACTAGGTTGATGTGCAGGGGTATGAGGTAATAACTTGGCTATATACAAGAGGTACCAGTACTGAGTTGATGTGCAGGGGTATTAGGTAATAACTTGGCTATATACAAGAGGTACCAGTACTGAGTTGATGTGCAGGGGTATGAGGTAATAACTTGGCTATATACAAGAGGTACCAGTACTGAGTTAATGTGCAGGGGTATGAGGTAATAACTTGGCTATATACAAGAGGTGCCAGTACTGAGTTGATGTGCAGGGGTATGAGGTAATAACTTGGCTATATACAAGGGGTACCAGTTCTAGGTTGATGTGCAGGGGTATGAGGTAATAACTTGGCTACATACAAGAGGTACCAGTACTAGGTTGATGTGCAGGGGTATGAGGTAATAACTTGGCTATATACAAGGGGTACCAGTACTAGGTTGATGTGCAGGGGTATGAGGTAATAACTTGGCTACATACAAGGGGTACCAGTACTAGGTTGATGTGCAGGGGTATGAGGTAATAACTTGTCTACATACAAGGGGTACCAGTACTAGGTTGATGTGCAGGGGTATGAGGTAATAACTTGGCTACATACAAGGGGTACCAGTACTAGGTTGATGTGCAGGGGTATGAGGTAATAACTTGGCTACATACAAGGGGTACCAGTACTAGTGTAACGGCGTTCGTCTGTTGAAGGAGAGTCGGACAGAAATGCAGCGT
Source organism: Oncorhynchus kisutch (assembly GCF_002021735.2). NCBI lineage: Eukaryota > Metazoa > Chordata > Actinopteri > Salmoniformes > Salmonidae > Oncorhynchus > Oncorhynchus kisutch. The sequence goes on along the minus strand of NW_022261980.1, from coordinate 2,697,836 downwards.
GGTGGTTACTCATGTCTTTTAATGAAGATATAGCGATACACGAAATAACTTAAATACAAAAACAACAAACGAAACGTGAAAACCTATACAGCCTGTCTGGTGCTAACTAACACAAAGACAGGAACAATCACCCACAAAATACACAGTGAAACCCCGGCTACCTAAATATGGTTCCCAATCAGAGACCACAAGAATCACCTGACTCTGATTGAGAACCGCCTCAGGCAGCCAAGCCTATGCTAGACACACCCCTAATCATCCACAATCCCAATGCCTACAAAAACCCCAATACGACAACACAATAAGCCCATGTCACACCCTGGCCTGAACAAATAATTAAAGAAAACACAAAATACTAAGACCAAGGCGTGACAGAACCCCCCCCCCCCCCAAGGTGCGGACTCCCGGACGCACCTCAAAACCATAGGGAGGGTCCGGGTGGGCGTCTGTCCATGGTGGTGGCTCCGGCTCGGGACGTGGACCCCACTCCATTAATGTCATAGTTCCTCCCCTTCGCGTCCTGGGATAATCCACCCTCGCCGCCGACCATGGCCTAATAGTCCTCACCCAGAACCCCACTGGACTGAGGGGCAGCTCGTGGCTGAGGGGCAGCTCGGGACTGAGGCAGCTCGGGAACTGAGGGGAAGCTCGGGACTGAGGGGAAGCTCGGGACTGAGGGGCAGCTCGGGACTGAGGGGCAGCTCGGGACTGAGGGGCAGCCCGGGACTGAGGGGAAACCCAGTACTGAGGGGAAGCCCAGTACTGAGAGGAAGCCCAGTACTGAGAGGAAGCCCAGTACTGAGAGGAAGCCCAGTACTGAGATGAAGCTCAGGCAGGTAGTTGGCTCCGGCAGATCCTGGCTGGCTGGCGGATCTGGAAGAGTCTGGTTGACTGGCAGATCTGGAAGAATCTGGTGACTGGCAGATCTGGAAGATCATGGCTGACTGGCAGATCTGGAAGAATCTGGTTGACTGGCAGATCTGGAAGAATCTGGTTGACTGGCAGATCTGGCTGCTCCATGCAAACTGGCAGCTCTGGCTGCTCCATGCAGACTGGAAGCTCTATGCAGACTGACAGCTCAGGCTGTTCCATGCAGGCTGACGGCTCTGGCTGCTCCATGCAGGCTGACAGCTCTGGCTGCTCCATACAGGCTGACGGCTCTGGCTGCTCCATGCAGGCTGACGGCTCTGGCTGCTCCATGCAGGCTGACAGCTCTGGCTGCTCCATGCAGGCTGACAGCTCTGGCTGCTCCATGCAGGCTGACAGCTCTGGCTGCTCCATGCAGGCTGACAGCTCTGGCTGCGCTGAACAGGCAGGAGGCTCCGGCAGCGCAGGAGAGGAGACAGGCTCTGGCTGCGCTGAACAGGCGGGAGGCTCCGGCAGCGCTGTAGAGGAGGAAGGCTCTGGCTGCGCTAAACAGGCGGGAGGCTCCGGCAGCGCTGTAGAGGAGGAAGGCTCTGGCTGCGCTAAACAGGCGGGAGGCTCCGGCAGCGCAGGAGAGGCGAAAGGCTCTGGCTGCGCTAAACAGGCGGGAGACTCCAGCAGCGCAGGAGAGGAGGAAAGCGCTGGCTGCGCTGAACAGGCGGGAGACTCCGACAGCGCAGGAGAGGAGGAAAACGCTGGCTGCGCTGAACAGGTGGGAGGCTCTGACAGCGCTAGAGAGAAGGATGGCTCTGGCTGTGTTGAACAGGCGAGGCGCACTGAAGGCCTGGTGCGTGGTGCTGGAACTGGTGGTACTGGATCGAGGACACGCACAGGAAGCCTGGTGCGGGGAGTTGCCACCGGAGGGCTGGTGTGTGAAGGTGGCACAGGATGGACCTGACCGTGAAGGTGTACTGGAGAGCCTGAGAGCAGGGCTGGCACAGGACGTGCAAGGCTAGGTAGGTACACAGGAGGCCTAGTGCGTGAGGCTGGCACACTCTTCACCAGCCGACTAACACGCACCTCAGGACGAGTATGGAGCGCTGACCCAGGTGCCATCAAATCCCTGACACGCTCCGTCGGACGAATATCATATCTAAAGCACCAAACTAGCAACTCCCTCATAACTCTCTCCTCCACTTTCCCCATTAACTCCTTCACAGTCTCTGCTTCGCTCACCTCCAACACCGGCTCTGGTTCTGGTCTCCTCCTTGGCTCCTCACGATAAACGGGTGTGGTGGGTGATTCTGTAACGGCGTTCGTCTGTTGAAGGAGAGTCGGACCGAAATGCAGCGTGGTGGTTACTCATGTCTTTTAATGAAGATATAGCGATACACAAAATAACTTAAATACAAAAACAACAAACGAAACGTGAAAACCTATACAGCCTGTCTGGTGCTAACTAACACAAAGACAGGAACAATCACCCACAAAATACACAGTGAAACCCCGGCTACCTAAATATGGTTCCCAATCAGAGACCACAAGAATCACCTGACTCTGATTGAGAACCGCCTCAGGCAGCCAAGCCTATGCTAGACACACCCCTAATCAGCCATTATCCGAATGCCTACAAAAAAAACAATACGACAACACAATAAGCCAATGTCACACCCTGGCCTGAACAAATAATTAAAGAAAACACAAAATACTAAGACCAAGGCGTGACAACTAGGTTGATGTGCAGGGGTATGAGGTAATAACTTGGCTACATACAAGGGGTACCAGTACTAGGTTGATGTGCAGGGGTATGAGGTAATAACTTGGCTATATACAAGGGGTACCAGTACTAGGTTGATGTGCAGGGGTATGAGGTAATAACTTGGCTATATACAAGGGGTACCAGTACTAGGTTGATGTGCAGGGGTATGAGGTAATAACTTGGCTATATACAAGGGGTACCAGTACTAGGTTGATGTGCAGGGGTATGAGGTAATAACTTGGCTACATACAAGGGGTACCAGTACTAGGTTGATGTGCAGGGGTATGAGGTAATAACTTGGCTATATACAAGGGGTACCAGTACTAGGTTGATGTGCAGGGGTATGAGGTAATAACTTGGCTACATACAAGGCGTACCAGTACTAGGTTGATGTGCAGGGGTATGAGGTAATAACGTGGCTATATACAAGAGGTACCAGTACTAGGTTGATGTGCAGGGGTATGAGGTAATAACTTGGCTATATACAAGGGGTACCAGTACTAGGTTGATGTGCAGGGGTATGAGGTAATAACTTGGCTACATACAAGGGGTACCAGTACTAGGTTGATGTGCAGGGGTATGAGGTAATAACTTGGCTACATACAAGGGGTACCAGTACTAGGTTGATGTGCAGGGGTATGAGGTAATAACTTGGCTACATACAAGGGGTACCAGTACTAGGTTGATGTGCAGGGGTATGAGGTAATAACTTGGCTACATACAAGGGGTACCAGTACTAGGTTAATGTGCAGGGGTATGAGGTAATAACTTGGCTACATACAAGGGGTACCAGTACTAGGTTGATGTGCAGGGGTAATAGGTATGGAGGTAGATAGGTACATATAACTAGGAATAAAGGGACAGATAATAAACAGTAGCAGCAGCGTATGTGATGCGTCAAAAAAGTTAGTGCAAAAAGGGTCAACGCTATTTGGTGAACTATTTAACTAACTATTTATCAGTTTACGGCTTGAGGGTAGAAGCTGTTCAGGGTCCTGTTGGTTCCAGACTTGGCACATCGGTACCACTTGACATGCAGTAACAGAGAGAACAGCATATGACTTGGATGGTTGGAGTCTTTGAAAAAATTTTGGCCTTCCTCTGACATCGCCTGGTATAGAGGTCCTGGATGGCAGGGAGCACGGCGCCAGTGATGTACTGGGCCGTCCGCACTATCCTCTGTGGTACCTTGCAGTTGGATGCCAAGCTGTTGCCATACCAAGTGGTGATGCAGCCAGTCAAGATGCTCTCAATGGTGCAGCTGTAAAACGTTTTGAGGATCTGAGGGCCCATGCCTAATATTTTCAGCCTCCTGAGGAGGTGTGTTTGGACCATGATAGATCCTTATCGATGAGGACACAGAGGAACTTGAAGCTCTCAACCTGCTCCACTACAGCACCGTCAATGTGAATGGGGGCGTGCTCGGCTCTCTGTTTCCTGTAGTCCACGACCAGCTCCTTTGTCTTGCTGACATTGAGGGAGAAGCTGTCTTGGCACCACACTGCTTGATTGATTCTGCTAGCAGGGTGTTTAGGCCTCAGAGCTCCAGCGAGTGTCACAGACAGAGAGAACGTGTTTACAAAACCCTATAACTTTAATCATGAAACCCTCACTGCACCCTCTCTCTGGTTCGGACATAGAGATAAACTCTGTGACTTTTCAGCTGCAGCAGAGGCTACCATCCCCCACCTCAGCCTCAGGCCTGTTAGGGACCAGGTTGCCAGGGAACACAGTCAGCTGACCTGGTCAGCCAATCACAGGTCCTATCTGGTGAGGTAACAGACCTATTCAAGCCTGTTCTTTAGTTGGACACAGGGGGTGCAGAGAGACAACAGGTCAGAAGAACTCTGCACCACCTCAACACAACTGAACACTGGGCCCTTCCTACAAGGACAAGAACTCTGCACCACCTCAACACAACTCACCCCTTCCTACAAGGACAAGAACTCTGCACCACCTCAACACAACTGAACACTGGGCCCTTCCTACAAGGACAAGAACTCTGCACCACCTCAACTCACCCCTTCCTACAAGGACAAGAACTCTGCACCACCTCAACTCACCCCTTCCTACAAGGACAAGAACTCTGCACCACCTCAACACAACTCACCACTGGGCCCTTCCTACAAGGACAAGAACTCTGCACCACCTCAACACAACTCACCCCTTCCTACAAGGACAATAACTCTGCACCACCTTAATGTTTATACAGTGCCTTGCGAAAGTATTCGGCCCCCTTGAACTTTGCAACCTTTTGCCACGTTTCAGGCTTCAAACATAAAGATATAAAACTGTATTTTTTTGTGAAGAATCAACAACAAGTGGGACACAATCATGAAGTGGAACGACATTTATTGGATATTTCAAACTTTCTTAACAAGTCAAAAACTGAAAAATTGGGCGTGCAAAATTATTCAGCCCCTTTACTTTCAGTGCAGCAAACTCTCTCCAGAAGTTCAGTGAGGATCTCTGAATGATCCAATGTTGACCTAAATGCCTAATGATGATAAATACAATCCACCTGTGTGTAATCAAGTCTCCGTATAAATGCACCTGCACTGTGATAGTCTCAGAGGTCCGTTAAAAGCGCAGAGAGCATCATGAAGAACAAGGAACACACCAGGCAGGTCCGAGATACTGTTGTGAAGAAGTTTAAAGCCGGATTTGGATACAAAAAGATTTTCCAAGCTTTAAACATCCCAAGGAGCACTGTGCAAGCGATAATATTGAAATGGAAGGAGTATCAGACCACTGCAAATCTACCAAGACCTGGCCGTCCCTCTAAACTTTCAGCTCATACAAGGAGAAGACTGATCAGAGATGCAGCCAAGAGGCCCATGATCACTCTGGATGAACTGCAGAGATCTACAGCTGAGGTGGGAGACTCTGTCCATAGGACAACAATCAGTCGTATATTGCACAAATTTGGCCTTTATGGAAGAGTGGCAAGAAGAAAGCCATTTCTTAAAGATATCCATAAAAAGTGTTGTTTAAAGTTTGCCACAAGCCACCTGGGAGACACACCAAACATGTGGAAGAAGGTGCTCTGGTCAGATGAAACCAAAATGTAACTTTTTGGCAACAATGCAAAACGTTATGTTTGGCGTAAAAGCAACACAGCTCATCACCCTGAACAAACATCCCCACTGTCAAACATGGTGGTGGCAGCATCATGGTTTATGCCTGATTTTCTTCAGCAGGGACAGGGAAGATGGTTCAAATTGATGGGAAGATGGATGGAGCCAAATACAGGACCATTCTGGAAGAAAACCTGATGGAGTCTGCAAAAGACCTGAGACTGGGACAGAGATTTGTCTTCCAACAAGACAATGATCCAAAACATAAAGCAAAATCTACAATGGAATGGTTCAAAAATAAACATATCCAGGTGTTAGAATGGCCAAGTCAAAGTCCAGACCTGAATCCAATCGAGAATCTGTGGAAAGAACTGAAAACTGCTGTTCACAAATGCTCTCCATCCATCCTCACTGAGCTCGAGCTGTTTTGCAAGGAGGAATGGGAAAAAATGTCAGTCTCTCGATGTGCAAAACTGATAGAGACATACCCCAAGCGACTTACAGCTGTAATCGCAGCAAAAGGTGGCGTTACAAAGTATTAACTTAAGGGGTCTGAATAATTTTGCACGCCCAATTTTTCAGTTTTTGATTTGTTAAAAAAGTTTGAAATATCCAATAAATGTCGTTCCACTTCATGATTGTGTCCCACTTGTTGTTGATTCTTCACAAAAAAATACAGTTTTATATCTTTATGTTTGAAGCCTGAAATGTGGCAAAAGGTCGCAAAGTTCAAGGGGGCCGAATACTTTCGCAAGGAACTGTATATATATTTACCTTTATTTAACTAGGCAAGTCAGTTAAGAACGGCCTACCAGGGAACAATGGGTTAACTGCCTTGTTCAGGGGCAGAACAACAGATTTGTACCTTGTCAGCTCAGGGATTCGATCCTGCAACCTTTTGGTTACTGGCCCAATGCTCAAACCACTAGGCTACCTGCCACCTCAATACAACTCACCCTGGACCCTTCCTACTTCCTGTGTGTGTGTGTGTGTGTGTGTGTGTGTGTGTGTGTGTGTGTGTGTGTGTGTGTGTGTGTGTGTGTGTGTGTGTGTGTGTGTGTGTGTGTGTGTGTGTGTGTGTGTGTGTGTGTGTGTGTGTGTGTGTGTGTGTGTGTGTGTGTGTGTGTGTCTGTTTGGTGTATGGAAATGTGTGAATTGTATCCCTGCCTCCTACTGGTCATCTCCATCCTCTAACCGGGGTGCTTGGACAGTTCACCTATAATGGAAACAGACACCTCTATTGCAGACCACCACATGGTGGCACTCTTTTTCAGAGAGAGAGAACGAGAGAGCGAGAACCGTTACAACAGGTAGCGTATGCCTCTACTATTCACTCACATCGTTCTCCAGGAAGTTGAACATGCTCCTCTCGGCCAGCTCTTTGCTCTCCTCAAACTTCTCAACTGCCTGACGGATCTCCTCGTCAGGCACCTTCCCCTGACGCTTCTTCTTATAGTCAAAGTCCAACCGCCTCCCCTCCAGCTTCTTCAGGTGATGCTGCACACAAAACAATCAGGAGAGATCATTGACAAGGGGCAATATGGGGCAGTACAGAGGCTCTTCCCAGGAGGAATTGACGACGGCCCTCCTCAAAACCTTCATGAAACTTATAAAATAACATACAAATTAAACATTGCAAAATACAACTTTACAAAATTGCAAGTATACAACTTTTATGCACATCCCATATGGGCCCTGGTCAAAAGTAGTGCACTATAAAGGGAATAGGGTGCCATTTGTGATGCACACATGGAGTTCTGAAAGCTAATAGACACTGAGATGTAATATACCACTGACCGTGATCTCCTTGAGGTCTTTGTCCTGTAAGTTCTGGAGTGGGTCAATAAAGTTTTGTTTGACACTGATGTCCAGAGAGTCTTTCACGTCGGCCATCTGCCTCATGGCCTCACCGATGTCCACCAACGCACCGCCTGCAGACAAAAAACACCTGGGTCTTATTCACAAGGTACCAAACAGGCCAAAACTGGGAGGGACCTACCCGAACTTGTCCAATAAGAAACACTTGTTTTAATTTTCTTGTTGCAAAACCTTTTTCTACAGTTTAACATAATACGACCCTGCTGTCAGATACGAGCGAAACACGTGAAACAGAAACATGGTGGTTCTGACGGTGAGTGGGTTTGAGAGTAAGATGCTAGCAAACACCAGGGTTGAGTGTTTGATTCCCGCATGGGCCACTTTCACTGAATTCATGTGTCGCTAACAACTTACAGCAAGAAGGTGATGCAGGATCAATTAATTAACTATCTAGCAATTCTATATAGAATTCCATATCAGTGTGCATTATTCAATGGAATTGCAAAGTTAAAATCGAGATCCCTGAGAAATAATGATTTGGTTTCTAGATAGTTGATAACTGGATAATGTAACACCTGTTTGAAGTTTGTATTGAATATTAAGGTCTGGTTTTCAAGACACAGATGAAGTCTAGGCTGGGATTCATTCACAGAGCAGCACACTGTTGAAGGTTATTCATGCTTGAACCAACATTCGCAGCATTTATTATGAATGTGATCTCCGAATTTATTTTAAAAGGTGAATTGTCTGCTGTCAAGTGTACTGCTCTATAGCACACCTTCCATTGAGTCCTGGCCTTAATCTTTCACTAAGATGGGAACATGGGCTTTAGTCTAGAACTACCCTTAATTTGTGTCTGGGAAACTGGGCCTTTACTAATGATATTATCAAAACCCATGTTCAGAGTAAGTACGTTTTGTAGCCACCAGGTGTCAGAGTTGAGACGGGAAGCAGCTCAACAAAGCCACAGGTTTTCACAGGCGGAAACACAGTACAGACTAGCTGGCTGCACACAGGGTGTGTGTGTGTGTGTGTGTGTGTGTGTGTGTGTGTGTGTGTGTGTGTGTGTGTGTGTGAGCGAGTGAGCGTGGGTGGGTTGGTGGGCGTGTGCACAGTCAGGTTAGGATGAAAAGCTTTTCAAAGGCTTCCTCTCGTGCTCCTCACAGCCCTCACATAGCACAGCGTGTGTGTCTGTGTGTGTGTGTGCACGTATGTGGGCTGAACGTGTGTGTGTGTGATTCATACCGAAGGAGGACTGGTCTCCCAGATCATGTCCATAGCGCATCATACAGTCCCCCAGTAGGCCCTCGGTCTGTGGGTATCCTGTGGTCTTCACCTGTCCTCTCATCTTTGACACTGTGTTTAACATCCCCAACTTGGCTCTGGAAGCTACAGCAAAACACATGGACTGATCACTTTTTATTTGTGTTTGTTTTATTTGTCACCAGCAGCATATCACCCTGCATCACACTGCTGACTTGCTTTCATCCATCCATCCACCCACCCACCCCCTCCATCCATCCACCCCTTCCATCCATCCAACCACCTCTTCTATCCATCCATCCACCCTTCCATCCATCCATCCATCCAAACCTTCCATCCATCCATCCACCCATCCATCCATCCATCCATCCACCCCTTCCATCCATCAAACCACCTCTTCCATCCATCCAACCCTTCCATCCATCCAACCACCTCTTCCATCCACCCATCCATCCATCCATCCATCCGTCCACCCCATCCATCCACCCATCCATCCACCCATCCATCCATCCATCCATCCGTCCACCCCATCCATCCATCCCTTCATCCATCCATCCATCTGTCCACCCCATCCGTCCTTTCATCCATCCACCCCTTCCATCCATCCATCCATCCATACACCTCTTCCATCCATCCACCCCTTCCATCCATACACCTCTTCCATCCATCCATCCATCCACCCCTTTCATCCATACACCTCTTCCATCCATCCAACCCTTCCATCATCCAACCACCTCTTCCATCCATCCACCCCTTACATCCATCCATCCATCCACCTCTTCCATCCATCCATCATCCATCCATCCATCCCTTCATCCATCCATCCATCCATCCATCCGTCCACCCCACCCATCCATCCCTTCATCCATCCATCCATCCATCCATCTGTCCACCCCATCCATCCATCCATCCAGCCCTTCATCCATCCATCCATCCATCCATCCATCCATCCATCCATCCATCCATCCATCCATCCACCCCTTCCATCCATCCATCCATCCATCCATCCAACCCTTCCATCCATCCACCTGATCCATCCATCCATCCACCCCTTCATCCATCCATCCATTCATCCCTTTCATCCATCCATCCATTCATCCATCCATCCATCCATCCATCCATCCATCCATCCATCCATCCATCCACCCCTTCCATCCATCCATCCATTCATCCCTTTCATCCATCCATCCATTCATTCATCACTTCCATCCACCCATCCATCCATCCATCCATCCATCCATCCGTCCACCCCATCCATCCATCCCTTCATCCATCCATCCATCTGTCCACCCCATCCGTCCTTTCATCCATCCACCCCTTCCATCCATCCATCCATCCATACACCTCTTCCATCCATCCACCCCTTCCATCCATACACCTCTTCCATCCATCCATCCATCCACCCCTTTCATCCATACACCTCTTCCATCCATCCAACCCTTCCATCATCCAACCACCTCTTCCATCCATCCACCCCTTACATCCATCCATCCATCCATCCATCCACCTCTTCCATCCATCCATCATCCATCCCTTCATCCATCCATCCATCCATCCCTTCATCCATCCATCCATCCATCCGTCCACCCCACCCATCCATCCCTTCATCCATCCATCCATCCATCTGTCCACCCCATCCATCCATCCATCCATCCAGCCCTTCATCCATCCATCCATCCATCCAACCCTTCCATCCATCCATCCATCCACCCCTTCCATCCATCCACCTGATCCATCCATCCATCCACCCCTTCATCCATCCATCCATTCATCCCTTTCATCCATCCATCCATTCATTCATCCATCCATCCATCCATCCACCCCTTCCATCCATCCATCCATTCATCCCTTTCATCCATCCATCCATTCATTCATCACTTCCATCCATCCATCCATCCACCCCTTCCATCCATCCTAACCATTCACCTACATAGTAAAGTTCTTTAACTTCTGCATGTAAGTTTAAGTAAGTTCAATATTCTGTAAAGTGTTGTCTCACCTGGGTTAGGTTGTAGGTATTCTGTTGTTTTGGTCAAGAGGTCCAACACTGATTTGTTTGTGACATCGATTTTCTAGAAACAAGACGATCATGTTAGCTCAATAGAGAGGGTCTTTATTTCAGCACGTATTGGTTACAAGAAGACAACTGTTCTTCCACCTTGGTCCTGGAGACTAGAGGTCGACCTCTACTGGAGACCCTTCCAGCCTATTGTAGGTCTGTGTTTCAGCCCAGTACCAACACAGCCGATCCAACAACTCAAACACTTGATGGTGAGTTGAGAAGTTGAATTCGTTTTTTTTGTATTGAGCTGGAACAAAAGCCTGCACCCCCTGCAGGAACCTGACTCAACCACTTAAACACTCAATGAAAGGTTGATTCAGGTGTGTTTCCACTGGGCAATTACTGGTTAATCAAGGTTGTTTCCATGTCATTTTACCTCAAATCATCAATGTAAGGGCATTTCGCCTTTTTTTCACCCAACCTTTATCCCAAATCCAATGACATGGTGAATGTACAGATGAAGTCGGGAATTTACATACACCTTAGCCAAGTACATTTAAACTCAGTTTTTCACAATTCCTGACATTTAATCCCAGTAGAAATGCCCTGTTTTATGTCAGTTAGGATCACCACTTTATTTTAAGAATGTGAAATGTCATGTTTCTTTCATCACATTCCCAGTGGGTCAGAAGTTTACATACACTCAATTAGCAACTGTGTCAGGTTTGTAGGCCTCCTTGCTCGCACACGCTTTTTCAGTTCTGCCCACAAATGTTCTATAGGATTAAGCTCAGAGCTTTGTGATGGCCACTCCAATACCATGACTTTGTTGTCCTTAAGCCATTTTGCCACAACTTTGGAAGTATGCTTCGGGTCATTGTCCATTTGGAAGATCCATTTGTGACAAAACTTTAACTTCCTGACTGATGTCTTGAGATGTTGCTTCAATATATCCACATAACTTTCCTTTCTCGTGATGCCATCTAGTTTGTGAAGTGCACCAGTCCCTCCTGCAGCAAAGCACCCCAACAACATGATGCTGCCACCACCATGCTTCACGGTTGGGATGGTGTTCTTTGGCTTACAAGCCTCCCCCTTTTTCCTCCAAACATAATGATGGTCATTTTGGCCAAACAGTTCTATTGTTGTTTTATCAGATCAGAGTACATTTTTCCAAAAAGTACGATCTTTGGCCTCAAGTGCAGTTGCAAACCGTAGTCTGGCTTTTTTATGGCAGTTTTGGAGCAGTGGCTTCTTCCTTGCTGAGCGGCCTTTCAGGTTATGTCGATATAGGACTCGTTTTACTGTGGATATAAATACTTTTGTACCTGTTTCCTCCAGCATCTTCACAAGGTCCTTTACTGTTGCTCTGGGATTGATTTGCACTTTTCGCAACAAAGTACGTTCATCTCTAGGAGACAGAACACGTCTCCTTCCTGAGCGGTATGACGGCTGCCTGGTCCCATGGTGTTTATACTTGCGTGCTATTGTTTGTACAGATGAACGTGGTACCTTCAGGCATTTGGACATTTCTCCCAAGGATGAACCAGACTTGTGGAGGTCTACAATGTTTTTTCTGAGGTCTTGGCTGATTTCTTTCGATTTTCCCATGATGTCAAGCAAAGATGCACTGAGTTTGAAGGTAGGCCTTGAAATACATCCACACGTACACCTCCAATTGACTCAAATGATGTCAATTAGCCTATCAGAAGCTTCTAAAGCCATGACATCATTTTCTGGAATTTTCAAAGCTGTTTAAAGGCACAGTCAACTTAGTGTATGTAAACTTCTGACCCACTGGAATTGTGATACAGTGAATTATAAGTAAAATAATCTGTCTGTAAACAATTGTTGGAAAAATGACTTCTGTCATGCACAAAGTAGATGTCTTAACTGACTTGCCAAAACTATAGTTTGTTAACAAGACATTTATGAAGTGGTTGAAAAACGAGTTTTAATGACTCCAACCTAAGTGTATGTAAACTTCCGACATCCACTGTATATAAAAAAATGTTTAACGTTGATTTCACGTCAGCTGACAACTCAAACAAATGTAAATCAACACTAGACGTTGAACTGAAGTCTGTGCCCAGTGCTGGGCTTGAACAAAAGCCTGCACCCCTGTGAATACCCGGGACCACAGAAGAACACCATCGTGGACAGTAAAAGAGCAGTAGTGCATCCATCCTGAGGTCTGGTAGTTATTGTCTCTGTCATAAATGGCATAAATGGCCTATAAAGTGCATTACTTTTGAAAAAAGGCCCATAGGGCTCAGGTCAACAGTAGTGCACTACATAGGGAATAGGTTGCTATTTGGGACGCAACCATTGGGAGGAGTAGAGTGAAGTTTCTCTTAGACACTGATCTTAGTTCAGTTTAGCATTTTCACTACTAATGGTTAAGTTCAGGATAGGTGGAGGGGAATCTGATCCTAGATACCTAGGGGACACTACAGCCCAGAGCCAGCCATTGTGTATACTACAAGGATGTTTTGCGTTGCTAATAGCGCCGTCTCTATCATCCTTACCCTCTCCATCTCCATGAAGTCTTCATCCAGCTTTGTCCCTTCAGCACCACTTATCTTCTCACTCAGCAACTATAGAGATGGAGGGGAGGGAGAGAGAGTGGTGGGGAAAGACAGAGAGAGAGGGGGGGAGAGAGAGAGAGAGGTGGGGAAAGACAGAGAGAGAGAGGGGGAGAGAGAGAGAGAGGTGGGGAGAGAGAGAGAGAGAGAGGATGGAGGGAGAGAGAGAGAGTGGGAGAGAAAGAGAGATACAAGAGGGAGAGGGGATGGAGAGAGAGAAAGATAGGTGGGGGGAGAGAGAGGTGGGGAGAGAGAGAGAGAGAGAGGATGGAGGGAGAGAGAGAGGGGGGGAGGATGTAGGGAGAGAGAGAGAGTGGGAGAGAAAGAGAGATAAAAGAGGGAGAGGGGATGGAGAGAGAGAAAGATAGGTGGGGAGAGAGAGAGAGAGAGAGAGAGAGAGAGAGGTGGGGAGAAAGAGAGAGAGGAAATTGAGTGAGAGAGAGAGGGGGGATGGAGGGAGAGAGAGGGGATGGAGGTAGGGGTAGGGAGGGGATGAGGGAGAGAGAGGGGATGGAGGTAGGGGTAGGGAGGGGATGGAGGGAGAGGGGGGAGTTGGAGGTAGGGGTAGGGAGGGGATGAGGGAGAGAGAGGGGATGGAGGGAGAGAGAGGGGATGGAGGTAGGGGTAGGGAGGGGAAGCGAGAGGAAAGACAGGGAGATAGTATTAGTGTCATCACTTTTCTTGTTGTTGATGTGCTCTCACTGACAGAGACAGACACATTTATCATGCAGTAACACTCATTAGATTGATTAGTGTGTGAGAAAGACATCAGATCAGGGATACTGGGGGAGTAATGGCAGTGTATGTGTGTGTGTGTGTGTGTGTGTGTGTGTGTGTGTGTGTGATGACACTGGTAAACTCCTCATGGAATTGCACAGCACAGTGGCACTCTGGTGACGCTCAGAGGTCTGGGAGAGAGAGAGGTAATAATCACCAGGCTATTAGGTTTCATCTCTCTCTCTGGCTTTCTCCATTTCATTTATCCTCTACCTCTCCTCTTCTCTTTATGTCTTTCTCCCTCTCTCTCCTTTGCCCTCTTCAATATCTATCTCTCTCTCTGCCTCTTCATTCATTGTATCCACTACCTCTCCTCTTCACTCCCTCTTTCACTCTTTTACCTTGTATCTTTCCCTCCCTCCTCTCCCTTCATTTACCTCCCTCATTCATGTCAACAGTGTGATAGTGGGCCCTTCAGAGAGATGACATCTACAGAGGCAATCGCAACTTCTCTTTCTTACTCCCCCCCTGCAGCAGGTCAGAGTGTATCAGTCTGAATCTACATCACAAGAGGCTGCTGAGGGGTGGAGGCTCATAATAATGTCTGGAACTGAACAAATGGAATGGCATCAAACACATAGTAGTTGATACCATTCCACTTATTCTGCTCCAGCCATTCCCACGAGCCCGTCCTCCCAAATTAAGGTGCCACCAACCTCCTGTGATCTACATGTACCTTGTCTGATGGCTCACAAATTGAATCGGGAGATGGTCATTCTTAATGGGCTGTGTTTTACTGAAACCATTTACATAAAACATGCTCAAGTGGTGCCATATATGACTCTATAAAGAAAGATGTGTTGGTTGGTAGCAGATACATGCTATGGAAGCACAAACAACACAATAATACTGTAATAAGATAGCCGATTACAAACCCCAGAGGAAACTGTTTCACCATTTGGTTTTAACGTGGTCTCCTACTGTACATAATTTAGCCAACTCTTTAATCATCGTCAAGTCATACAGCACACCTTTGGCATGACAACCTACTAAATAGGTCCCATATTAAAGGTCATCAATCAGTGAATGACCACACACTGAGAGGAATAAAGCACAAACAGACAGGGACACTACCAGGCAGGCTCATTTGTTTTAAAAGACTGTCCCAGATAACACTAAACGTTCCCATAGCATTGCCTAAAGGTTCTCCTTTGGTTATTTGAAAAACAAATTCCCTGTAACGTTGTGGGAAACAAAATGTGTTAGCTTGGGTGTCAATCTAAGGAGTTAAGTTCTGAAGCAGAGAGAGACCATTCCTTTGGCAGTGATAAGAACATTTAGGATGGATTTAGAAAAATTTGGATGGATGGAAATTTAGTACAGTACAGTAGGCTAATTCCTTAAAAAGTAGTCTAACAGCTGAGCCACGAAGGTCAGAGAGAAGTCCAGAACTTTGAGCTCCTTGAAGACCAGTCAGAGAGAAGTCCAGAACTTTGAGCTCCTTGAAGACCAGTCAGAGAGATGTCCAGAACTTTGAGCTCCCTGAAAACCGGTCCAAGAGAAGTCCAGAACTTTGAGCTCCTTGAAGACCAGTCAGAGAGAAGTCCAGAACTTTGAGCTCCTTGAAGACCAGGCAGAGAGAAGTCCAGAATGTTGAGCTCCCTGAAGACCAGTCAGAGAGAAGTCCAGAACTTTGAGCTCCCTGAAGACCGGTCAAAGAGACGTCCAAAACTTTGAGCTCCCTGAAGACCGGTCAAAGAGAAGTCCAGAACTTTGAGCTCCTTGAAGATCAGTCAAAGAGAAGTCCAGAACTTTGAGCTCCTTGAAGACCGGTCAAAGAGACGTCCAGAACTTTGAGCTCCTTGAAGACCAGTCAGAGAGCTAAAAACCCAGGCGCTGCTAAAGGACAAGACACACCAGTATGCATCACTGCAGAAATATCCCCCTGACTCTGTTCTGCTAAGACACTAAGGGGTGAATCCTAACACTTAGGTGTAATTGTAACTTATCCATGCAGGGAGGGAGGGTTAGTAGGCTGAGGAAAGGACAACGTCTACGTTTGTCACTAACCAATAATTCTACGTTTGTCACTAACCAATAATTCTACGTTTGTCACTAACCAATAATTCTACGTTTGCCACTAACCAATAATTCTACGTTTGTCACTAACCAATAATTCTACGTTTGTCACTAACCAATAATTCTACGTTTGTCACTAACCAATAATTCTACATTTGACACTAACCAATAATTCTACGTTTGACACTAATCAATAATTCTACGTTTGACACTAACCAATAATTCTACGTTTGTCACTAACCAATAATTCTACGTTTGTCACTAACCAATAATTCTACGTTTGTCACTAACCAATAATTCTACGTTTGTCACTAACCAATAATTCTACATTTGACACTAACCAATAATTCTACGTTTGACACTAACCAATAATTCTACGTTTGACACTAACCAATAATTCTACGTTTGTCACTAACCAATAATTCTACGTTTGTCACTAACCAATAATTCTACGTTTGTCACTAACCAATAATTCTACGTTTGTCACTAACCAATAATTCTACGTTTGACACTAACCAATAATTCTACGTTTGACACTGACCAATAATTCTACGTTTGTCACTAACCAATAATTCTACGTTTGTCACTAACCAATAATTCTACGTTTGTCACTAACCAATAATTCTACGTTTGACACTAACCAATAATTCTACGTTTGTCACTAACCAATAATTCTACGTTTGTCACTAACCAATAATTCTACGTTTGTCACTAACCAATAATTCTACGTTTGACACTAACCAATAATTCTACGTTTGACACTAACCAATAATTCTATGTTTGCCACTAACCAATAATTCTATGTTTGCCACTAACCAATAATTCTATGTTTGCCACTAACCAATAATTCTATGTTTGCCACTATCCAATAGAGGTGATATGTGTTGGAGCATGTGAATGTACTACCATGCCAAATTATTTTAGGTTGAGAGGCAACAGAGCTGGAAAAACCTTTCTTCTCCTTTTTGTGAAGACCGGACACTGATATAGATGTGAGGAGGGTAAGTACTGTAGCCTGAGGACAACTTCCACTCAGGACACTATATACCTGACCCCTGACCTCTGGAGGTGGAACACAGCACCTAGAACAGCAGATAATGGAACTTTGATGTAACATGGGTTTTATGGAGAAGAACTGTGTAATGGAGGTTTTATGGAAAAGACACAGACATTTAGGGGAGAGTGGGGGTAAGTAAAAATGTATTTATTTATTTTTTTACCCCTTTTTCTCCCCAATTTCGTGGTATCCAATTGTTTAGTAGCTACTATCTTGTCTCATCGCTACAACTCCCGTACGGGCTCGGGAGAGACGAAGGTTGAAAGTCATGCGTCCTCCGATACACAACCCAACCAAGCCGCACTGCTTCTTAACACAGCGCCATTCAACCCGGAAGCCAGCCGCACCAATGTGTCGGAGGAAACACAGTGCACCTGGCAACCTTGGTTAGCGCGCACTGTGCCCGGCCCGCCACAGGAGTCGCTGGTGCGCGATGAGACAAGGATTTCCCTACTGGCCAAACCCTCCCTAACCCAGACGATGCTAGGCCAATTGTGCGAACCCAGAGTCTCTGGTGGCACAGCTAGCTCTGCAGTACAGCGCCCTTAACCACTGCGCCACCCGGGAGGCCAAGTTTAAAAATAATTACATTCAGCATCACTCCATCAAGGGAAATATAGCATTCTTCCTAACTAAGATATATACACATACTGTATTTCTGGATATATATTCATGTGAACATTAGTTTTGAAAACATAGCTTGTCCAAAAAAACTGTTCACTTCACAAAAATGATCCTGGGTATGGGGTAGGTTAAGCCATGGGACAGGGTGAGTTAAGCCATGGAACAGGGTGAGTTAAGCCATGGGACAGGGTAGGTTAAGCCATCGGACAGGGTAGGTTAAGCCATGGGACAGGGTAAGTTAAGCCACGGGACAGGGTAAGTTAAGCCATGGGACAGGGTAAGTTCAGCCATGGGACAGGTTAAGTTAAGCCATGGAACAGGGTAGGTTAGGCCATGGGACAGGGTAGGTTAGGCCATGGGACAGGGCAAGTTAAGCCATGGGACAGGGTAGGTTAAGCCATGGGACAGGGTGAGTTCAGCCATGGGACAGGGTAAGTTAAGCCATGGGACAGGGTAAGTTAAGCCATGGGACAGGGTACGTTAAGCCATGGGACAGGGTAGGTTAAGCCATGGGACAGGGTAGGTTAAGCCATGGGACAGGGTAGGTTAAGCCATGGGACAGGGTAGGTTAAGCCATGGGACAGGGTAGGTTAAGCCATGGGACAGGGTAGGTTAAGCCATGGGACAGGGTAAGTTAAGCCATGGGACAGGGTAGGTTAAGCCATGGGACAGGGTAGGTTAAGCCATGGGACAGGGTAGGTTAAGCCATGGGACAGGGTAGGTTAAGCCATGGGACAGGGTAGGTTAAGCCATGGGACAGGGTAAGTTAAGCCATGGGACAGGGTAAGTTAATCCATGGGACAGGGTAAGTTAAGCCATGGGACAGGGTACGTTAAGCCATGGGACAGGGTAGGTTAAGCCATGGGACAGGGTAGGTTAAGCCATGGGACAGGGTAGGTTAAGCCATGGGACAGGGTAGGTTAAGCCATGGGACAGGGTAGGTTAAGCCATGGGACAGGGTAAGTTAAGCCATGGGACAGGGTAGGTTAAGCCATGGGACAGGGTAGGTTAAGCCATGGGACAGGGTAGGTTAAGCCATGGGACAGGGTAAGTTAAGCCATGGGACAGGGTAAGTTAAGCCATGGGACAGGGTAAGTTAAGCCATGGGACAGGGTAAGTTAAGCCATGGGACAGGGTAGGTTAAGCCATGGGACAGGGTAGGTTAAGCCATGGGACAGGGTAAGTTAAGCCATGGGACAGGGTAAGTTAAGCCATGGGACAGGGTAAGTTAAGCCATGGGACAGGGTAGGTTAAGCCATGGGACAGGGTAAGTTAAGCCATGGGACAGGGTAGGTTAAGCCATGGGACAGGGTAGGTTAAGCCATGGGACAGGGTAAGTTAATCCATGGGACAGGGTAGGTTAAGCCATGGGACAGGGTACGTTAAGCCATGGGACAGGGTAGGTTAAGCCATGGGACAGGGTAAGTTAAGCCATGGGACAGGGTAGGTTAAGCCATGGGACAGGGTAGGTTAAGCCATGGGACAGGGTAAGTTAATCCATGGGACAGGGTAGGTTAAGCCATGGGACAGGGTAAGTTAAGCCATGGGACAGGGTAAGTTAAGCCATGGGACAGGGTAAGTTAAGCCATGGGACAGGGTAAGTTAAGCCATGGGACAGGGTAAGTTAAGCCATGGGACAGGGTAAGTTAATCCATGGGACAGGGTAAGTTAAGCCATGGGACAGGGTAGGTTAAGCCATGGGACAGGGTAAGTTAAGCCATGGGACAGGGTAGGTTAAGCCATGGGACAGGGTAAGTTAAGCCATGGGACAGGGTAAGTTAATCCATGGGACAGGGTAGGTTAAGCCATGGGACAGGGTAAGTTAAGCCATGGGACAGGGTAAGTTAAGCCATGGGACAGGGTAGGTTAAGCCATGGGACAGGGTAAGTTAAGCCATGGGACAGGGTAAGTTAAGCCATGGGACAGGGTAAGTTAAGCCATGGGACAGGGTAAGTTAAGCCATGGGACAGGGTAGGTTAAGCCATGGGACAGGGTAAGTTAAGCCATGGGACAGGGTAAGTTAAGCCATGGGACAGGGTAAGTTAAGCCATGGGACAGGGTAGGTTAAGCCATGGGACAGGGTAAGTTAAGCCATGGGACAGGGTAAGTTAAGCCATGGGACAGGGTAAGTTAAGCCATGGGACAGGGTAAGTTAAGCCATGGGACAGGGTAAGTTAAGCCATGGGACAGGGTAAGTTAAGCCATGGGACAGGGTAGGTTAAGCCATGGGACAGGGTAAGTTAAGCCATGGGACAGGGTAGGTTAAGCCATGGGACAGGGTAAGTTAAGCCATGGGACAGGGTAGGTTAAGCCATGGGACAGGGTAAGTTAAGCCATGGGACAGGGTAGGTTAAGCCATGGGACAGGGTAGGTTAAGCCATGGGACAGGGTAAGTTAAGCCATGGGACAGGGTAAGTTAAGCCATGGGACAGGGTAAGTTAAGCCATGGGACAGGGTAAGTTAAGCAGCCTACAAATGTATGTACTGAAGATAATACCATACACATAAAGCAGTCAGTACCAGTGGAGGTTTCTGAGGGGAGGACAGCTCAAAATAATGGTTGGAATTGAGTTAATGGAATGGTATCAAACACACTTTTTGGATACCATTCCATTCACTCCATCCCAGACATTATTTTGAGCCGTCCTCCCCTCAGCAGCCTCCACTGCTCTGTACCTTACACAGTAAAATATAAACAAATACTATGTACGCCACACTGATGGGGGACCCTGTTTCAATTCCAAAACCAGCATGTCATAACATGTGGGGTGATGCTGGGGATCCTAGAAGTGTAGAATGTATTTTGTCTTAAGATTCTAACCCATGTCGACTCTGACATACAGTATGTGTACCGGGATCAGAGGCTCTAGCTGCTGTACGACACAGACCACAAGATGCCTTTCTCTGTACATCTACATGACTGAGGAAACTGTGATAGCCTTTACTCCTTACCACACAATGGGAAGGAAATGACTACATCGTCACACTCTTAGAAAAAGGGTTCTTCGGCTGTCCCCATAGGAGAACCCCTACTCTTCTCTTTATGTCTTTCTCCCTTTTTGGTTCCTTCTGTTGAATGGGTCACACATGGAACCCAAAAGGTTTCTACCTGGAACAAAAAGGGTTCTTCAATGGGTTCTCCTATGGAACAGCCGAAGAACCCTTTAAGATTCTAGATATAAAAAAAGGTGCTAAGAGGTACTGTCTGGCGTGTAGCCTTGCTTCTCAGACATCCTACCTCTGGAAGGAGTAGGCTACTGCAGACCTGGGTTCAAATGCTATTTGAAATAGTAATACTTTTAGTGAAAGCCAGGTGGGTGAGGTTTGCACTTTTGGGACTTTCAATTGGTTCCATCGCACCAGGCAAGCTCAATAAAGAACAGCTAGAGTATTTGGAATTATTTCAAATATTATTTGAACCCAGGTCTCACTATAACAAGTGCTACAGAAAAACCTACACTAGCTAACTGCAACAGTGTAGGACTAAAAGTGTGAACATCAACCAGCAGTGAAATGCTCTTTTACCAGAGAAGTGCACGCTCCTCATCCTCACATACCATTTTTTGAGTTTCACTTCAGAGCACTAACATTATCTGAAACAAATACAGGGAAATAAACCTTGAACTTGGTGTTTCTTTTTCCTAAAAGTAGGCTGGTTTCACACTAACACTGCGAATGACGAGTGATGTCACACAAATTAGCGAGGACAAAAAGCAGCATGCCACTCTGTCATCAGGTGGCTAAATATAATGGTGCTAATGTGTCCTACAAGGCACAGGCACGACGCCACAGCACTGGCTAATAACAGATAAGACAGATGGACAGACAGACAGACAGACAGACAGACAGACAGACAGACAGACAGACAGACAGACAGACAGACAGACAGACAGACAGACAGACAGACAGACAGACAGACAGACAGACAGACAGACAGACAGACAGACAGACAGACAGACAGACAGACAGACAGACAGACAGACAGACAGACAGACAGACAGACAGACACTAACCAGAGACATATGGCAGAACTGGCCTCCAAATCAATGTCTTGATTTGTTGAATCAGGTGTGTTAATGCATGGCTGGAACAAAGGCATGCACAATCGTAGCTCTTCATGGCCAGAGTTACTGAACTGATCCTCAGAGTTCACAAAACTATGTGCCATCGATAACACCTGACAATATCCCAGTTGAATTTGTCAGGCTCTGGACATCAGAGACTGTGTGCATCCCGAATGGCAACTTATTCCCTATATAGGACGCACTGCTTTTAACCAGACCCTATTGGGCCCTGGTCAAATGTAGAGCACTAAATAGGGAATAGGGTGACATTTGGAAGGCAACCACTGATTCACACCAGCTTGTGTCCTTTTCTTGGGTGCAGAAGTTGGTGGCTGTGAGTCAGTATTCAGGGCTGAACTGTGACACTGTGGCTGTAGTATTTATGCAGTACAGGGCTGAACTGTGACACTGTGGCTGTAGTATTTATGCAGTACAGGGCTGAACTGTGACACTGTGGCTGTAGTATTTATGCAGTACAGGGCTGAACTGTGACACTGTGGCTGTGGTATTTATGCAGTACAGGGCTGAACTGTGACACTGTGGCTGTAGTATTTATGCAGTACAGGGCTGAACTGTGACACTGTGACTGTAGTATTTATGCAGTACAGGGCTGAACTGTGACACTGTGGCTGTGGTATTTATGCAGTACAGGGCTGAACTGTGACACTGTGGCTGTAGTATTTATGCAGTACAGGGCTGAACTGTGACACTGTGGCTGTAGTATTTATGCAGTACAGGGCTGAACTGTGACACAATGGCTGTAGTATATATGCAGTACAGGGCTGAACTGTGACACTGTGGCTGTAGTATTTATGCAGTACAGGGCTGAACTGTGACACTGTGGCTGTAGTATTTATGCAGTACAGGGCTGAACTGTGACACTGTGGCTGTAGTATTAATGCAGTACAGGGCTGAACTGTGACACTGTGGCTGTAGTATTTATGCAGTACAGGGCTGAACTGTGACACTGTGGCTGTAGTATATATGCAGTACAGGGCTAAACTGTGACACTGTGGCTGTAGTATATATGCAGTACAGGGCTGAACTGTGACACTGTGGCTGTAGTCTTTATGCAGTACAGGGCTAAACTGTGACACTGTGGCTGTAGTATATATGCAGTACAGGGCTGAACTGTGACACTGTGGCTGTAGTATATATGCAGTACAGGGCTGAACTGTGACACTGTGGCTGTAGTCTTTATGCAGTACAGGGCTAAACTGTGACACTGTGGCTGTAGTATATATGCAGTACAGGGCTGAACTGTGACACTGTGGCTGTAGTATTTATGCAGTACAGGGCTGAACTGTGACACTGTGGCTGTAGTATTTATGCAGTACAGGGCTGAACTGTGTCACTGTGGCTGTAGTATTTATGCAGTACAGGGCTGAACTGTGACACTGGCTGTAGTCTTTATGCAGTACAGGGCTGAACTGTGACACTGTGGCTGTAGTATATATGCAGTACAGGGCTGAACTGTGATTTTACAAGGTTTCCGCTCAGGAAACACTCTGTGTTCTACAAGCCTGGGGGTTGTCAGCTGAAACGACTACGGTCATTCATTACAGGAACAATAACAACCACTGACTGGTTCAGTTCTTGAAAGCGAATGTGTGTGTACATGTGTTTGTGTGTTTTTGTGTGTGTACATGTGTTTGTGTGTGTACGAGTGTTCGTGTGCATGCAAGCCTTGACCGAGTCATCTGAATGAGTTTATCTACCACACTGCAGAAGAAATCTGTGGGAGAAAGGCTTTTCTTTCAAGAACAGCTCAAAAGCTAAGTCAAAATTGTCAAAGTGGAGTCTTGGCCTAAAGGTCAACAGACAGCTGTGTGCTTATCATTCAGTTGCCAGTTTCCTGAAAGCCTTGTAGCTAATATGGTTCTCAATTTATTTTGACGACCCAGACTACCCACATCTCCTGTAGAACAACAAAGTGCTTCATTTCACACATATACATTGCCCACCAAACAAGGTTTTCAGGAAACTCACCCAGATTGGTTGATGACGAAACACCGTAGGCCTATCACGGCTGTAGTGCAAACTTAGTCACAGTTTCCTTGTTAAGTGAAACCAACCGAAACATTGTGCAATCAGCCCACTCAGCAATCAACTGCAAAAAATCTATTTGTCTCACAGTTCACGCTCAGGCTTGGGTAGTGTGTTATCCCCTAGGCAAAATTAATACTGTGTCATAGCTGTGTCAGCTGGGGGTCGATGGGTGTAGGGAGAAGTTACCCCTAGACGCTGAGCTTGGGTCAGTTTTGCATTTCCCCCACTAATGGTTAATGTGAGGATTGGGGGGGGGGAAGCTGATCCTAGATCAGTAGCTAGGGGAAACTTCACCCTCGAGCACTGGGGGTTGATGACAGCGTAACATCAGCGAAGACGGAGACAGAGGAAGCATGGCCATAGACACACCAGCTGCTGCTAAGCTCCCAGAATAGCAGAAGCTACTGTACAGTAGGGCCAACCACAGCAGCAGCATAGAACAGGGTGAATAGGCCCCCAAAGCAACATCCAAGCCCTTTGGCACAAAAACTATCCACTCTCTACCGATGATTCAATTTGAGGAGGAAGATTCCCGTCATCAAACGAATGGACTTCACATCAACCCTGACATTTTGAATACTGTTCCAATTTCCACACATATTAGTCACAATACACTGGCAGTGTGTATTTGTCATCACTAACCATTATGACAACACCGTCAATGACAGTGCCGTAGTCTGTATTCACACAGTACCACCCACCAACCTTATGCAACCAATGGGCCAGTATTCACACAGTACCACCCACTAAACTTATGAAACCAATGGGCCAGCAAATCAACACAACAATGTACAGTAGCAGGGGGGCGGGGGGTAGACAGGACACAGAAGTGACTCTGTGTGCTTAGTGGAGACACCATAGTTCGAACCAAATGGCACCCTATTCCCTATATAGTGCACTGTGTAGATATTTGGGACACAAAACACACAGCGCTGCAGTCAGCAAAACTGCTAGATCAACAGTGCTGTCGAAGACACGGCGTGTATCACTGTTGCAGTAGGAGTGAAATCTAAGGGACTGCAATGAACCAATAAGCTACCACAGACCCACTTTCTCAAAGGAAGTTCTGCCCATTGAGTTTTCTAGTGCAGACTTTGCTGCATGGCACTGACTGTGTCTGTGTCAGTAGGGTTAGCTAGCCTACTTTTCAAACATGCTTTCAGTTAGGCCCTCTACAGTATTGGTGGTGGACAGGGTACAGAATGTTACCTTGCCATAGAGTATCTTACATACTGCTGTTCACAAATGCTCTCCATCCAACCTCACTGAGCTCGAGCTGTTTTGCAAGGAGGAATGGGAAAAAATGTCAGTCTCTCGATGTGCAAAACTGATAGAGACATACCCCAAGCGACTTACAGCTGTAATCGCAGCAAAAGGTGGCGCTACAAAGTATTAACTTAAGGGGGCTGAATAATCTTGCACGCCCAATTTTTCAGTTTTTGATTTGTTAAAAAAGTTTGAAATATCCAATAAATGTTCTTCCACTTCATGATTGTGTCCCACTTGTTGTTGATTCTTCACAAAAAAATACAGTTTTATATCTTTATGTTTGAAGCCTGAAATGTGGCAAAAGGTCGCAAAGTTCAAGGGGGATGAATACTTTCGCAAGGCACTGTAACTGTGATCCATTATTAGTTTAGAAGCTCGTTCCCGCACTACAAAGTTTCTCCCTGCAGTCGGTCACTGAGTCTGAGGTGCTAAAGGAGCTCCCTAAACTTGACCCCAAAAAAACATCTGGGTCAGATGGTTTAGATCCTTTCTTCTTTAAGGTTGCAGCCCCTATCTTCGCCAAGCCTATCTCTGACCTTTTAATCTGTCTCTCCTCTCGGGGGAGGTTCCCATTGCTTGGAGGGCAGCCACGGTGCACCCTTTATTTAAAGGAGGAGATCAAGCTGATCCTAACTGTTATAGGCCAATTTCTATTTTAACGTGTTTATAAAAAGCGTTGGAAAAACTGTCAATAATCAACTGACTGGCTTTCTTGATGTCTATAGTATTCTCTCTGGTATGCAATCTGGTTTCTGCTCAGATTATGAATGTGTCACTGCAACCTTAAAGGTGTTAAATGATTCTAAGTGTCACGCCCTGTATTCGTTGTTTTCTTTATATATTTTGGTTAGGTCAGGGTGTGACGAGGGTGGTATGTGTGTTTTTGTATCAGCTAGGGTTTTTTGTAATGTCTAGGGGTTTTGTAGATTTATGGGGTTGTTTACCCTCTAGGTGTTTATGTAGGTCTATGGTTCCCTAGATTGGTTCTCAATTAGAGGCAGGTGTTTATCGTTGTCTCTGATTGGGAACCATATTTATTAGGCAGCCATCTTCTTTGGGTATTTCGTGGGTTATTGTCTATGTTATGTTGCACGTTAGCAGTCACGGTCGTCTTGTCGTTTTGTTTAAGTGTTCTTCCTGCAATAAAGAAGAATGTATTCTAACCACGCTGTGCTTTTGTCTACTCCATACAACGATCGTGACACTAAGTAATGTTGTGCTGCTATTTTTATTGACTTGGCCAAAGCTTTGATATGGTAGATCATTCCATTCTTGTGGGCCAGCTAAGGGGTATTGGTGTCTCTGAGGGGTCTTTGGCCTGGTTTACTAACTACCTCTCTCAAAGAGCGCAGTGTATAAAGTCAGAACATCTGCTGTCTCAGCCACTGCCTGTCACCAAGGGAGTACACCAAGGCTCGATCCTAAGTCCCACAGTCTTCTCAATTTACATCAACAAAATAGCTCAGGTATAGCTCAAGCTCTCTAATCCATTTATATGTAGATGATAGTCTTTTACTCAGCTGGCCCCTCCCTGGATTTTGTGTTAAACATTCTACAACAAAGCTTTCTTAGTATCCAACAAGCTTTCTCTGCCCTTAACCTTGTTCTGAACACTTCCAAAACAAAGGTCATGTGGTTTCGTAAGAAGAATGCCCCTCTCCCCACAGGTGTGATTACTACCTCTGATGGTTTAGAGCTTGAGGTAATCACCAAGTACTTGGGAGTATGGCTAGACGGCACATTGTCTTTCTGTCAGCACATTTCAAAGCTGCAGGCTAAAGTTAAATCTATACTTGGTTTCCTCTATCGTAATCACTCCTCTTTCTCCCCAGATGCCAAACTAACCCTGATTCAGATGACCATCCTACCCATGCTAGACTACGGAGATCGGCAGGTAAGGGTGCTCTCGAGCGGCTAGATGTTCTTTACCATTCGGCAATCAGATTTGACATCAATGCTCCTTATAGGACACATCACTGCACTCTATACTCCTCTGTAAACTGATAATCTCTGTATACCTGTTGCAAGACCCACTGGTTGATGCTTATTTATTTAAAAAACTTAGGCCTCACTCCCCCTTATCTGAGATAACTACTGCAGGCCTCATCCTCCACATACAACACCCGTTCTGCCAGTCACATTCTGTTAAAGGTCCCCAAAGCACACATATCACTGGGTCGCTCCTCTTTTCAGTTCGCTGCAGCGAGCGACTGGAACGAGCTGCAAAAAACACTCAAACTGGACAGTTTTATCTCCACCCCTTCATTCAAAGACTCCATCATGGACACTTACTGACAGCTGTGGCTGCTTCACGTGATGTATTATTGTCTCTACCTTCTTGCCTTTGGGCTGTTGTCTGTGCCCAATGTTTGTACCATGTTTTGTGCTGCTACCATGCTGTGCTGCTGCCTGTTGTGCTGCTACTATGTTGTTGTCATGTGATGTTGCTGCCATGCTGTGTTGTCAGGTGTTGCTGCCATGCTATGTTGTCTTAGGTCTCTTTATGAGTGTTGTGGTGTCTCTCTTGTCGTGATGTGTGTTTTGTCCTATAATTATATTTTTATTCCCAGCCCCCGTCCCCGCAGGAGGCCTTTTGCCTTTTGGTAGGCCGTCATTGTAAATAATAATTTGTTCTTAACTGACTTGCCTAGTTAAATAAAGGTTAAATAAAAAATAAATACAAATAAATAAATAGTGATAGTCAAATCAGAGTAGGATAGCCATCGACACACCTGACAAAGCATCACAGGTGCAGAGGAATGAAACACTCCACAAAATTGGACATTCGGTCCAACGCAAATCTACAGGTCTCAGACAAGGATACATATCATGTAAGCATGGTTCCAAACCATTTCCATTATACCAGCACACCACCTACCCACCTACTTACCTAATACAGTCATATCACTCCAGGGGGGAGCCCACATGGCTTTCCCCCATTAGCTGGTCTGTCCCCTGGGCTGGCTGCCTCAAATCTGTCCCTTTTCTTTCCCTTCAACACTGTGCCTCTACTACAACCAGTCTGCCACTGAACGCTCAACACCCCATCTAGGCCACCGGGTAAAATTAGCCATCTCTGACGGAGGATATTAGCCCAATACGGTTGCCAAACATTTCTAGGACAACGGAGGGGGTGAATCGCAGAGAGATGTGAATGAAATGTACTGTGGAGAAATATAACACAGCTAGGCCACAGAGCAATGTGTCAAATATGGAATTGCAACCACTTCAATGACTAGAGTTTCTACCTGCATGAATATTGGCATCCCACTGGGTACACACTGGTTGATTCAATGTTGTTCCCACGTTATTTCAACAAAATTACGTTAAACCAACATGGAATAGATGTTGAATTGATGTCCATTCCCAATTGGATGGACCTTTTGAAACAACATAGAATCAAACTAAATTAAGATATCTTAGCATAGCCAATGTGCAGTGTTGGGGGCCATTGGCCTGCTGCTATAAGAGAGAAAGAGAGAAAAAAAATGCTGAGAAGAGAGAGAGAGAAAAAAAATTTGGGATAAAGAGATTAGCTGGGTGGGGGGGGGGAAGAGAGAGAGAGAGAGAAAGAGAGAGAGAGAGAGAGAGAGAGAGAGAGAGAGAGAGAGAGAGAGAGAGAGAAAATGTTGAGATAAAGAGAGCAGCTGTGGGGTGACAATGATTGTCTCCAGCTGGCTACAGCTGCTCCTAATTCACCATTGAGTCACCGCACCAGATTACAGGGCAAAACCATGGCAGCTCTTAATCCAGATTGACGTAACCTGATGTACATTGGAGGTGTAATTATCCCCCAGCAATTAACTAAAATTACCACTGGGGGCAAGAGCCTTGGACTTCCAAATCTAATCAAGGAAGAGTGACTTCGGAGACTTCGGGAGTGAAGTTAGTTAGATGCTGTTGGGCTCTACGTTGAACATTTGGGAACATTCTGAACTGCGTGAAGTGAAACTGATGACGAAGTTCTTAAAAGGTTTTGGACGGTGCAACCACTTCTATTTTTTTCTATTCCATTCTACTCAAAAGTAAATTCAGTTAGACACAGTTGGCTCTTCTTTGAGCATTCGGGAAAGTTCTGGGCACGTATTAATGCAGCGTCTCAAGAAAGAGTGCTGGTCTAGGAACTGATGTGCCTTTTAAATCATAATGAATAAGATTTATATGGACAGGGGGGACCTGATCCTAGATCAGCACTCTTATTCTGAGAAGAATCATGAATATGGACCCAATATTGCTCGTGAAGGGAAACTGAGGAGAAACGTTTGTCAAATGTGTTACTCTGCGAGTGTTACTCTGCGAGTGTTACCCTGCGAGTGTTACCCTGCGAGTGTTACTCTGCGAGTGTTACCCTGCGAGTGTTACCCTGCGAGTGTTACTCTGCGAGTGTTACCCTGCGAGTGTTACCCTGCGAGTGTTAACCTGCGAGTGTTACTCTGCGAGTGTTACTCTGCGAGTGTTACCCTGCGAGTGTTACCCTGCGAGTGTTACTCTGCGAGTGTTACC
The DNA here is from genome assembly GCF_002021735.2 of Oncorhynchus kisutch. NCBI lineage: Eukaryota > Metazoa > Chordata > Actinopteri > Salmoniformes > Salmonidae > Oncorhynchus > Oncorhynchus kisutch. Next base: position 2,668,106 of record NW_022261980.1, on the reverse strand, counting down.
CTGCGAGTGTTACTCTGCGAGTGTTACCCTGCGAGTGTTACCCTGCGAGTGTTACTCTGCGAGTGTTACCCTGCGAGTGTTACTCTGCGAGTGTTACCCTGCGAGTGTTACTCTGCAGTTTCCTGTTCTTTGAAAAGAATGCTGTGGCAACAATATAAAGAGGATTCAGAAAGTCCAGGGGGGAGTTTTCACATGGACCCTTTTCCTTCCACAGGGATATAACAGGACAAATCCCTGGGCTGTGATAACACACAGCCAACACACCTTTACATTGATTTGTGTAAACAAACAACTAACCGACAATGAATCAACAACAGTTAAACAAGTGTGCAGGAAACCATACTGAAACTGCTCCCTGCTATCACGACAACAGTTAAACAAGTGGGCAGGAAACCATACTGAAACTGCTCCCTGCTATCACGACAACAGTTAAACAAGTGGGCAGGAAACCATACTGAAACTGCTCCCTGCTATCACGACAACAGTTAAACAAGTGGGCAGGAAACCATACTGAAACTGCTCCCTGCTATCACGACAACAGTTAAACAAGTGGGCAGGAAACCATACTGAAACTGCTCCCTGCTATCACGACAACAGTTAAACAAGTGGGCAGGAAACCATACTGAAACTGCTCCCTGCTATCTAGACAACAGTTAAACAAGTGGGCAGGAAACCATACTGAAACTGCTCCCTGCTATCACGACAACAGTTAAACAAGTGGGCAAGAAACCATACTGAAACTGCTCCCTGCTATCACGACAACAGTTAAACAAGTGTGCAGGAAACCATACTGAAACTGCTCCCTGCTATCACGACAACAGTTAAACAAGTGGGCAGGAAACCATACTGAAACTGCTCTCTGCTATCACGACAACAGTTAAACAAGTGGGCAGGAAACCATACTGAAACTGCTCCCTGCTATCACGACAACAGTTAAACAAGTGGGCAGGAAACCATACTGAAACTGCTCCCTGCTATCACGACAACAATTAAACAAGTGTGCAGGAAACCATACTGAAACTGCTCCCTGCTATCACGACAACAGTTAATTAAACAAGTGGGCAGGAAACCATACTGAAACTACTCCCTGCTATCACGACAACAGTTAAACAAGTGGGCAGGAAACCATACTGAAACTGCTCCCTGCTATCACGACAACAGTTAAACAAGTGGGCAGGAAACCATACTGAAACTGCTCCCTGCTATCACGACAACAGTTAAACAAGTGGGCAGGAAACCATACTGAAACTGCTCCCTGCTATCACGACAACAGTTAAACAAGTGGGCAGGAAACCATACTGAAACTGCTCCCTGCTATCACGATAACAGTTAAACAAGTGGGCAGGAAACCATACTGAAACTGCTCCCTGCTATCTAGACAACAGTTAAACAAGTGGGCAGGAAACCATACTGAAACTGCTCCCTGCTATCACGACAACAGTTAAACAAGTGGGCAGGAAACCATACTGAAACTGCTCCCTGCTATCACGACAACAGTTAAACAAGTGGGCAGGAAACCATACTGAAACTGCTCCCTGCTATCACGACAACAGTTAAACAAGTGGGCAGGAAACCATACTGAAACTGCTCCCTGCTATCACGACAACAGTTAAACAAGTGGGCAGGAAACCATACTGAAACTGCTCCCTGCTATCACGACAACAGTTAAACAAGTGGGCAGGAAACCATACTGAAACTGCTCCCTGCTATCACGACAACAGTTAAACAAGTGGGCAGGAAACCATACTGAAACTGCTCCCTGCTATCACGACAACAATTAAACAAGTGTGCAGGAAACCATACTGAAACTTCTCCCTGCTATCACGACAACAGTTAATTAAACAAGTGGGCAGGAAACCATACTGAAACTACTCCCTGCTATCACGACAACAGTTAAACAAGTGGGCAGGAAACCATACTGAAACTACTCCCTGCTATCACGACAACAGTTAAACAAGTGGGCAGGAAACCATACTGAAACTGCTCCCTGCTATCACGACAACAGTTAAACAAGTGGGCAGGAAACCATACTGAAACTGCTCCCTGCTATCACGACAACAGTTAAACAAGTGGGCAGGAAACCATACTGAAACTGCTCCCTGCTATCACGACAACAGTTAAACAAGTGGGCAGGAAACCATACTGAAACTGCTCCCTGCTATCACGACAACAGTTAAACAAGTGGGCAGGAAACCATACTGAAACTGCTCCCTGCTATCACGACAACAGTTAAACAAGTGGGCAGGAAACCATACTGAAACTGCTCCCTGCTATCATGACAACAGTTGAGAAACTAAAGAGAGATATTTAGGTCGGGATTCAAACAATCACACATTAACAACCTGTGCTATGCTGTTCCCTTTATAAAGGCCATTTCTCCCTGAGTCAGCAATCGTGGATTTGACAGCGAATGTGATCTCCTCAAACATCAGGGAAATGCCCTTTAATTGGTATCGCTGTGCGCAGGCCTTTAATCTGCGTTGGATCAAATTCCGTCCGGAGCTTATTGTAGGTAACAATCTTCAATAGCATGAGGAATACAGGCCTAAATAAGCCTTGCTAAAGTTTCTAACATGTTGTTCTTGGATTAGTTAGATACAGTAGGGCATCTAGTACTAAGTCTACATCCATACTAATGTAAGAGTTGATACCTAACATGTTGTTATTGGATTAGTTAGATACAGTAGGGCATCTAGTACTAAGTCTACATCCATACTAATGTAAGAGTTGATACCTAACATGTTGTTCTTGGATTAGTTAGATACAGTAGGGCATCTAGTACTAGGTCTACATCCATACTAATGTAAGAGTTGATATCTAACATGTTGTTATTGGATTAGTTAGATACAGTAGGGCATCTAGTACTAAGTCTACATCCATACTAATGTAAGAGTTGATACCCACCAGTACAGTGCAGTAACAGTATAGGCCTACAGCACTGTTTTCAAAACAATCAGTTCTGAGAGTTCACCCTGTCATTTCCCATTGATGCTGCTACTGATACTAACTGAGACAACTGAACACTGATAAGCTACTACATTTCCTTTGAAAAAAACAGCTGCTTTCAGTATTTCCCCGGCTTTCCTGAATCTCCCCCAGGAGAGGTTCTAGTGGGAATTCAGCAGGACTTTGGAAGGGGAGAGATGGAACAGCAACAACTGGCCAGAACACTATGATATACAGCTGCTATTGAAAGTCTACACACCCCTTATACAGTCTTCACATTTTGCTGCTTTAAAACGAGAAGGGATACATTTCAGGGAGTTTTACTCTACACATCTCCACACCCTCCTCCACATTGTCATGGTGAAAGACAAATTATAGAAAATTTTCCAAATTAATCAAATAAACTAAGATGTCTTCACGCCTAGTGGTTAGAGTGTTGGACAAGGAACCGAAAGGTTGCAAGTTCAAATCCCCGAGCTGACAAGGTACAAATCTGTCATTCTGCCCCTGAACAGGCAGTTAACCCACCGTTCCTAGGCCGTCATTGTAAATAAGAATTTGTTCTTAACTGACTTACCTAGTTAAATAAAGGTTAAATAAAAAAAATACTTGGTGGAAGCAATTACAGCCTGTCATCATTTTAAATAAGATTCTATCAACTTTGCACAACTCTTAGGGCAACAGTCAAAATTACACAAGCTCAGTACATTTTTGGGGAAACCATTGCTGGACTACAATATTCAAGCCTTATCTCTGAATATGTGGAGTAAGTTGTGTACATCTGTAGGAAATAAATCAAATGTAATACATGTTTTATGTCATTTTAAGGCAGGAAAATGTGAAGATTGTGTAAGGGGTGTATAGACTTCCATTTGCCACTGTATCACTAAGGCCAGGACATGGTGAACATCATAGATCACCATAGCCACACTCCACACCAGCGAAAGGTCAGAACCCATTATAAACAAAACATCTCAGGCATGAATATTTTAAGGGCCTGTCAAGAGGAATGATGGTGCTTATTTAACAGAGAGAATTATTTTGGGGAGAGAGAGAGAGAGAGAGAGAGAGTGAGAGAATGTTCTTTTGAGAGAAAGAGCTAATATTATTGTTGGAGGGAGAGAGAGAGAGCTACCGTTCTGTAGGGGAGGGAGGGAGGGAGGGAGGGAGGGAGGGAGGGAGGGAGGGAGGGAGGGAGGGAGGGCTAACGTTCTTGTATGAGGGAGAGAGAGAGAAATAAGGTATAAATACAAATATTGAAAAATGAATACTACAGCAGCTGGCTGTAACCAACTTGATAGTGCTTTGAAAGTGAGTAGACTAGGACCAGGGTGAAGTCTGATGGGTTTAAACTACGAGTGAATCAGATTCAGGGTTACAAAATGTAGGTACTCAGGAAGGAAAACGCAGGATATATGGAAAAATCTTACAATTCTATCTTAAAAAATAGAATTGGTGTCGTACCACAAGGTCATGAAAAGGTCAACCACTGTCCTGGGAACAACTGTTAGGTGGACCACTATGCCATAAGACGCACACACGCACGCACAAACACACACCTACAACTACACACACACACACACACACACCTACTGATGACCTGGTTGAAAATCTAAAGTCCCTCTTGACCGATGATGAGCACCAACATCAAGCTTATCAATAATCATGAATTACATTGCAGACCCAGTAGGTCTGTGGCGGCAGGGTTGCCTAGTGGTTAGAGCGGTTAGAGCATTGGACTAGGAACCGAAAGGTTGCAAGTTCGAATCCCCGAGCTGACAAGGTACAAATCTGTCGTTCTGCCCCTGAACAGGCAGTTAACCCACTGTTCCTAGGCCGTCATTGAAAATAAGAATTTGTTCTTAACTGACTTGCCTAGTAAAATAAAGGTAAACATTTCTTTTTTAAAGGTCTGAGTACATTATGTAGCTGACACACGGACACACATTCAGCAGATCAGATGTTTATCTAGTCACACACACAGGGTCTCAGATGTAGTTACAGTACAACACTTTAGTTCTGAGCTCCAACAGTGCAGGTGTGAATTCAAAATAGAATTAGAATCATAATATATATTATATACAGCCTTCAGAAAGTATTCAGACCCCTTGACGTTTTCCACATTTTGTTACGTTACAGCCTTATTCTGAAATTGATTACACACAATACCCCATAATGAACGAGCAAAAACAAGTTTAGATATGTTTGCTAATTTATACAAAATTATTAAAAACTGAAATATCACATTTACATAAGTATTCAGACCCTTTACTCAGTACTTTGTTGAAGCACCTTAGGCAGCGATTACATCAGAGACTTCTTGGTTATGACGCTACAAGCTTTGCACAACTGTATTTTCTCCCATTCTTCTCAGCAGATCCTCTCAAGCTCTGTCATGTTGGAGGGGGTGCGTAGCTGCACAGCTATTTTCAGGTTTCTCCAGAGATGTTCGATCAAGTTCATGTGCCTTTGTCACGCCCTGACCTTAGAGATCCTTTTTATGTCTCTATTTTGGTTTGGTCAGGGAGTGAGTTGGGGTGGGTATTCTATGTTTTGTGTTCTATGTTTTCTATTTCTGTGTTTGGCCGGGTGTGGTTCTCAATCAGAGGAAGCTGTCTATTGTTGTCTCTGATTGAGAACCATACTTAGGTAGCCTTTTCCCACCTGGGTTTTGTGGGTAGTTGTTTTCTGTTTTGTGTCTTTCTGCACCAGACAGAACTTATTCGGTTTTGTTCGTTCTCTTCATGTTTTTTGTTTGTTAATCAGTGTTCAGTTCCAATAATAAAGATGAACACGTACCACACTGCACCTTGATCCTTCACTCCTTCCAACAGCCGTTACAGCCTTCTGTCTTGCCACTCTACCATAAAGGCCTGATTGGTAGAGTGCTGCAGAGATGCAAACATTTCTAAAAACCTGTTTTTGTTTTGTCATTTTGGGATATTGTGTTTAGATTGCTAAGGACATGTGTTTTATTTAATATATTTCAGAATAAGGCTGTAACGTAACAAAATTAGGAAAACGTCAAGGGGTCTGAATATTTTCCGAAGGCACTGTATATAGTGCATTCGGAAAGTATTCAGACCCCTTCCCTTTTTCCCAGTTCTTCCATGGCCTGCATACACACCAGACATGTCACCCACTGAGCAGGTTTGTGATGCTCTGGATCGACGTGTTTAGAAATACTAAAATCAAATTGATTCTGCAGGTTGAAAATCCAGGAACAAGGTGTGGAGACCAAACATGATTATTTGTATTATTATTATTTTATTAAGCTACAGCCTTGATTAGCAAATGTTCTTAGGCAGATATTTAATGAATGCCTAAATCCAATCCACTGGTGTGCAGGAAGTGTGTGTGTGCTGTGCACTTTGCTGGCTCCTCTGTACAAGGCCTCACAACACAACAAGATAAAGTGACGGAACAACTGGTCAGGGTCCACTGGAGATGGCTGGTCAAAGCTCAATGGACATCCTGCTTCTGCCTGTCTGTCTGTCTCTCTTTCAATCTGTCCTGGCTGCCTGTCTGTCTCTCTTTCAATCTGTCCTGCTTCTGCCTGTCTGTCTGTCTCTCTTTCAATCTGTCCTGCCTGCCTGTCTGTCTCTCTTTCAATCTGTCCTGCTTCTGCCTGTCTGTCTGTCTCTCTTTCAATCTGTCCTGCCTGCCTGTCTGTCTCTCTTTCAATCTGTCCTGCCTGCCTGTCTGTCTCTCTTTCAATCTGTCCTGCTTCTGCCTGTCTGTCTGTCTCTCTTTCAATATGTCCTGCCTGCCTGTCTGTCTCTCTTTCAATCTGTCCTGCCTGCCTGTCTGTCTCTCTTTCAATCTGTCCTGCTTCTGCCTGTCTGTCTGTCTCTCTTTCAATCTGTCCTGCCTGCCTGTCTGTCTGTCTCTCTTTCAATCTGTCCTGCTTCTGCCTGTCTGTCTGTCTCTCTTTCAATCTGTCCTGCCTGCCTGTCTGTCTGTCTCTCTTTCAATCTGTCCTGCTTCTGCCTGTCTGTCTGTCTCTCTTTCAATCTGTCCTGCCTGCCTGTCTGTCTCTCTTTCAATCTGTCCTGCCTGCCTGTCTGTCTCTCTTTCAATCTGTCCTGCTTCTGCCTGTCTGTCTCTCTTTCAATCTGTCCTGCCTGCCTGTCTGTCTGTCTCTCTTTCAATCTGTCCTGCCTGCCTGTCTGTCTCTGAGGATGACCGTGAAGAGGGAGCACAGCATAATAAGTGATAGTGGAGACTGGAGAGAGAGAGAGTGGTAGGAGCTTTGTTAGGACATTCAGAGACATCTCCTGGGACAGCTAGATTACACAAGCACTCCTACATGTCAGTGGGGAAATGAATTCCATTCCTTAGGCCTTAATGAGATTTCTGACAGAAGACAGGATAGCCCTGTCACTGTGCTGGGCTTGGCATTGAACAGAAGCTTTTACGGTCTGTGTGTCGGAACTCAGAATACAACAACAACAAATGTTTTTTTTTGTGTGTGTTCATATTTCTTCAGTGAATCTTTATTGTCCCATAAGGGAATTTGGTGTGCAGGCAGGATGACACACAATGACACTATTGTGTGTAGAATGTTGGGCTAGATTATGTTGTCAAAAACAGTGGAAATGGAACATTGTTTGATAGAGACACTCAATGGAAGAAGGAAGCAGTCTGGTTTCCAAAAGACCCTTACACACACACACACACACACAAGCCAATTTCAGCTACACAACACAGGATATGAAACATTGTGACCTTAGACTTCAGAATGTCACCTGTCACACCACAGTGGATTACATGACTTGCTAAATTCAGCTCATGGCTCCTTATAACAGTTTTATAACAGCCACACGTAGTGATGATCTTGGGTCAGTTTATCATTTTCCCCACTAATGGTTAAGGTTAGGATTGGGGAGGGTAAACTGATCCTAGATCTGTACCTAGAGGAAACTTAACCCCAGAGCCCTATTTACACAAAAAGAATGGCTGCTGGATTTCCCAATGGAACTCACAATAGACAACTGATAAACTGCCAAAATGTTAATGAGCTGAAAACCTGCCACACAGTTTGGCTGAGTCCTCTTTAACATGAATGATTCATATGTTTTTTTACGGGGGTGTTAGCCGCATTCAATACCGTCATTACACAATAGCTTCCTTTAGCTACTGTAATGGATTTCATGTTCCCCAGCTAACGTGCTGAAACACACCATTAAAAAAACACATTTAAACCCAGTGATAACATCGCACTCACACACACACACACCTTGTATACACCACACACAACTGCACTCACACACACACCAAGATGAAGCAGCATGCACCTTGACCTCCATTGATAAACACACACGCAGACAGGCTAAACACGGTCCCCTGATAACACACAGTATTTCTGACTGACAGGGACTACTGTATGTACAGAGTGGAACAGGTATTGTCTTTTACCTTGAAAGAGAACCGTCTGGCATTGATGGTTTAATACTACATATGTACTTTGAACTTCTACTCATGCAGACCATTGTGTCTAACTAGAGGAGGAAGGCCTTCTACTTATGACTCTGGTTCCTCTCGAGGTTTCTTCCTACCTGGGTAAACTGACCTGGCCAAGAGGCCTTGGCATCCACCACTGGAGGGGACACGCTACTGTGTTACATACTGTATATAATGGTTGGTGTGTGATGTTGGGTGGAAGGTAGCCTAGCGGTTAAGAGGGTTGGCCCAGTAACTGAAAGGTTGCTGATTCAAATCCCGAACTGACTAGGTGAAAAATCTGTTGATGTGCCCTTGAGCAATGTACTTAACTCTAATTGTTTGGGATAAGAATAAATGTATTTATTTTTAAATGACATGTCCCTAAGTATTGACTACCTTGTTTTACAGCCTGTTAGAGCCTGACTCAGGTCAGTAAGTTTACTCCACTCAGATACATAAAAAATGTACAAGATAAAGGAGGGGGCGACAGATACCCATAAACCTTCTCTCAGACAATGGCTTCATCTTTCACTCTGAAGGAGTGTAACCAGGGTAATGAGAGGACTTCACACCGTAAACAGAGTCGTGGAAGGTTAAGAGACCACCACCGCACATAACAGAACCAATTATCACGGGGAAGATATAGGGAGGGGAGGGGAGAGAAGGCTACAGTATTGTGTTTGCTGTCAGTCACAGGTTGCATCCCAAAAGGCACCCTACTCCCTATATAGTACACTGATATTGACCCCTATATAGGGAATATGGTGCCACTTGGGACACAGCCACACTGTTGTCACAGTGTCAGAATGGATCACACTTTGATGTGATCAAGTAGAGGTGGCTTCATAAACACTACTGGGTGTGACTGTGAACACACACACACACACACACACGCCTGTTTGTTCATCTAAGGCCAATATTCCATTCCGCTTCCCTTTAGGTGAATAACAGTGGAAAATCACGCCGATTGAACCGAATAACAGGAATGAGTTTAATATCTTTGGTGGTACATTACCAGACAGGAACCAGATAAAAACATGATCTGCTGAGGCAGTAAAACCAGACAGACGGACGGACAGACAGACAATACAGTTACAATGTTCAGATTATTGGAAACATGTTGACATTTACCACTAAATGAATCATTTTTAATAACTTTTACCCAGCTGCAGAATCAGATAATAATGCATATATTCAACCTCATGGTCCCAAGCAACAACTGAATGACAATGTTCTACCGTGATGAACACAATCCATTCTCAGAGCATGGTAATGTGAATCCACACACACGTACACACACACACACGGTCTATCATGAGTCATTGTCTCCTGAACCCTCCTGTCTCAGCCTCCAGTATTTATTCTGCTGTAGTTTATGTGTCGGGAGGCTAGGGTCAGTTTGTTATATCTGGAGTACTTCTCCTGTCCTATTCTGTGTCCTGTGTGAATTTAAGTGTGCTCTCTCTAATTCTCTCTTTCTCTCTTTCTTTCTCTCTCTTGGAGGACCTGAGCCCTAGGACCATGCCTCAGGACTACCTGACATGATGACTCCTTGCTGTCCCCAGTCCACCTGGTCGTGCTGCTGCTCCCGTTTCAACTGTTCTGCCTTATTATTATTGGACCATGCTGGTCATTTATAAACATTTGAACATCTTGGCCATGTTCTGTTATAATCTCCACCCGGCACAGCCAGAAGAGGACTGGCCACCCCTCATAGCCTGGTTCCTCTCTAGGTTTCTTCCTAGGTTTTGGCCTTTCTAGGGAGTTTTTCCTAGCCACCGTGCTTCTACACCTGCATTGCTTGCTGTTTGGGGTTTTAGGCTGGGTTTCTGTACAGCACTTTGAGATATCAGCTGATGTACGAAGGGCTATATAAATACATTTGATTTGATTGTTCTGATATGTCACATTCCAGCGCCATGCTGTCTTTTCGTGCTGAGTAATTGTGGTGGAAGATTGGCAACAATGTACGTATTAGAAAAGGGAACTGAATTCTTAATGAGAATGTATAATAGACTGATTATACAACCAGTGTGACATGTTTGTACTTGCTTGGACCAAAACTACCCTAGTTGGTCTACTATATGGGAATAAATAGGTTGTGTGCCTAGAGACTGAGCCATTTTCTTTGTGATGTGTGCTGTCTATTCAGTGTGCACGTTATCTAGGTTGTCTGGTAACAAGTTAACTATCTCCACAGGTGAAAATATATATTTTAGCCTACACAGCATGGCATCAGAATGTGACTTCGAACACAACCAGGGGTTTCCTGAAAACAAGTGGGAAAAGATTCTGACAGACAGACAGGCAGACATACAGTTGAAGCCGGAAGTTTACATACACCTTAGCCAAATACATTTAAACTCAGTTTTTCACAATTCCTGACATTTAATCTGAGTAAAATTCCCTGTCTTAGGTCAGTTAGGATCACCGCTTTATTTTAAGAATGTGAAATGTCAGAATAATAGTAGAGAATTATTTATTTCAGCTTTTATTTCTTTCATCACATTTCCAGTGGGTCAGAAGTTTACATACACTCAATTAGTATTTGGTAGCATTGCCTTTAAATAGTTTAACTTGGGTCAAACATTTCGGGTAGCCTTCCACAAGCTTCCCACAATAAGTTGGGTGAATTTTATCCCATTCCTCCTGACAGAGCTGGTGTAACTGAGTCAGGTTTGTAGGCCTCCTTGCTCCCACACTCTTTTTCAGTTCTGCCCACAAATGTTCTATAGGATTGAGGTCAGGGCTTTGTGATGGCCAATACCTTGTTGTCCTTAAGCCATTTTGCCACAACTTTGAAAGTATGCTTGGGGTCATTGTCCATTTGGATGACCCAAGCTTTAACTTCCTGACTGATATCTTGAGATGTTGCTTCAATATATCCACATAACTTTCCTTCCTCAAGATGCCATGTGCTATTGTTTGTACAGATGAACGTGGTACCTTCAGGCATTTGGAAATTGCTCCCAAGGATTGCTCCCAAGGATGAATTGCTCCCAAGGATGAACCAGACTTGTGAAGGTCTACAATGTTTTTTTCTGAGGTCTTGGCTGATTTCTTTTGATTTTCTCATGATGTCAAGCAAAGATGCACTGAGTTTGAAGGTAGGCCTTGAAATACATCCCCAGGTACACCTCCAATTGTCTCAAATTATGTCAGTTAGCCTATCAGAAGCTTCTAAAGCCATGACATCATTTTGTGGTATTTTCCAAGCTGTTTAAAGGCACAGTCAACTTAGTGTATGTAAACTTCTGACCCACTGGAATTGTGATACAGTGAATTGTAAGTGAAATAATCTGTCTGTAAACAATTGTTGAAAAAATTACTTGTGTCATGCACAAAGTAGATGTCCTAAACGACTTGCTAAAACTATAGTTTGTTAACAACAAATTTATGGAGTGGTTGAAAAACGAGTTTTAATGACTCCAACCTAAGTGTATGTAAACTTCCGACTTCAACTGTACTTTACAGGCAGGCAGACACACTTTACAGGCAGGCAGACAGGCTTTACAGGCAGACAGATGGACAGACAGACCAATTGTATAATATAAATAGGGAAGGGAGCAACACTTCTGAAACAAGATAGCAAGATATCTTCATCAACTCACAACTGAGGCTACATGCACATTGGGTGCTACCATGAAAGATCATTGCCTAAAACTAGGCTAAAGGACAGCAAAGCAGGTGGCTGGCAAGCTAGCTGGGAGCCCGTTGAGAACATGACCAAAAGGAGGTGGACAGCTTGTGGTACTGCTATGTCTCCATTGTATGTTGGAGTCTTTGTTAAGCCTGCGAGCAAATGCATATCAGTCAGGAACCCTATTCAGAGAAAAACACCATCTGGCAAATGAATGATAAAATCGCGCTGGCAAGCAAAACAATCCCAAATTTGGAAAAAGGACCTGCTGCACTTTCTACTAGTTGCAGGTCGCCTACATGTTTTTCTCTCTCTAGGCTCAAGTAGGTCGCTCGCTCCCGACCATACATGCACATTCCTGACAGCACTGGAGGCACGGGGACAGAAAATACACAACACAACAATGATGTCGACTCGCTACTTGTAAGCTTGATTATGAAAGAGTGGATTGGAACTAATAGACCATGACGTCAAGCCAGAAATATTGCTTTATTATATTGTCGTTGTTTGTCTAACAGATAGATCAATGTCATGTTTAGATAGGTTCATTAAAATCATAACATTATGATGAAACATTACCACTTATTGTGATATAACGGGGCGTCTCCTGCTCACCTGACTGGCTTTGTGAAATTGCTTCTTCAGCCCTGCCACCGACATTCTCAATTGTGTACCGATTCACTTTTCAGAGAGATCTGGCAGAATACGATCTAGATGGGGCAATCACAACAATATAACGGGGTCTATTCCGTGGCGCTCCCCTCGTTGCTTCCCGTCCGCTGGCGTTTCTCCGCTACAATGTTGCCGCTGCTTGCGTTGGAGGAGCGGGTTTCTGTATCGCAGAGATGTCGTGCGTTCTCAATCCTGATTGGTGGAAAGCGCTAAGTTTATGTAAATTTGATCGAGCGGTGGAAGCCCACGCTTAAAAACAGCATACGACGGAAAGAGAAAGCGAGAGTACCCTATTTGTGAGTCGTGATGTCGTTGATTTTCATAAGTATTGATTGATGATTTCTTACGTACTTTCTGCCAAGGAAGTCCATGCTATTGGTAGGGCTACAGAAGGGAAAGGCCTATATCACCAACTCAAACTGCAGGTGCAACAAAAACATTGTCTTTTGGCCATACTTATGTTTGTTATTTATGTTGTTTTATTCGGGCCCCGTTACAATGTCTAGGCCTAATTATGAAATATGTTCTGAAAGACTTTGCTGCCCCCTGCTGTAATGGAACAGAATGTGCAGCAAGTTACGGTCACTGGTCAGCTGGTTTGTTGTGTCCATTGGTTACAGTATGGGGAACCTTTGCGTGAGTAGTGTTCTATAGCTACATCAGGCCAGACCCGAGAATTTAGATAAATACATGGTTCTGCTTCAGGGTATAAAGCCTTTCATTATACATGTTCTACATTCATTCTAACTATGCTACATTGGCAACACTTTACTCAGGAACCTTCTACAAGGCCTATATCTGTACAGAATAATGACATAGCAGATTGTAGCCAGTTAGGTTATGAGTTACCCAGCAGTGCTTCCTGGAAGCCCTCAGAGTATTTACACTCATTAAAACATGCATTGTCTTCTATTAGCTCTCCTAGCGGCATACCCTGGGCTGTATTCATTAGGGTGTACCATAGCAAAACATTTTGCAACAGTAAACGAAAACAAGTGTTTGTTATTGGACAAGTTTAGGTAGTCCCTCCCTGTTTTAGTCTGTTTTCTTCTGTTTGGTGCCTAATGTCTACATGCTGTTTGCTGATTCACATGGGTCCTGACACATACATCCAAGGACTACCAAGAGTATGTTCACCAAACCAGAGCATGCAGAAAGTACAAATAATGTATTTGAATGGGGTGGATCTACACTGTACTTAATATTAACTTTCAGAAAAAACTCAAGCCAGAATGTGTGGCTAGCAACATAACTTCCAGTACAACAACCCTAATGATTGTACTACACTTTACTATACTACTACACTACTACAATACACTACTATACTGCCTATACTTTACTACTATACTATACTATATTGTCTATATTATACTACTATACTATACTATACAGTCTATACTATACTAAATTATACTGTCTATACTATACTTACCTATACTACTATACTATACTGTATATACTGTACTATACTGTCCATACCAGAGGTACTCAACTCTGACCCTACGAGGTCTAGGGCCTTCTGGTTCTGTTCTACCTGATAATTAATTGCGCCCACCTGGTGTCCCAGGTCTAAATCAGTCCCTGATTAGAGGGGAATCACCCACCTGGTGTCCCAGGTCTAAAACAGTCCCTGATTAGAGGGGAATCACCCACCTGGTGTCCCAGGTCTAAAACAGTCCCTGATTAGAGGGGAATCACCCACCTGGTGTCCCAGGTCTAAATCAGTCCCTGATTAGAGGGGAATCACCCACCTGGTGTCCCAGGTCTAAATCAGTCCCTGATTAGAGGGGAATCACCCACCTGGTGTCCCAGGTCTAAATCAGTCCCTGATTAGAGGGGAATCACCCACCTGGTGTCCCAGGTCTAAATCAGTCCCTGATTAGAGGGGAATCACCCACCTGGTGTCCCAGGTCTAAATCAGTCCCTGATTAGAGGGGAACAACGAAATAAAACTGCAGTGGGACTGGCTTCCAGGTGCAGAGTTGAGTTTGAGGGGTCTATACTAAACTATACTAAATTAAACTATAGTACTATTATATACAGTCTATGCTATACTTGACTATACTACTAAACTATACAGTCTATATTATACTAAATTAAACTATACTACTATACAGTCTATACTATACTTTACTATATGACTATACTATACAGTCTATACTGTACTTTACTATACTACTATACTATACAGTCTATACTATACTATACAGTCTATACTATACTATACTATACTGTCTATACTATAGTTTATTATACTACTATACTATAATATACTATACTGGGGGAAAATCTCAATGTATGTGTTATGCCCAGATTTATTCTATAGCCTCTCATAATTACTTAACCTTTTACTGCAGTGGGCTAAATCAGGGTCACAGAGAGTGTTTATTGGTAGTCTTAAAAAATCCAAATCTACTTTGAAACAAAAGTATACACCTCACACACATGGTTATGGGATCAAAAAAAAGAAGACACCTGTACCATGTCAGATATAGATTTGAAATGTATTAAATTTGGAGTTTGCATCCCAATATTACACTTTAAATACATCACAGAAGACTGAAATATAACAAAACCGTTTGACATAGAAACACCAGATTTTCTGTGTTTTCTTGGAAATAATAATGGTTAATGATGACATTATGAGAAATATTGATACCATTCCACCCATGAGACCACTAGGTCATTTGAATGCAGGAAAGTGCTACAGCTAGAATCCGCAGTTGAAACAATAACTTAGCGCTGTCCCACCTCTGTTTTGGTAAAAAGCTGAGGCATGGGCCTGGAGAAATGTAACCATTCTCAATTTCATAGACTGAGCTGTGTATACAAGGACTGACCATCCAGTATATCAAAATTATATTTGAACCATGTTTTGAGGCTGTACAGTGTTTGTTTACATTTATATTGTTTACAAACATTGGAATAAAACATATAACTTATATTTTGGGTCCTGATGTGGCACAACAGATGAACTAAGCTCATGAGGCATTTATAAATTATATTCTTCAAGAATCAATGGATTTATATAATTAATTTACAAGTCAAAAAATGTATGTAGCAACTAAGGAATCAAGCTTTAACTATACTTATGAGATATCAATATAAAATATGTGATGAGGAAATCACTTTTACAAGTGTTTGATGTTGTTTCCTCCAACATTGGTCCTCTAGGGCAACAGTTGTCTCAAGAAAAACAAAACTGATACTTGGTATAATTCAATTGTTATTGATTGATTTGCTTCTGTTGAGTTATAAATTATAAACTGTTATAAACTGTGTTCATTGTACACAATTATGTACCACAAGGAGGCGCCATAGCCTTAGAACAAGATCTCAAACCTCACAGACACAGCTCCTATTCACCACAAGGGGGACAGACTAAGAGCGGTTTTTACACTCCCATTCATTGCATATGAAGTGAACATACACATTAAGTTGTTCATCATGTTTTGGATTAGGAATTGGATTAGAAATTGGTCTGCAGGTATACCCAGAAGAGTAGAGGTGGTCGATAGATGAGGCTGAGAAAAGGATTTTCGCACACACGATGACTTCTCTGTCTCTCTAAAGCCGAGCTCACCTGATGTTTAAGGTGACAGTATACCTGCAAACGTAGAGGTAATGCTGGTTGCGAACTACAGTACCAGTCAGAAGTTTGGAGACACCTACTCAATCAAGGTTTTTATTTTTTACTATTTTCTACATTGTAGAATAATAGTGGACATCAAAACTATGAAATAACACATGGAATCATGTAATAACCAAAAAAGTGTTAAACAAATCCAAATATATTTGATATTTGAGATTCTTCAAAGTAGCCACCCTTTGCCTTGATGACAGCTTTACACGCTCTTGGCATTCTCTCAACCGGCTTCATGAGATAGTTACCTGGAATGCATTTCAATTAACAGGTGCATTTGAGCCAATCAGTTGTTTTGTGACAAGGTAGGGGTGGTATACAGAAGATAGCACTATTTGGTAAAAGACCAAGTCCATATTATGGGAAGAACAGCTCAAATAAGCAAAGAGAAATGACAATCCATCATTACTTTAAGACATGAAGGTCAGTCAATCTGGAAAATGGCAAGATCCGGAAAATGTTACGTTTCTTCAAGTGCAGTCACAAAAACCATCAAGCTACATGATGAAACTGGCTCTCATGAGGACCCCACATGAAAGGAAGACCCAGAGTTACCTCTGCTGCAGAGGATAAGTTCATTAGAGTTACCAGCCTCAGATTGCAGCCCAAATAAATGCTTCACATAGTTCAAGTAACAGACACATCTCAACATTGACTGTTCAGAGGAGACTGTGTGAATCAGGCCTTCGTGGTCAAACTGCTGCAAAGAAACCACTACTAAAGGACACCAATAAGAAGAAGAGACTTGCTTTGGCCAAGAAACATGAGCAATGGACATTAGACCGGTGGAAATCTGTCCTTTGTTCTGATGAGTCAAAATGTGAGATTTTTGGTTCCAACCGCCATGTCTTGTGAGACGTAGAGTAGGTGAACGGATGATCTCCGCATGTGTGGTTCCCACTGTGAAGCATGGAGGTGTGATGGTGTGGGGGTGTTTTGCTGGTGGCACTGTCAGTGATTTATTTAGAATTCAAGGCACACATATCCAGCATGGCTACCACAGCATTCTGCAGCGATCGCCATCCCATCTGGTTGGCAATGACCCAACACACCTCCAGGCTGTGTAAGGGCTATTTGACCAAGACGGAGACTGATGTAGTGCTGCATCAGATGACCTGGCCTCCACAATGTGAATGTTTGGGATGAGTTGGACTGCAGAGTGAAGGAAAAGCAGCCAACAAGTATTCAGCGTGTGGGAACTCCTTCAAGAATGTTGGAAAAGCATTCCAGGTGAAGCTGGTTTAGAGAATGCCAAGATTGTGCAAAGCTGTCATCAAGGCAAAGGGTGCCTACTTTGAAGAATCTCAAATATATTTTGATTTATTTAACACTTTGTTGGATACTACATGATTCCATGTGTTATTTCATAGTTGATGTCTTCACTATTATTCTACAATGCAGAAAATAGTCCAAATAAAGGAAAACCCTTGAATGAGAAGGTGTGTCCAAACCTTTGACTGGTACTGTATTTATGACCATGATACTGCTAGAATTATGGTATGGGAGCTACATTAACTGTTAGCTTTATAATATATTCTCATCACATTTTATTATTTGTCAAACGGAGTCTAATAAACCATTCAGAATAAGCTTACTTTTTAGTGTGTGGCTTTAGTCTTTTTAAAAACGGTTCTTGTGATTTTTTGGGGGTTTGTATTTAATTTATGATGCTATATGATAAAGATACTGTATGACAGATAACACTCTATGTAGATGGTATACCCTATTTATTCAAATATAAGTGCTTGTTGATGTGTTATATATGCTGTATTGTAGGCTATAAAAATCATTACTGGTTGAATTCTTTTGGAATGAGTGTGTTCATTACTCCATCTTACAAATTCACCATGTGACTCCAAATCATTCAGCTATCAAGTTTTTTAAGATGTCTGGCTCTGGGGTGAAGTTTCCCCTAGGTACAGATCTAGGATCAGCTTCCCCTTCCCCAGCCCTTACCCTAACCATAAGTGGGGAAAATGTAAGGGGCAACTTCACCCTACACCAGATGTCAGCAGGTCTTCCAGCAGAAAGGGCTGATCTCATACATACTGTGAACTTCAGTGATTAAATAACTAATCAGTTTATGGTGTAGATTTATGCTGTACAAAAGCAATGAGAAAATCCACACTATGTTCCTTCTATCTGTCTCCCAGTCCCACCTCATTTCTGTTTATCCCTTTCAATAAAACTCAATGCAAAGTAACAATGCAAGAACCAAGTGGATAAGCAGTTCATGCTGTCAGTGTGTACTGGTATGTGCCTGGTGGGCCTGTATCCTGAGGGTGGCAGTAGAATCCTAGAGGGATGATTCCACCCTTGTCACAGAGACGCTCTGGCGCCTGGTTCCCATCTCCCTCCTACAGATGTTTCATCTCAAGTGCTACCTCTGCTGCTGATAACAACACTGTAGAACCCTAAAGAGCACCGGCCAATAGGGAGGAATGTTACAGAGGCGCTGTTTATTCACTGCTCTGAGTTGAACTGTTGGGAAACAACATCTCAGGTTACGGTAAGTACACACCAATTTGTAATTCCAATTGGAGATGAATTTCAACACAATAAAAGCACATGAGTAAAACACAACAAAGACAAAGTAAGTGTCACATGTCAACGGTAAACCCTTATATTGGAAGAGCAGAGAATAGATATCATTTAAACATGTAACATTGGGACATAGTTAGACACCATCTTTCATACTGGGTCTGTTTTAGTTCATTGTTTTTCTCTCTGGCAGCTCTGTGGCTGTTGTTCACAAAACACACACAACTCTGCCCCTCTATGGCCACCAGTACTGCCCTGTCAACTCCCATGATACTAAACAGCCAGAGTCATAACAATGCCTGTGACCAGCGCTCACAGTTCTTCACATCCGTACTGTACAACCACCGCCGGCTCGGTCAATTTATAATACATTTCACAGTTTCACACCACTCGTTGTCAGCCCTTCATGTGGCATTAATGTTACTCTGTGAAAAGGCCATGTGACACACGGGTTGAGCACCTACAATGGCCCGCGTCCCTCGCCAACCTGAGGGGAGAGGTTGAGGCGAGTCCGAGTGAGGTGAGAGGATGACCGTTGCGGCGACACAAACGCGGCTGGCAATTTGGCTTGTGGCTGACACCCGGCTCTCGGGAGTAAACGATCTAAACGCTCAGCGGAGATTGTTTTGCCACGCCCCTCAGCGATGACACCCCCCACATCGCCCTTCCAATGATGCCTAGCCAGGATTAATGTAGATAACTGAGGCAGACAGCCTGTTAATAACTGTTGCCGTTGTGCCCCTCAGCAGCGGTAGGGCTGGGGGAGAGATGGTGGAGTGGATGGGGGAGAGATGGTGGAGTGGATGGGGGAGAGATAGTGGAGTGGATGGGGGAGAGATGGTGGAGTGGATGGGGGAGAGATGGTGGAGAGGATGTGGGAGAGATGGGGGAGAGATGGTGGAGAGGATGGGGGAGAGATGGTGGAGTGGATGGGGGAGTGGATGGGGGAGAGATGGTGGAGTGGATGGGGGAGAGATGGTGGAGTGGATGGGGGAGAGATAGTGGAGTGGATGGGGGAGAGATGGTGGAGAGGATGGGGGAGAGATAGTGGAGTGGATGGGGGAGTGGATGGGGGAGAGATGGGGGAGAGGGTGGGGGAGATATGGTGGAGAGGATGGGGGAGAGATAGTGGAGTGGATGGGGGAGAGATGGTGGAGAGGATGGGCGAGAGATGGTGGAGTGGATGGGGGAGAGATGGTGGAGTGGATGGGGGAGAGATGGGGGAGAGGATGGGCGAGAGATGGGGGAGAGATGAGGGAGAGATGGGGGAGAGATGGGGGAGAGATGGTGGAGTGGATGGGCGAGAGATGGGGGAGAGATGAGGGAGAGATGGGGGAGAGATGGGGGAGAGATGGTGGAGTGGATGGGCGAGAGATGGTGGAGAGGATGGGGGAGAGATGGGGGAGAGATGGGGGAGAGATGGTGGAGAGGATGGGGGAGGAACGGTGGAAAAGGCTCCACATGATCTGCCAGGCCCTGACATGGCACCCAGAACCCCGAGCTGTCAACCCCGCGGAAACATCCCCCACGCCTCCACAATTTGTGCACTTAACACTCCACTTGGCACATGACAGGTGCTTATTTCCCTGTGCTGGCTCGATGGGCCTTTTCCCCTCATAGGGATGCCTCTGATGCCCTGGGCACCACTCGGCATCTGGTGTGGTGTCTGTCCTCTGTGCCCCGGCCCGCAGTGTGTGTGACTGGGTCAGTGATACGTTTCACATCCGCTCACCCTGCGTTCGCAGTCCACTGAGCACGGCTGCAGCAGACATGGTATGTTTCGCTCTGTGTGTGTGTGTGTCTGTGTGTGTCTGTGTGTGTCTGTTTGTGTGTGTGTTTGTCCGTGTGTGTGTTTGTGTGTGTGGACAGGGGAGGTGTCATGTTCTCACAGCGTAGAGGGAGAATGGGAACATCTCATTTTGTGGACAGGGATTTAGACGTTCTCTAACGCATGGCAGAGTAGATCTTTATCGTTCCACTGGGCAATTTGTTTTGCTTCACGAAGACAGTAGAATATACGTAGGACAGTCACATACAAATAAACACAGGATGACATCATAGACATCAAAACATTCTCCGTTACCAACAAACATATAAACAACGTTATGTACTATTCACCATATTCTTAAAAAATATAAAGAATGTGGTATATTTCATGAATTGTAATGACTGGAATTCTTACGGACTGTGACTTTAAGCTACGTTAGAATAAAGGATTGGGCCACACATTAGGAATTATTGCTGTTAACTCTTTCTTTAATCCTGGAACGTTCGTCGTCTTCCTCTGATGAGGAGTAAGAGAGGTCGGACCAATTTGCAGCGTGGTAAGTGTCCATTTTAATAAGACAAACTGAACACTACAAAAATACAAAATAACAACGTGAAACAAACTAAACGGTCCCTTGTGGTAACAAACACGGAAAATAATCACCCACCACTCAAAGTGAACCCAGGCTACCTAAATATGGTTCTCAATCAGGGACAACCAGGCTACCTAAATATGGTTCTCAATCAGGGACAACGATAAACAACTGCCTCTGATTGAGAACCATACCAGGCCAAACACAGAAATCCCAAAACATAGAAAAGGGAACATAGACAACCCACACAACTCACGCCCTGACCATACTAAAACAAAGACATAATAAAGAACTAAGGTCAGAATGTGACAAATCCGAACAATTGACTTATAAATAAATGTTTATTTCTGTCTATATTTGTATATACAGTGAAAGAAAGTCAGACATTCTACATGTGGTCCCAACAATTTAATTGTGAACCTGTTTACCTTTTAGCCTTTTACTGTCTATATTCTTATTGAATAATGTCATGGCTTTGGTGTCTACTTTCGTCAGGGAGACCTCATCTGGCCTCCGTTAAAACCAATGAAAAGTTACAAATGTATAAAATCACAGAGACCTCTCTTAATCTAGTTTTGTAATGGACATCTGTTATACTGTATTGGCTGAAAGAAATTGGCAGAAAGAGAAGAAGAATTTCTCCCATTTCAATGTCGGCCTCCTCAGCTGGAATCTCAGACAGCTAAAGGAAGGAGCAGGTACTGTGAAGGGATATGGATTCTATGCTACTTCAACCTGTAAAGCCACACAGATGTTAAATGTGTTTCTGATTACTTTGTGAACCTGGGAGAAACACAGCGTGGGGATTGGTGGAAAGAATGCGCTGTCCGAGTGAGCTTTTCTCTGCACATACTGACCGTGAGAGAGAGAGAGAGAGAGAGAGAGAGAGAGAGAGAGAGAGAGAGAGAGAGAGAGAGCGAGAGAGAGAGAGAGAGCGAGAGAGAGAGAGAGAGAGAGAGAGAGAGAGAGAGAGAGAGAAACAGAGAGAGAGAGAGAGAGAGAGAAACAGAGAGAGAGAGAGAGAGAGAGAGAAACAGAGAAACAGAGAAACAGAGAAACAGAGAAACAGATAGAACCAGACTCACAGAGAGAGCATGGCTGTCGATTCTCTACAGACTTATCTTAAAGAGCCTTGAACGGTTCCTTGTCCCTTGGCCTCCCTGGCTCAGACCTCAGGAACGCCATGGAACTTTCTAGAACAGACGAGCCGGGGTAAATTGGACCCATATGGAAGAATAAGGCCTGGAGAGTCTGACCTGTGTGATGAGTGACACGCTCAGTGGAGGCCTGGAGAGTCTGACCTGTGTGATGAGTGACACGCTCAGTGGAGGCCTGGAGAGTCTGACCTGTGTGATGAGTGACATGCTCAGTGGAGGCCTGGAGAGTCTGACCTGTGTGATGAGTGACACGCTCAGTGGAGGCCTGGAGAGTCTGACCTGTGTGATGAGTGACACGCTCAGTGGAGGCCTGGAGAGTCTGACCTGTGTGATGAGTGACACGCTCAGTGGAGGCCTGGAGAGTCTGACCTGTGTGATGAGTGACACGCTCAGTGGAGGCCTGGAGAGTCTGACCTGTGTGATGAGTGACACGCTCAGTGGAGGCCTGGAGAGTCTGACCTGTGTGATGAGTGACACGCTCAGTGGAGGCCTGGAGAGTCTGACCTGTGTGATGAGTGACACGCTCAGTGGAGGCCTGGTGTGTTGGAGGCTGTGATGGGTCCACAGAAAAACAGCATGGCTGCTGAATCAATGTGTCATACAGGACAGTATATGACAAAGTCTACAGGTCAAAAAGCTGTATGGGTTTTGTGTTCTGGCTCCTCATGTAAAAAGGTGGCTTTGCAATGCATCATGGTACAGTGTGTCACTGTTACTTTTCAACTACTCAGGATGAACCTGAATCATAGCTTGGATAATTCGATTTCATCTGATATGGCCCCAGAACATGACCCAGATACTAGCACCGTTAGAGGGTGTGTGTGGGAGCAGGTATCTGTGGGTTTGATGCACACATCCTCCACTTAACGGTTGCCCTCATACAGGGTCAAGTACGGAACCATCCACCCATGCAGATACTGTACCGAACCAGTTATTTCTGGGGGATCAGTCCGAGGATTTGATGGTGATGTTCAATGTGAGGCTAATTATGAGGACAGGAGACAGATAAATTAAAGTAGTGACATTTCAGGTTTCAGATTCAGTGATTGGCTGGAATGAATGAGTTATATGCAAGAATGAGATGGACTTGCTTCAGGATTCATTTAGCATATCCAGTTCTCCAGAAACTACTGGTGTCAACCACCAGAACTAGATCAAATATATCCAATTAATGTGCATTGTAAACTGACAGGGTGGTAGAGACACTTTTCTCCAGTCATAGAGGGTCAAGTCTCCAACTTTCATATTTATGGGTCCTGCTACTGTTGTATACTGGTGACAAATGGACAGAAGACTGGATTTAGTAAATGTATACCCTTTTCACACTATACCATAATGTATTGGCCTGGACATTGTCCTTTCCAGCACGGTTCCAGCAACTATGGTGGTGTGTAACCAGTCCAGAACAGTGTCTTATGGCCTTTTTTCCCTCAGTCAAACAGAACCTGGTCTTTTTCTGAGTAGTGATGTCGACCATGCCAAACTACCTGTGACTAAACACCCATCTTTAACAAGCTGTGTAAGCTGCTGCTGCTACACAAATACGTTTGGCCTTGAAAAACTCCCAGCTCCTCTGTCCCAGTCCTCATCAATAATGGAATGTCTTATGGAGATGGTCTCTCTCCTACCTCGACGCCCTATGTGACTTTCTGGGGATATTTTAATCACACTTGTCATGTTTAAGTTCTTTACCTCTTCTAGTCAAAGTCACGGTTTCATGCGGTTCCTTTTTCAAATCCCACGGCTGCGGTTGACAATTCAACAACATGAATGGGATTTGTCTTCTTTTTTGTCCTTGTCAATCACAAGGAGCCGGGGCTGCTTCACTCCGGGCCACTGCCAAGACTGCGGGGAGCGATTGTCAGGTGGCATTACTGTCCCGCAAGCGCAGCTAAAAGCCATTTTTTTTACATAACAAAAACCCCTGCATTGATGCATTATTTAGCGAGGCAGATCAGCCACAATTTCTGGCGAGATTTTGAGTCCTAAAACGCTGGTTTGAGCAGCAGAGAGTCTCAGGGTGTGAGAGAGGGGCTGCGGAGAGACGCTGCTGTGGTAGTGCCGGAAGCTTCACACTCACATGCACACACTCACATACACGCACACACACTTACACACACACTCCTTTTACACACACACCTTTAATAACCCATGCCAGCTGAGTATAGGCTCCACACACTTGCCCTGCCTGTACAGCAGCACCATGGGCCTGGCCCTGACAGGTGTGTGAAGGAGAGGCCAGATGTGGGCTGTGGCCAGGTGGTCCCAGTCCCAGAACCTTCCTGCCTGCCTGCACACCTCATCACACCGCTGGCCTGATTGGCACTAATTGGCAGGCAGGGCTCACCACTCAACCTCAGACTCAAAGAGAGGAGGAGGACAGGGGGATGGACGGATGAGAGGAGGAGAGAAGAGGGAGTGGAGAGATAAGAGGAGGAGAAAAGAAGAGGGAGTGCAGGGGTGAGAGGAGGAGGAGAGGAGAGGGAGTGGAGAGATAAGAGGAGGAGAAAAGAAGAGGGAGTGCAGGGGTGAAAGGAGGAGGAGAGGAGAGGGAGTGGAGAGAAGAGGAGGAGGAGAGGAGAGGGGGTGGAGGGATGAGAGGATAGAAGAGGAGTGGGGGATGGAGGGCTGAGAGAAAGAGAGAAGAAGAGAGGGAGTTGAGGGATGAGAGGAGGAGAGGAGAGGGGGTGGAGGGATGAGAGGAGGACAGGAGAAGGGGATGGAGGGATGAGAGGAGGACAGGAGAAGGGGTTGGAGGGATGAGAGGATAGAAGAGGAGTGGGGGATGGAGGGCTGAGAGAAGAACAGGAGAAGGGGGTGGAGGACTGAGAGGATAGAAGAGGAGTGGGGGATGGAGGGCTGAGAGAAGGACAGGGGAAGGGGGTGGAGGGCTGAGAGAAGGACAGGAGAAGGGGATGGAGGACTGAGAGGATAGAAGAGGAGTGGGGGATGGAGGGCTGAGAGAAGGACAGGGGAAGGGGTGGAGGGCTGAGAGAAGGACAGGAGAGGAAGATGGAGGGATGAGAGAAGGGCAGGAGAAGGGGGTGGAGGGATGAGAGGAGGAGAGGAAAAAGAGAGATGGGAGGAGTCCTCAGTGCTGGCTATCAGTGAGTCTCTCCAGTGCGATAACTGACCTTGGGGATTTCCTACAATATCACTGTCCTCAGATCAAAGGAGAGGAAAACAACTGAGAAATCTCTCACACGCCACCTCTTTCTCTATTTAATTCCTAATTCGTAACAATGTACATATTGCCAAAGCGTACTTTGGAGATTAAGGGATTCATTTACAATATTAACATAATTAAAATGATAAAAATCAAGATTGTCAATGGGACAATCAGTAACAACAATAATCATCTCTCTCTCTCTCTCTCTCTCTCTCTCTCTCTCTCTCTCTCTCTCTCTCTCTCTCTCTCTCTCTCTCTCTCTCTCTCTCTCTCTCTCTCTCTCTCTCTCTCTCTCTCTCTCTCTCTCTCTCTCTCTCTCTCTCTCTCTCTCTCTCTCTCTCTCTCTCTCTCTCTCTCTCTCCTGTCGATAAGGCCTTCAATGAAGTGTGTGTCTGTGTTTGTGCGTGTTTCTCAGTGAGTTGGTGCTGGCCGACTTGTCAGGGTTCTGTTGTAATGTCATGTATTGTAATGACTCTACCCATCCACCATAATGACTCTATGCTAGCGGCAGTAGTTTTTCCTGGAACACAGGAAGCTGCTGATCTACAATCTTTTTTCCTATGAAAAAGTGTATTTCATATTGCTTTTTACACCACAGGTTCAACACTACAGTATAGTCCAGTCCCCAGGCAACAACAGGTATAGTTGGAGTCACTTGAAGGAATGGTTTGGTGTTTGGGAAAAGTTTAGCAGCATCACAAATAAAGGTCGACCAAGCAACTAATTGTGTCTCCATGGGGATCTGAGGCAGTGCTCTGGACACCTGCAGGGCAGCTTCAAACAGCGAGCGAGAGTCCGTCGTTCAGCCGACAGAGTCCTACTGACCACTTAGTGATGCGTGACGGAGATCAATATACACTGTGCTACTGCAGGGGAGTCAGGGAAACCAAACAGACATGCCACTTCAGTTCATCATCGCTTTTATGTGAACAAACCTTTTGCGACCCTGATTTTGAAAGGTAAACACAACCCCAAGGCACCTTGGGATTGTTTGTTGAACCATTCGACGGGGCCGACCGGCTGATTGAATGAAAGGAGGCCTTCCTAAGTGTCTCGCTGTCAGTCGCTGTGACAGTTACACGGGTGGACTGATAAAAAGCTGTTTTTCTCCACAAAAACCTTTCTCCTCATATCCCCCCCTTCTTCTTCTCTTTCTCCTGAACCCAGGTGACTTGTTCCTTTCTGTCTTTTCTTTCCTTTGGGCTGAATTGATGGCTGTGGGGGAGTTAATTGTTCAGGCATGTATGGGGCTTCCTGGTGGAGAGTGGAAGTGGAGATCAGGGGTCGCAGCGACATGTTTTTAAATCTGAGAGACGGAGAAACAGGAGAGGCCATGGTAGAGTGTCAAACACCCAGTTGAATTGGAGCCTCTGCAAAGGCACTTAAAACCTGGCTTTTACAACACACAACAAAAGACTGCATCATCTTATACCAGAAGATGGTAACATGTCGGCTAGAGATGTCGCTCTTCAGAACTTTAAAGTGACTGATGCGTTGTTGTATTGAGAAAGAATATGAAAGATCGAAAGATGCAATTTTCTGTATCAATGAAGGGAAAAGACTGGAGAAAGTAGAAGATGATGGAGAGAGTGAACACTACTCATGATATCTACTGTAGTAGTGTTTCAGATAGACCAGAGCCCTGCTGCAGTGGTACCACTCCCCTGCTCTCCTCACTGGAGACCAGGGTTCATCCCCGTGTCTATCCTTCCAACTGTTTCTCCCTCTTGCCTGACTCCCTCTCCGATTTCCTTACTGTGTGAATAAAGTGTTAAAGCATCTAAAATGGTTAGTGGTCTGAGGAGACAACAGTTAAACTACTGTTTGGTTGATGTCAGATGACTGTGTTTCAGAGGTTAGTGGTCTGAGGAGACAACAGTTAAACTACGGTTTGGTTGATGTCAGATGATGGTGTTTCAGAGGTTAGTGGTCTGAGGAGACAACAGTTAAACTACGGTTTGGTTGATGTCAGATGATGGTGTTTCAGAGGTTAGTGGTCTGAGGAGACAACAGTTAAACTACTGTTTGGTTGATGTCAGATGATTGTGTTTCAGAGGTTAGTGGTCTGAGGAGACAACAGTTAAACTACTGTTTGGTTGATGTCAGATGATGGTGTTTCAGAGGTTAGTGGTCTGAGGAGACAACAGTTAAACTACTGTTTGGTTGATGTCAGATGATTGTGTTTCAGAGGTTAGTGGTCTGAGGAGACAACAGTTAAACTACTGTTTGGTTGATGTCAGATGATGGTGTTTCAGAGGTTAGTGGTCTGAGGAGACAACAGTTAAACTACTGTTTGGTTGATGTCAGATGATTGTGTTTCAGAGGTTAGTGGTCTGAGGAGACAACAGTTAAACTACTGTTTGGTTGATGTCAGATGATTGTGTTTCAGAGGTTAGTGGTCTGAGGAGACAACAGTTAAACTACTGTTTGGTTGATGTCAGATGATGGTGTTTCAGAGGTTAGCGGTCTGAGGAGACAACAGTTAAACTACTGTTTGGTTGATGTCAGATGATTGTGTTTCAGAGGTTAGTGGTCTGAGGAGACAACAGTTAAACTACTGTTTGGTTGATGTCAGATGATGGTGTTTCAGAGGTTAGTGGTCTGAGGAGACAACAGTTAAACTACTGTTTGGTTGATGTCAGATGATTGTGTTTCAGAGGTTAGTGGTCTGAGGAGACAACAGTTAAACTACTGTTTGGTTGATGTCAGATGATGGTGTTTCAGAGGTTAGTGGTCTGAGGAGACAACAGTTAAACTACTGTTTGGTTGATGTCAGATGATTGTGTTTCAGAGGTTAGTGGTCTGAGGAGACAACAGTTAAACTACTGTTTGGTTGATGTCAGATGATGGTGTTTCAGAGGTTAGTGGTCTGAGGAGACAACAGTTAAACTACTGTTTGGTTGATGTCAGATGATTGTGTTTCAGAGGTTAGTGGTCTGAGGAGACAACAGTTAAACTACTGTTTGGTTGATGTCAGATGATTGTGTTTCAGAGGTTAGTGGTCTGAGGAGACAACAGTTAAACTACTGTTTGGTTGATGTCAGATGATGGTGTTTCAGAGGTTAGTGGTCTGAGGAGACAACAGTTAAACTACTGTTTGGTTGATGTCAGATGATTGTGTTTCAGAGGTTAGTGGTCTGAGGAGACAACAGTTAAACTACTGTTTGGTTGATGTCAGATGATTGTGTTTCAGAGGTTAGTGGTCTGAGGAGACAACAGTTAAACTACTGTTTGGTTGATGTCAGATGATGGTGTTTCAGAGGTTAGTGGTCTGAGGAGACAACAGTTAAACTACTGTTTGGTTGATGTCAGATGATGGTGTTTTCTACCTCACTCAGCTTGACATGGTAAAACATGTTTGACTCAATCCATTGTGACACAGATTTGAATAATAGAACTACATTGTTTCGCCTCCATGGAGCTCTCAAAAAGGAAATCATCTTTTATTAACATTTTATTTATCATATCAAAAATGTAATCCTACATTTCTTTCTATTAGCTGTGATTTCCTGAAGGAATATTTAATGTAATCAATATTTAATGTAACCGATAACATTTAACTGATGAGGATGTAATTCATCCAGAGAGGTTGTGTTGATCATGTACCTGTACATCAGCAATAGGTAACTCTTTTAGGATACACATTTCATATTTCATATCTACTTATCTGATAATAAAAATATATTTCAATAGTTGTATTTTATTTAACCTTTATTTAACTAACCTTTATTTAGTTTCACAATGATCTAACTTTCCTATTTCATTTCCTCTTCTTAGCAGGATAATAATAAAACCAGTCCATACTTCAAGTCTAGGAAATAGATCATAAAAATATGACACCGAATTGACAAAGAGAGAAATATTAGAAAAAGTACATTTCACTCATTTCATAATGACAATATAAATATCCTATTAATAAAAAGACACATGTGAGTGTTGTGGCATTAGTAATACATTAACCACTGGCATTTTCTGTTTCAAATATGGTACAAAATTAACTGATTCATACAGTGCTTTAATATCATTTTTTAAAACGTGTGTGTGTCTCTGTTTGTTTTCGTTTGTGAATGTGTATGCATGCGTGTGTGTGTGTCTCTGTTTGTTTTCGTTTGTTAATGTGTATGCATGCGTGTGTGTGTGTGTTTGTGTCTGTTTGTGCATGAATGTGTGTGTGTGTGTGTGTGTGTGTGCGTGTGTGTGTGCGTGTGTGTGTGTGTGTGTGTGCGCGTGTGTGTGTGTTTGTGTCTGTTTGTGTTTGTGCATGAATGTGTGTGTGTGTGTGTGTGTGTGTGCGTGTGTGTGTGTTTGTGTCTGTTTGTGTTTGTGCATGAATGTGTGTGTGTGTGTGTGTACGTGTGTGTGTGTGTGTGTGTGTGTGCGCGTGTGTGTCTGAAATGGCGTCAGGCTGGACCTGCCTGGTCCCTGGGCAGAGAGCGAGCGAGGGAGCGGACAGGATGAAAGGAAGCATCCTACTGAGTCGGCAGCACAGCTATGTGGTTACTGTGAAGGAACGCACTCAGGCATTATACACATACCCCTAATCAGCCGAATCAACCCTAGCCCCCTGATACACACACACACACACACACACACACACACACACACACACACACACACACACACACACACACACACACACACACACACACACACACTCACTCACTCAGTCACTCACAGGCTCATATAACCCACATAAACAACTTCGACCAACACAAAGCCACAGCATACTATATGACTTCAGCACATCAACACAAGAAACATCCATATATATATAATGTTTCTCTTTGAAGGGTCATTGTCTACCCCTCTTCCATTTTGAACTTCTCCTCCTAATAGTCCAGAGTGAGAGAGGGGGCAGGAAATCAGGGAGGCCCATTAACCAGGCCTGGTGTAATTGATTGTGGCAGATCCCTGCCAGCGAACAGCAGGTCTGGGGCCCTTGACTGAGCCCAGCAGAGGGCCCCGCATTGATGTGGATAAGGGAATTATCTACACTCTGGTGGCTCTGACTGGAGGACACTGGAAATTCAATTAATCCAATCTATGTTCTCCATATACAAGACTGTGTGACTGACTGTAGTGGGCAGATCTGACACAAATGTATCCAGCGCAGGTTAAAGGTTGAGACGTGCAGTGTGTCGATTCAAAGACAAGGAGGTGAAGTGGAAATATTTATCAGTATACAGTACAAACTCTTATTGTTGTGAAGTTAATTTAGTAATACACTGCCAAAATGTATTTTTATATTGGGATTTTTCTATAATTTTTTCCTCCTATATTTTCTGTTGTTGTTGGGGAAGTGAAATGACAATCAATCCCCTGATTTTATACCCACTGTATGGATGGATGTTTTTGAAATAGTATTGTGCAATAACACTGTCTGTATTTTATCACGAGGGAAGCCTTCATAGAAATAGCAGTCATTAACACACACACACACACATTAACAACTCCTCCCTGGGCAGAGGCACTCAGTGATACTGCAGAGTACAGACAAGTTAACCACGAGACAATCAGGTGGGGGGACCGCTGCTTTGTGCAACACTGGAGAGCACACAGAAGAGCGAGCAGTGGAAACATTCATGACCATCTCTGAATTTCCCAGAGTTGTCGGCTTTGAGAGAGCGGTCAGGCAGAGAGCAGCATGAGATGATGAAAGAAAGACCTGAACTTCATTGCGGAATCTTTGAATTGAACTGAATGATTTTTAATGTGCAACACTTGTTGTT
The DNA here is from genome assembly GCF_002021735.2 of Oncorhynchus kisutch. Classification (NCBI taxonomy): domain Eukaryota; kingdom Metazoa; phylum Chordata; class Actinopteri; order Salmoniformes; family Salmonidae; genus Oncorhynchus; species Oncorhynchus kisutch. Next base: position 2,636,804 of record NW_022261980.1, on the reverse strand, counting down.
ATTTGACAAAAGTAAATTCAAGGAAGTCAAGGAAATTTGAAGGAGAGGAAATAAAAAGAGAAAATAAATGAAAGGATAAATAAGGTTCAGTCTGAGAAGAGCATTTTCACTGTGGATCCCTTCGACACCTGTCAGAAAACTCCAACATTTTTGGAGCCTGTTTGACCTTTAGGAGCTGTGAAGTTATTCTGTCTAGTCAAGCAAGGCTTTTGTACGTGTTTGCGCTTGGCTGTGTCAGCCTGTATTTGTTTGTTCATTGTTTTAATCATTTGTATTACTTGACATGCTGTGTCCTGTCAACAGACAACGGAAGAGTCATATTCCATCTAGTGCTGATGCTTTAAACCTCACACCAATAGTGTCTGCTGGAACACTGACTAGATCTGATTGATTACATGACATCAATACATACATGACTCCACTGCAGGGCGGTGATAATAAGATAGTGTTTGATTGCACTTCTCTCTCTCTCTCCCTTTCTCCCCTCTCTGTCTCTCTTTCTGCCCACTCTCTCTCTCTCCCATTCTCCCCCTCTCTCTTTCTGCCCACTCTCTCTCTCTCCCTTTCTCCCTTTCTCTGTCTCTCTTTCTGCCCACTCTCTCTCTCTCCCTTTCTCCCCCTCTCTGTCTCTCTTTCTGCCCACTCTCTCTCTCTCCCTTTCTCCCCCTCTCTGTCTCTCTTTCTGCCCACTCTCTCTCTCTCCATTTCTCCCTTTCTCTGTCTCTCTTTCTGCCAACTCTCTCTCTCCCTTTCTCCCCTCTCTGTCTCTCTTTCTGCCCACTCTCTCTCTCTCCCTTTCTCCCCCTCTCTGTCTCTCTTTCTGCCCACTCTCTCTCTCTCTCCCTTTCTCCCTTTCTCCCCCTCTCTTTCTGCCCACTCTCTCTCTCTCCCTTTCTCCCTTTCTCCCCCTCTCTTTCTGCCCACTCTCTCTCTCTCCCTTTCTCCCTTTCTCCCCCTCTCTTTCTGCCAACTCTCTCGCTCTCTCCCTTTCTCCCCTCTCTGTCTCTCTTTCTGCCCACTCTCTCTCTCTCCCTTTCTCCCCCTCTCTGTCTCTCTTTCTGCCCACTCTCTCTCTCTCCCTTTCTCCCTTTCTCTCTCTCTTTCTGCCCTCTCTCTCTCTCTCTCTCTCTCTCTCTCTCTCTCTCTCTCTCTCTCTCTCTCTATCTCTCTCTCTCTCTCCTTCTCTCTCTCTCTCCCCCTATCCCCCTCTCTTTCTGCCCACTCTCTCTCTCTCTCTCTCTCTCTCTCTCTCTCTCTCTCTCTCTGTCTCTCTTTCTGCCCCCCCTCTCTCTCTCTCTCTCTCCCCCTCTCTCTCTCTTTCTGCCCCCCCACCCTCTCTCTCTCTCTCTCTGTCTCTCTTTCTGCCCCACTCTCTCTCTCTGTCTCTCTTTCTGCCCCACTCTCTCCCTCTCTCCCCTCTCTGTCTCTCTTTCTGCCTCCCCCTCCTCTCTCTCTGTCTTTCTTTCTGCCCCACTCTCTCTCTCTCTCTCTCTCTCTCTCTCTCTCTCTCTCTCTCTCTCTCTCTGTCTCTGTCTTTCTTTCTGCCCCACTCTCTCTCTCTCTCTCTCTCTCTCTCTCTCTCTGTCTTTCTTTCTGCCCCACTCTCTCTCTCTCTCTCTCTCTCTCTCTCTCTGTCTCTCGTTCTGCCCCACTCTCTCTCTCTCTGCATGTGTTGTTTCATTTTGTCTAATACTAATTAGATATTATTAATTGAACTGTTCCATTTTTTCATATCCAATTATTTCAGAGCACCAACTTCTCACCCAAACTGTATTTTCTGCCAGTAAAAGCTAAGGCATCCACAAAAAAAAAAGAATGACTACAAGAACCTGGTTTAGAATAATGGTTTGGGTTTTATGAGATGTTGTATTTAAATGAAGGGGCAGGCACAATATGTCCTACATAGTTAGAAGGGATATTACAATGTTATTGTTACGGGACATTTAGTGGCAAACAGTGACACCAACAGTGAACAGTGTATCTAGGAATCATCTGCACCACCAAGCTGTCTTCGACATGCATACAGAATGACTGATCAATCTGGGAAACATCAGGGATTCTGCGGAAAAACCCCACACACATGCACGGACACACGCACACACACAGGCACAGATCACTAACCACCACCCCCCCTCTGTTCACGCGTTTGTGTGGAATGGATTTTTATCAGGGCAAAAGTATCAGGGCTGATTTTGACGAGTCCCTAGGCTGCTCTAGAATTCCTTTTGAAATGCCTTCCTTTAGTAGTCTTGTTGAAGCAGCCCGGGGCTATGGCCCTCCGAGATCACAATGTTATTAATACAAACATGTCAAACCGCATGCTGAAATTCAAAACAGAGGTGCCAAAATGTCAAGGTGTCAAACTCCTGAAATATAAATTATGCTTTAATATTCCTAAGCACTACACAAAATATGCCTCAGTGCATAAAAAAGCAGATGTGGCCGAGTGTTTAATATTTCAGAGTAATGTCACCAGTTGCAACAGCAAAGGGTTTTCTCTGACGCTCAACAGGGTTGTGATGTCCAATGCACCTACAGAATGAATTACTGTAATGACTGGACTAGAAGTCCCCCTTGCTGGAGAAAATCACTGCTGGCACATTTCAAGGACATTTTGAAGAAAAAAATGATATTGGAACTGGAATATCAGACATCATTTCCATGTTAAAAGTGTTATGTTGGCAATTGCCATTTTTAATAAATGTACTGAACAAAAATATAACCGCAACATGCAATCATTTCAACCATTTTTCTGAATTACATTTCATATAAGGAAGTCAGTCAATTGAAATAAATTAATTAGGCCCTAGTCTATGGATTTCACATGACTGGGCAGGGGCACAGCCTTGGGTGGGCCTGGGAGGGCATAGGCCCACCAACTTGGGAGCCAGGCCCATCCCCTGGGGAACCAGGCCCAGCCAATCAGAATGAGTTCTTCCCCACAAAAGGGCTTTACAAAGAAATACTCCTCATTTCCATCAGCTATCCGAGTGGCTGCTCTCAGACGATCCCACAGGTGAAGAAGCTGGATGTGGAGGTCCTGGGCTGGCGTGGTTACACATGGTCTGCGGTTGTGAGGCCGGTTGGACGTCCTGCCATGTTCTCTAAAACAACGTTGGAGGCGGCTTATTATTAAATCATCTGGCAACAGCTCTGGTGGACATTCCTGCAGTCAGCATGCAAATTACACGCTCCCTCAAAACATGAGACACCTGTGGCATTGTGTGGTGTGACAAAACTGCACATTTTAGAGTGGCCTTTTACTGTCCCCAGCACAAGGTGCACCTGTGTAATGATCATGCTGTTTAATCAGCCTTTGATATGCCACACCTGTCGGGTAGATGGATTATCTTGACAAAGGAGATATTTAATTACATTTTTTAATTTTACCTTTATTTAACCAGGCAAGTCAGTTAAGAACCTATTCTTATTTTCAATGACGGCCTAGGAACAGTGGGTTAACTGCCTATCCCCACTAACAGGGATGTAAACAAATTTGCGCACAAAATTTGAGAGAAATAAGCTTTTTGTGCATATGGAAAATGTTGGGATCTTTTATTTCAGCTCATGAAACATGGGACCTACACTGCATGGGTTGTTTAGTATATTTGGTTGTGTGTAGTATTGGATAGCAAACATGGGTTGTTCAGTATATTTGGTTGTGTGTAGTATTGGATAGCAAACATGGTTTGTATATTTGGTTGTGTGTAGTATTGGATAGCAAACATGGGTTGTTCAGTATATTTGGTTGTGTGTAGTATTGGATAGCAAACATGGGTTGTTCAGTATATTTGGTTGTGTGTAGTATTGGATAGCAAACATGGGTTGTTTAGTATATTTGGTTGTGTGTAGTATTGGATAGCAAACATGGTTTGCAATATAGAAAATCAGATTGAAAATGATGTTTTCTAGAAACTCACTCTGTTTCTTGAATAACATTTACTGGTTCAGGTTTTCACATCATTTCTATGATCTTTTTAACCCAACACACTACCCAGAGATTCCAGCACAAATAGTCTGCTTAAAGGATCCAAAGTGCTACTGTCATTCTCTTTCACAAATTACAAGACGGACTCAAATGGTTTTAATTGGAAGACCTCACTTAAAAGTGGACAGCCTAGGTACCCTTGCTATTTTTCCCCTCGACTATTTACACATGGATGTATTTATTTCCCCTGACATCTGTCTGGTATTCACACGATCAGCTAATTCTCTTAATTACTTCTGAAGAAAGAAGAGAAGACAGTATATGGTGTCCTGGTTCTTTGACGGTGTCCTGGTTCTGTCTAACCGAGCCAGGGGAGAGGAAAGATACAGCTGTGACATATGTTGGACCAGTAGGCGCCAGCGAGTAGCACCTCGTTACTGCTAAATGTTCTCACCACCGCTGTCTTGTCTCCCCACAGAACCCAGGTGCATGTCACCCCGTATGACCATTAACATGCTGACGTAAATGCATGATACATCTGTGACACTACAACAGGCCTGGGAACCACACCGGAAAGGCAACGTTACCTGATGTGTTTTGTCACCTCTTCCGCTTGTGTGAGCAGGCATTTGGTGTGTTTGTGTGTTTGACTCCAGGGCCGAGCGTCAGCTTGCATCTGCTCCTGTACTCTTCCGCCCAAGCTCCCTGCCATGACATGTGATACAAGGCAGAGCAACAGTAGTTTGGATTTCAAATGCTGTGGCCACTGAGCCCTGAGAAGAGCTAACTGTCAGTCAGGACTGCTCCGGGACCTTGAAGCACTGACCTACCTGCACTGCCTCTCTGTTTTCATTTGGTAATTTTACCCCTTTTTCTCCCCAATTGTGTGATGTCCAATTGCTAGTTACAGTCTTGTCTTATCGCTGCAACTCCCCTACGGACTCGGGAGAGGTGAAGGTCGAGAGCCATGCGTCCTCCGAAACACTACCCTGCCAAGCCGCACTGCTTCTTGATACACTGCTCACTTTGCACTGCCTCTCTGTTGGAATCAACGGAACACTGTGATTCTTATACACACTGGGGGTAGTTCAGGTCTTATACACACTGGGGGTAGTTCAGGTCTTATACACACTGGGGGTAGTTCAGGTCTTCTACACACTGGGGGTAGTTCAGGTCTTCTACACACTGGGAGTAGTTTAGGTCTTATACACACTGGGGTAGTTCAGGTCTTCTACACACTGGGGGTAGTTCAGGTCTTCTACACACTGGGGGTAGTTCAGGTCTTATACACACTGGGGGTAGTTGAGGTCTTCTACACACTGGGGGTAGTTCAGGTCTTCTACACACTGGGGGTAGTTGAGGTCTTATACACACTGGGGGTAGTTCAGGTCTTATACACACTGGGGGTAGTTCAAGTCGGCCTTTTAATCTGCCTGTAAACTTCTGTGAATGCTTGACCATATCAGATTTGTCTCGTCATAGATTCTCAGAGAGCATTTATGTTATTCACAAACACTCAGCCCTGTTGACAAGCGAACTGTTGACACGTGGACTGTTGACAAGTGGAGAACAGTGCTTGTTTGGGTCCTTGCAGCACCTCAGTAGGGACGTTGACAGACTGAAGGAGAAAGACCCTCCTCCTCTGTTGTTCCAAATTGCTGGTCTAGAATCAGGCCTTAGGGAACTGGTTGATAGGTACATAGGCATTAGAGGTAGACGTTGCCCCTATCCACAGATCTAGGATCAGCTTGCCTTCCACAATGAGGGTCAAATTGGAAATGACCTTAGATCAGTGTATAGGGGCAATATCCTCCTACTCCAGTATAGGCAGAGCTGGTTTATAGGTCAGGCAGACACAGAAACACAGCCCCAGACAGGCCAGAGCCACCCTAACCATTGAACCACACATTCCCCACGTCACACTTCTCTCACAACATACCTCTCTGTCAGGGGTCACAGATGGGTGGGGGAGTGGAGGGGAGAGGGAGAAGAAGGAGGATAAGAAGAAGAAGGAGAAGAAGGAGGAGAAAAGGAGAAAAACAGAAGGAGAAGAGTAGAAACATGAGAAAGAGAGTGAATTGAGAAAGAGCACTAGGACAAGGTAGAGTGTACCCCTAGCACCCCCAAACCCATGTCTCACCCCTCACCCTACCTTCAGCCTTCAACACAGGGGAAGAGACGGAGTAAAGGAGGGGTAGAGGGAGAGAGGAGAGAGACTCCCAGAAGGAGAGGGGCTGCTGTTTTAGTGATGAGCACAGACCAGGCCCCCTTGATGACGGTGGGGGACTGGAGCTGTTCCCCTCCTCTCCCAGCTGCAGGAGGGGGGACCGGAGAGCCTATAATTCAGTTAGAAGGGGTAAAGGGTTAGGGGTTTAGCGCCCAGCCCAACAGCAGGCTGCCTCACAGGTCACTGAAACCTCCTCCCCTTCTCCCTAGTCCCCTTCCCTCTCCTTCCCCACCCGCTAGACCCCTTCGCATACCTCCATCCCCCCTCCTAGATCCATCTGCATACCCTCTTCCTCCCCTCATAGACCCCTCTGCATACACCCCCGCACAACCCCCTCCCCCCTCCTATACTCCTCTGCATACCCCCTCCCCCCTCCTAGACCCCTCTGCATACCCCCTCCCCCCCTCCCCCTCCTATGCATACCCCCCTCCCCCTCATAGACCCCTCTGCATACCCCACTCCCCCCTCCTATACCCCCCTGTACACCCCCCTCCCAGACCTTTCTGCATACCCTCCTCCCCCCTCCTAGACCCCTCTACACAACCCCCATCCTAGACCCCTCTGCATACCCCCTCCCCCTCCTAGATCCCTCTGCATACCCCCTCCCCCCTCCTAGACTCCTCTGCATACCCCCTCCCCCCTCCTAGACCCCTCGGCAAACCCCCTACCCCCCCTCCCCTCCTATGCATCCCCCCCTCCCCTCCTATGCATACCCCCCTCCCCCTCCTAGACCCCTCTGCATACCCCACTCCCCCCTCCTATACCCCTCTGCATACACCCCTCCTAGACCTTTCTGCATACCCTCCTCCCCCCTCCTAGACCCCTCTACACAACCCCCATCCTAGACCCCTCTGCATACCCCCCTCCCCCTTCCTAGACCCCTCTGCACAACCCCTCCCCCCTCCTAGACTCCTCTGCATACCTCCCTCCCCCTTCCTAGACCCCTCTGCACACCCCCCCTAGACCCCTCTGTATACCGCCTTCCCCCCTCCTATACCCCTCTGCACCCCCCCTCCTAGACATTTCTGCATACCCTCCTCCCCCCTCCTAGACCCCTCTACACCCCCCCTAGACTCCTTTGCATACCCGCCCCCCCCTAGACCCCTCTGCATACTGCCTTCCCCCTCCTACAGCCCTCGGCATACCCCCGTACCCCCTCCTAGACCCCTCTGCATACCCCACTTCCCCCTCCCATTCCCTCTCCATACCCCCCTCCCCCCCAAGACCCCTCTTCATCCCCCCTCCCCAGTGAGGCTAGATCACACAGACAGTATCAGGGGTCAGAAGATAAACAGAGACTAGAGGGGACTAAGTGATATCTAGTGGGAGTTCAGATCGTCATTTGTTTATGGTTGTTATTTTTCAGTGGGGTAATGTTTGGTAGATGCAGAGAAATGGTTCCAGCTCTGACGATTTCTGATTGGTATCCATACAGTTGACACGGTCAGTATGGAAAAAATATGAAAATAGGCAGAGATACATACACGATCCCTGGCCCGTAGTCCTCCAAATCTTATTAAAGGCTTTCAAAAACTGTTAATGTGAAGTTTCTTCTGAAATGAACCCCTAATGCATTGATGTACTTCAAAAGGTGACATCAAAACTCCTCAGAGCACAAAACATATATTTTTCAAAGTTGGGTCATATTTCATGGATTGAGTGCCTTTAAGCATTCATGTAAACAACACAGATGTGACCGAAGTGGTGTGATGCCGCTCTTTGATCCCAGCTCCTTGCCTTTGATCTCAAACCTCGACGAGTGAAACATTTATTTTCCGAGGGGTGTTCTAGGCATGCACGGTGGTGGGAAATGACCCTGGCAGCATTAGCCAAACATCGGCTTAACATCGGATGCAAACCTGCAACACACAATCTGACAAACGAGGTAAACATACTTACCAGTCCCCCGTGTTAGGAGCAGCGAGAGCAGCAAGCCCCGCGACTCACTGTGAGCCTTGGCAAATCGGGCGCTACTGCTTTCCCAATAATTCATTTATACAGAAACCCCACCCACGCCGCATTCCCAGAGTTATGTATGAGACTTGACATGGGTTCTGTTGATACTGCTCTATTTTTTTTAAAGCATACAATTGAAGGGGCTTATGTTGAAATGAGCGCCATTGAGCAAATATGTCTGACCTCCGAGCTGCTTCCTTGACCGCCAACCAATCGGCTTTTTACCATCAGTATGGTTGCAAATAATTTGCACTAATTGACATTGAAGGCCATTACTGTGGAGGAAGAAAGAGAGCGAGACAGAGAGAGAGAGAGAGGGGGGGGAGAGAGAGAGAGAGAGAGAGAGAGAGAGAGAGAGAGAGAGAGAGAGGAATGTCGGAGGGGAGAGCGGTGGGTGCTGGATGAAATGCATATTGATGGTTAGCATCAGAAGCAGGGTCTTTGAAGTGGTGTGCTGTCAGGACAGGACAGAACAAAACAGGTCAGGACAGGTCAGGAGAGGACAGAACAGGACAGGTCAGGACAGGTCAGGACAGGACAGCACAGAACAGGTCAGAACAGGTCAGGAAAGGACAGAACAAAACAGGTCAGGACAGGTCAGGAGAGGACAGAACAGGACAGGTCAGGACAGAACAATTCAGGACAGGTCAGGACAGAACAATTCAGGACAGGACAGGTCAGGACAATTCAGGACAGCACAGAACAGGTCAGGTCAGGACAGGACAGAACAGAACAGGTCGGGACAGGACAGGTCGGGACAGGTCAGAACAGGACAGGACAGCAGATAGGGAGCCAGATCCAGATAGAGGAGACAGGTTATTCTCCAACATGACCGTCTGCTGTGGAGTGTAGGTCAACTGTATGCGTGTGTGTGTGTGTGTGTGTGTGCGTGCGTGCGTGCGTGCGTGCGTGCCTGTGTGTGTGTGTGAAATAACTTAAGTTGTCTCAATGACTCACAAGGAAGTATAATGCATGTGTGTATGAGCGTGTGCTATATGGTAAAGCAACCATTTCAATCATATAGCGTTTTTTAAGACAAATTGCTATACGCAACATGTTGGGATGCAGAATAAAACTATTCAGATGTTCAACATGTTGGGTTGCAGAATAAAACTGTTCAGATGTTCCAACATGTTGGGTTGCAGAATAAAACTGTTCAGATGTTCCAACATGTTGGGTTGCAGAATAAAACTGTTCAGATGTTCCAACATGTTGGGTTGCAGAATAAAACTGTTCAGATGTTCCAACATGTTGGGTTGCAGAATAAAACTGTTCAGATGTTCCAACATGTTGGGTTGCAGAATAAAACTGTTCACATGTTCCAACATGTTGGGTTGCAGAATAAAACTGTTCAGATGTTCCAACATGTTGGGATGCAGAATAAAACTGCTCTGAGGTAAACTCTTACTCAGTTTGCTTACCTTTTGCTGCTCATGAAAATCAGTGACTGGACAGCTTTTTTTTGCCAGGATATGTTTTTTGTCCAGCTCCTGTATTTTTTGGATGTGTGCACTGTACATTTGTCTAGCTAACAAATAGTTCTCTCTAAACAGCTATTCTCCTCCCTGTGGGATATCTTGAGTCAACTTGGCAGCAATGGCCACTGGGTAGTGGACACAACCATAGTAACAGTTGCCGAGGGCTTCCCCAAATGCCATCAATGTCTGCCACCCCAACTTAGTGGCTCAACACTGCTGCAGCCGGAAAATTCCTCTCTCTCTCTCTCTCTCTCTCTCTCTCTCTCTCTCTCTCTCTCTCTCTCTCTCCTCTCCCTCTCCCTCTCCCTCTCCCTCTCCCTCTCCCTCTCCCTCTCCCTCTCCCTCTCCCTCCCCTGAGGGGAATGACAGGCCCATAACTCCACAGAGACATAGGGAACGAGAGACAGCTATGGGAGATATGGTTTATACTGAGAGTATAAGAAGAAGTGAGAGAGAAATAGTATAAGAGAAAGAGAGAGAAAGAAAGGGAGAGTTCCCTGGCTCAGGCCTCTGCTGTGAGCAGTGTGTTATAGCCATTGTTCCTGTGGGCAGAATATTGGGCCACAGCTTGACAGCCAACACCATAATTCCCCACCGTGACCTCTGATAGGGCAAGTCAGTACAATATCACCATCACACAGCCCACCAGAGAGCCTGCCCAGGGAGATCTTGTGTGTGCGCGAGTGCACATGTTCCCCTGCTTCTCCTTCTCACAGTCACAATGTGAATCCAATGTGACTCTTCTGACTGTCCCAGGCTGTTGTTCAATGCAGAAACCCTCAGAGTGGAGAAACTGTCCCAGGCTGTTGTTCAATACAGGACGCCCTGCAGAAACCCTCAGAGTGGAGAAACTGTCCCAGGCTGTTGTTCAATGCAGAAACCCTCAGAGTGGAGAAACTGTCCCAGGCTGTTGTTCAATGCAGAAACCCTCAGAGTGGAGAAACTGTCCCAGGCTGTTGTTCAATACAGGATGCCCTGCAGAAACCTTCAGAGTGGAGAAACTGTCCCAGGCTGTTGTTCAATGCAGAAACCCTCAGAGTGGAGAAACTGTCCCAGGCTGTTGTTCAATACAGGATGCCCTGCAGAAACCCTCAGAGTGGAGAAACTGTCCCAGGCTGTTGTTCAATGTAGAAACCCTCAGAGTGGAGAAACTGTCCCAGGCTGTTGTTCAATACAGGACGCCCTGCAGAAACCCTCAGAGTGGAGAAACTGTCCCAGGCTGTTGTTCTATACAGGACGCCCTGCAGAAACCCTCAGAGTGGAGAAACTGTCCCAGGCTGTTGTTCAATACTTGACGCCCTGCAGAAACCCTCCGAGTGGAGAAACTGTCCCAGGCTGTTGTTCAATGCAGAAACCCTCAGAGTGGAGAAACTGTCCCAGGCTGTTGTTCAATCCAGGACGCCCTGCAGAAACCCTCAGAGTGGAGAAACTGTCCCAGGCTGTTGTTCAATGCAGAAACCCTCAGAGTGGAGAAACTGTCCCAGGCTGTTGTTCAATCCAGGACGCCCTGCAGAAACCCTCAGAGTGGAGAGAATACATTGTGATTGTATACTTTCTCAATCAAATCAAATCACATTTTATTAGTCACATGCGCCGAATACAACAGGTAGGTAGACCTTACAGTGAAATGCTTACTTACGAGCCCCTAACCAACAATGCAGTTTAAGAAAAATATGAGTAAGAATAAGAAATAACATGTAATTAAAGAGCAGCAGTAAAATAACAATAGCGAGACTATACACAGGGGGGTACCTGTACAGAGTCAATGTGCGGGGGCACCGGTTAGTTGAGGTAATATGTACATGTAGATGTAGGTAGAGTTATTAAAGTTACTATGCATAGATGATAACAACAGAGAGTAGCAGCAGTGTAAAAGGGGGGCAATGCAATAGTCTGTTTAGCCATTTGATTAGATGTTCAAGAGTCTTATGGCTTGGGGGTAGAAGCTGTTTAGAAGCCTCTTGGACCAAGACTTGGCGTTGCGGTAGCAGAGAAACCGTACGGTAGCAGAGAGAACAGTCTATGACTAGGGTGGCTGGAGTCTTTGACATTTTTTGCAATGGAGGGATAATGAGTTTTTTTCTGCAGTGTGATTGAATGCACCACATTTTACCGCTAATTATCGTTTTACAGCGACTAGCCGGTCCAGCTGTTGCTGTGTGTGTACAACTTCCTCAATTAAGATGATTGTCGTTCGCAAGGTTGACTACAATAACAAAAACATCAGCAATACAAAACTACTCATGTCCATGTTTTTTATTATTATGATAAGGTAAAAAGCAGTACTAAGAAACCATGAAGAAAACTAATGTATGGATACATGTTACATGCTGCTCCTTTAAACAATTGTACCAATGCAATGGTTTATCAAATACAAATACAGTATGTGTTATGAAACTGACTGAAATCAGCAAATCAAAAATCATATTTAAGGTCTCAAGCTGAGTGTGCAAAGTAACCGTTAGCCACTAAAGGTAATTGCAAATGATAAAAGAAGTGTCAAGATTCTACGTTTATTCGTGTAACAGGTGTACAACAGTGTAGTAACATTCTTGTGAGCACTTTTCCAACAGTACAGTGACATTCTTGTGAGATTTTTCCCAACAGTACAGTAACATTCTTGTGAGATATTTCCCAACAGTACAGTGACATTCTTGTGAGCTCTTTCCCAAAAGTACAGTGACAGTCTTGTGAGATATTTCCCAACAGTACAGTGACATTCTTGTGAGCTCTTTCCCAAAAGTACAGTGACATTCTTGTGAGCTCTTTCCCAACAGTACAGTGATAGTCTTGTGAGATTTTTCCCAACAGTACAGTGACAGTCTTGTGAGCTCTTTCCCAACAGTACAGTGACAGTCTTGTGAGCTCTTTTCCAACAGTACAGTGACAGTCTTGTGAGCTCTTTCCAAACAGTACAGTGATAAAAGTAATATTATAGATAATACAGAATTGAGGGTTAGGGGTTGGGTTGGAAAACAGACTCGTTATCCATGTATCTACTTATTTTTCTCTCACATATAAAACCATGATGGCCTCACAGCCGTGTCTTGTACCAGCGCCCCCTAACACATTGTGTCTCTCAAATATTAAAGCTGTGAGTTAACATCAGGAGCTTGTGTTGCTCCTGCCAGTGTTCTCTGGCCCTTGCTATTGATTTCCCCCCTTTTGAAAAATACATTTGAGAAAAGCTTTAAGCTATCTGACACCGCTGGCACCACAGACACAGGCGGGCGCTGCAAAGACCTCTGGGTATTCCAACGGGGACCCAGCGCGGCTCTGGAAAGAGAGGGAGGTCAAGGGTCATTCTCACAAGCGATGTCCTGCAGGTCTGCCCCTCCCTACCCTTCCCTCCACCCGTGTAAATCTCAACATGAAAGGGGGCACAGCCGTTACCGCCGGTTACAAGCGGGGTCGGACGATGTCGACTGGGCTCCAACAATGCTGCTTAGAATTCACTCTAGTCTACTCCTCCATCTCTCCTCCCTTCCTCTAACACTCAGTGTTATCACTCCATCCCCCTCCTCCTCTACGCCATGCTATCTCTTCTTCCTGAGCCTATAACCACTGGCCTTGAGCTAGGAGGGTCTAACGGAGTTCTAAGAAAACAATAAGGTGCATTCTTAGTCGCTAGTCCTAAGGTCTTATCACGTTGCTTATCCCAACTCAGGGTTGGTCATGAATTACTATAGATTCTAGCAACATCAACAATTCGTTCTTGCTGCACAATATGTTATTTGTTCCTCGATTGACAAAACAGCCAGGCTAGGGATTTGGTCAAATCCATCAAAAACAACCTTTTCAAGACCAGCCAGTGTCAATTGGAGCGGACGCTGAAGTTTCTAGCTCAAGTTCCCAGAGACGGGCGGTGGTGTTGGAGCTGTATTGAGTGGGCTACCTACAGGTGGTAGATTGATATATCTGACTGGCTTTACATAAGGAGAAACACAGCTTGACTCTCTGTCTAAAGTCATTAAGATGTTTTGTGCATGATAGTGCCAACTTGGAATACTGACATGTTCACAGATGGAGGAGCATGGACGGGACAAGGCCATTGATTGGATGGGTATAGGACTCCCAAAGTACCTTTATAGTCAGTGAGAGCCCATTCATATCATCTTAAACTGCATCATATCACAAAGAATTTGACATTATTGCACAACATCAACTATCAACTATCACACAATATCAACTATCAAATCAACTATCACACAATATCAACTATCAAATCAACTATCGCACAATATCAACTATCAAATCAACTATCGCACAATATCAACTATCAAATCAACTATCACACAATATCAACTATCAAATCAACTATCGCACAATATCAACTATCAAATCAACTATTGCACAATATCAACTATCAAATCAACTATCGCACAATATCAACTATTGCACTATATCAACTATCAAATCAACTATCGCACAATATCAACTATCAAATCAACTATCGCACAATATCAACTATCAAATCAACTATCGCACAATATCAACTATCGCACAATGTCAACTATTACACAATATCAACTATCGCACAATGTCAATTATCGCATAATATCAACTATCGCACAATATAAACTATCAAATCAACTATCGCACAATGTCAACTATCAAATCAACTATCGCACAATGTCAAGTATCGCACAATATCAACTATCGCACAATGTCAACTATCAAATCAACTATCGCACAATGTCAACTATCCAATCAACTATCGCACAATATCAACTATCGCACAATATCAACTGCGCACATTATCAACTGCGCACATTATCAACTATCGCACAATATCAACTATCAAATCAACTATCGCACAATGTCAAGTATCGCACAATATCAACTATCGCACAATATCAACTATCAAATCAACTATTGCACAATATCAACTATCAAATCAACTATTGCACAATGTCAACTATCGCACAATATCACCTATCGCACAATGTCAACTGTTACACAATATCAATTATCGCACAATATCAACTATCAAGTCTATCTCACAATATCAACTATCGCACAATTTCAACTATCGCACAATATCAATTATCAAATCAACTATCACACAATATCATCTGCCATTATCAACTATAATTTGAGTCCTCGTTAAAAGCATGTGCGATGTTCTTTTTTGGGAGCTCGCTTCAAATTCATTCAGGGCACTTGCGCATGCAGCCGACTCTTAAAGGACCTCTCATGGAAGAGAACATAAAACAAACACGTCCTTCCAGTCAGAGAGAACAACCCAATATAGAAAACCCGTTGGCCCCCTCACACTGAACCCCTCAGACCTGTGTTTCTTTTAGCCGCTAAAACAACACAGCCCAGTGTCGACCTCACAGCGCTACCGCTGCGCCCACCCCCAACCCGACACGAAAGGTAACATTTATGCCTGGCCTATGGGAGGCAGGACTGATGGCTTCAGGAAGGGTGGACTTCCTCTGAGAAATGAGGGGGGACCAAAGGGGGGACTAAAGGATCTTAGGGGGGAAGGGGGGATGGTGAGGCAGGAAGCATGGTGTGTGGCGGTGTTGTGAAGAGGAGCCACTCAACACTAGCTCTCTCTGTGTGACATGTGGTCGTTGACTTGTTGCACCGGAGTCCCGGTCCTCTGGGGAGTACAGGGGAAGGTCCAGTGGTAGGTAGAGACCACAGGAGGCTGCTTAGGGGAGGACGGCTCACAATAATGTCTGGAATGGAGTAAATGTAATTGTATGAACAACATGGAAACCAGCCATTACTATGAGTCCTTCCTCCCCAATTAAGGTGACACTAGCTGCCTGTGGTAAAGACGCAGGAGATAAAGGGGCCTAATTAACAAGTTGGTATGCCCAAAGAGTTACCGTGGTCTCTGAGGAGTCATCATACTCCCCTTATGGTTGATACATGTTGGCTGGAGAACTGAGAGAGAGAGAGAGAGAGAGAGAGAGAGAGAGAGAGAGAGAGAGAGAGAGAGAGAGAGAGAGAGAGAGATGGGGAGGGATGGATGGATGGATGGAGGGGTGTTAATGAGCAGTGCAGCTTGTACACTGGTCAAACAATGAACTGAACAGCTAACTTGGTATTCAGCAAATAGCATGCTATAAGCTATCAAAGTCTAAACGCCATACATCTCCAATATAAAACATCTGAGATCAGGAGACCTCATAGGGAAGAGAGAGGTATGGTGCTTAATAACAAGCACTAACTGTTTCTAAATGTCAATTGACCCCCTCAGCCCAGTCTCAGAGCCAGAGGTCCAAGTCAAAAGAATGAAGCCTGATGGTCTGAACAGCTTCTCCACCAGTCTAAACAGCCTGATGGTCTGAACAGCTTCTCCACCAGTGTAAACAGCCTGATGGTCTGAACAGCTTCTCCACCAGTGTAAACAGCCTGATGGTCTGAACAGCTTCTCCACCAGTGTAAACAGCCTGTTGTTCTGAACAGCTTCTCCACCAGTGTAAACAGCCTGATGGTCTGAACAGCTTCTCCACCAGTGTAAACAGCCTGATGGTCTGAACAGCTTCTCCACCAGTGTAAACAGCCTGATGGTCTGAACAGCTTCTCCACCAGTGTAAACAGCCTGATGGTCTGAACAGCTTCTCCACCAGTGTAAACAGCCTGATGGTCTGAACAGCTTCTCCACCAGTGTAAACAACTTACTTGTGTCTTTTAATTTTCTCTCTTTATGTGGCTAACCCAACTTCTCTCTCTATATATCTCCCTCTCCCCTCATTCTCACTTCTTCCCTTCCTCTGTCTGGGTGTAAGGACAGTAGGGGGGGGGGGGTTAGTGGATGAGAGTGTGGTAGGGGGATGAGGGGGTATTGTGCATGTGCTCATGTCATCTGACTTTCAGGCTGGTTTGCTGATCTCCTGTGATGTACTGTACATGACAAGCCCCTACACACACACACACACACACACACACGCAAGCACTCACAGACACACAAGCAAGCACTCACACACATGCACACACACACACCTCCACAACCAGCCCCTAATCATCCAGCCAGGCTGCAGTGTGGCCTCCGCTACCCCAGCCACAGAGCCCAAGGGAAGGCAACAACAGGCAGCTGTGTGTCCCCCACCCCACCCCACCCTCCCCTCTCCTCCAATCCTTCTCTCTCTCTTCTTCTATCCTCCAGTCAGGTGGAATGAAGGGATTGTAGAGGAGTGGAAGTGGAACAGAAGGGTATCTGAGTAAAGCCGGAGATATTTGCATGACTCCAAACGCTCCAAAGACTCCAATTAGTGTCCAGGGCTCATCTGGGGCCAACCGGCTGCAAGCCTACGTACGTGGTAGCTGTGTAAGTGTGTGTGTGTGTGTGTGTGTGTGTGTGTGTGTGTGTGTGTGTGTGTGTGTGTGTGTGTGTGTGTGTGTGTGTGTGTGTGTGTGTGTCTGTTTGGTGGCTGGGCAGGCTGAGCTGGAGGTGGCATTCCTAGGCTAGGAGAGGATTAGTGCAGCCCTCCTCTGGTGGGACTGCCAGCACTGTGCACTGCTGATGACCCTTTACCCTGCAGCCAAGAGGTCAGATACACACACATAGACACACACATGCACACACACAATGCATGCACACACACAGACACACACACATACAGACGCATGCATGCACACACACATGCATGCACCCATACACAGACACACACACATACACACACGCACGCACGCACACACACACACACATACGTACGTACGCACGCAAACACACACACTCACAAACACACACATGCAGGTATGCACGCATATACACACACACTAGGTCACTGTTATTACATAATACTCAAACTCTTACATTGTGCGTAGTCCACAGTCTTTACAAGAGCTACATACTACATACCTATTCATGGAGAAAAGTCCTAATTACAGTACACCATTGTACATGACCAAAGCATAACTTCAGCCTAAGACACTGACCAGCGACCGACAGGAAATAGCAGGGAGCTTGAGGGGCAGAAATCCCAACACAGGGAGTCCAATAGATAACTACTGAGAGAAATAACACCGTCTGTCTAGTGGCCCTACAATCAATATTGTCACTGAAGAATGGCACTGCTACAAGACCCAACAGAAACTCAGAAAATAGGTGTGTGTGTATGTGCTTGCGTGGGCAAGTGTGTGTGTGTAAACATAGAGAGAGTGCTGCAGGAGATAGAAAGTGTGTGTGTGTAAACATAGAGAGAGTGCTGCAGGAGATAGAAAGTGTGTGTCAAAGAGTCTGCAAACTGTCTTCAGCCACAACAAAGTGTTTTGATTACACACTGAGATAGAAATATGTCCCTGGGGGTCTGAGAATGCTTACAAAGGAAGAGGAACAAAAAAGGTGACTTCACCTGGGTAAAATCTGCCGTTATAAGCTAGGCCTACATCTACAGTAGTGGTATTTATATTATTATTCAAGCATAAAAGACTGAAAAACAAACGTCACCAACGCCCCTAATAGGCCTACTGCAAATCAATAAATATTTAGATGTCAACAGAAGTAAGAATACAATCTTCAATGTCAATGACTATTCTGTTTTTATGATAGCCTGATATATACATATATATATAAATTTATAATTAGAAGATTAGGAGGTGACAAGGTGAAAATCATCATTCAAGTTTGTCACTTCATCAATAAAGGCGGGAATGTAGCTGTCACGCGCGCCACCGCCAATTCCCTGTCGATATTGATGAGCCCCAGGTGGTCAAGCATCTCGTGACAACCGAATGAGTGGCGCGCAGTTACATCCAAGAGATGACACGTTTTCTGTCGCATTTCAGGAGTTTTCGAAACTCCAAAATTTGCTTGTAGAGTGTAACTAAAATACACTGTTTATTATTCAAGAGTCTGGTTTTGTAGGATCCGTTTTTCTATCAATGTGTCATTCCAGAAACCTAGAAGGTCATCTCAACTGCGACGGAAAAGAGTAGACGTGTCCTGTCCCTAAAGTTAGATATGGAAGATGGCTTCGGTGAGTAACCAGGTTAGCACAATGAAAAACAAATGGACTTTCGTTGCCCAAAAACGACCGAAGAGCTATTGATAGGCCTATTTGTTGTCATCAAACGCTGTAGTCATTATTGAAGTGCATTATATTGAAAAGATTCGCAGGTTTGTCATAAATTACCCAAATGCGCTTATTTGACAAATGGCAATCTTCATTGTCTTTAGGACGAACGATATAATAAAACTGAACTGCACAAGCAGGGGAAGGTCAATAAATGAGGGAAAATTAATAATGGTTGTATTAATAATGGTTGAATTTTAGAATAGTCCCATCAAATCTAACGCCAGCAGTAAACAGAACAGAGCCTTTGCGAGTGACCATTGTGTTTATGGTAGAATGAGCTGGCTCCAGTGTTTGGCTAATATAATTTATCCATCAATGCCACAATTACCGAAGTGAGAAAATAAGTTATCTTTTCAAATCAAATGAATGTCTACCTTTTAATTTAACCTTTTAACATTGTATAATACGCCTACGTAACCTATCTTCATAATTATTAATAAAGCGCTTTCTTGTAGAACAAAAGTAGCCAATAGTATTTCAACTAAGTAGAACAGGGGACAGAAAGTGAATGTTTCAGCACTACTGGTATCAGTGTGTAGGTGGAGGTGTTGTAGAGAGGAGAGCACATCTGGCTGAGAAAGAGGCGAGGGAGAGTTGAGTGGGTGGGAGGGTTCGGGCCGTGAGTGTTGCCTATGGCAGCTCCCCTTTCCGTACCAGTCTCTACAAGGGGGCTGTCTGTTACCCTACTGATTTATACCACTCTAATGTCAAGGGAAACACACACACACACACACTAACGTCAGGGGGAAGCAATGTGGAAACTGTGGCATAAACACCAAATACCTTAAGAGCTCAGAGATTATGATTCGGCGTCTGGAAAGGATCGCACTCTGCTGTACAGAGCGCACACACACACACATACACTCACACGTGCACACAAAGGAGCAATCTCAACCACTGAGAGGGCTTCTGTTATCTCGCCAGTGACCTGCAGCTTGCATTTTTTAGGCCAAAATCTCTTTCTTTCTTTTTTTCTTCCCTCCCTGCTCTCTGTGTTGGCTTTAGGTAATTGTCCCTGGGTCCAGAACTCTCTCTTATCACTTCTTGTTCTGCTCTGGAGTTGAAAACCTGATTTCTGTGGCTTGGGTGACAGGGGAGTACCGATCTTTAGAATTACTGTACACTGTAAAAACAAATAAAGTTATATATTGAGATTCAGTCAAAATGACTCATTTTATCTAGCCAAGTCCACTAAATTTGCTACATTTGTTGTGTTGCCAAAAAACTCACTCAATGTATAAACGCATTAATTTTAAGTTGAGCTATACATTTTTTTAACTTACTTTACTCAACTTAGAAATTCACACCCATGAAGTCAAAACAACTAAAGCAACATAATAGTTGTGCTGACAAAACTTGTCAAGTTTAGATAACTACAACTTATCAAATCGTCTTAACTTATGAAGTCAAGTTGAATCAGCTAGGAACTATGTGTTGCCTCAACTTAGAAATTCATAACCATAAAGTCAAACCTACTGAAGCAACATAAGTTGTGTTGACAAAAAATGTCAAGTTAAAATGTCTTGTTGTCTACACTTATGTAACTGTAACGGAGGCCACCCTAGCGGTGGAGGTTTCAGTGAGGTGACAGACACTTCAATACGGAGCAAACCAAGTACCCCTCACTGCAGTGTGCAATTCAGGGGTGGGGCTCAATGTGGGTGGGGTCAAATGTTTGACCCCGCCCACATTTAACCCCGCCCACATTTTCGGGGGGCCATCTGAGGTTTGACAGTTACACACTGAATACAAACACACACATTTGTGCAAGGCACACGTTGAATACAAATGCATTTCATTTTTGAAGATCTTAAGTAATATTGTATAAAGTGGTACCAGCACATGTGTTGTAACACTGTTTGCTTCCTGCTATTTTTGAGACAAGCTACTGATATTGTTGCAGTGAACAACAGACTTGTTATGTATGTCATGTACTGTTAATATTGTGTTGATAAAAGTTAACTTCGTAATGACATTTTTCATTGAGCATATATATAATATATACAGTTACTACCTATCCTGATTTATAATGCTATTTACTTTCCTCATGAGAATGGAGACAGACTATACCATATAGACATACTGACAAGCTGAATGTGCTTTGTACATTAAGTTATACCAGCTCCAGTAAAGAGATCAGAGACTTCTGACTTCTACGTCATTTTTACTAAACAACATAACACAACACATAACACAGTCCCTCTGGGGACTGTTTAAGGGCCTCTGGGTGCTCTTCAAATCAAATGTTATTAGTCACATGCGCCGAATACAACCGGTGTAGACCTTACAGTGAAATGCTTACTTACGAGCCCCGAACCAACAGTGCAGTTTAAAAAAAATACAGATAAGATAAGAGATAAAAGAGCAGCAGTAAAAAAATAACAATATATAAAGGGGGTGCCGCTACAGAGTCAATGTAGTACCTCAACATCGGTTAGTTGAGGTAGTATGTACATGTAGGTAGAGTTATTAAAGTGACTGCATAGATGACAGAGCGTGGCAGTGGAGAGGGGAGGGGGGGGGGCAATGCAAATAGTTTGGATATCCATTTGACTAGATGTTCAGGAGTCTTATGGCTTGGGCTTAGAAGCTGTTTAGAAACCTCTTGGACCTAGACTTGGCGCTCTGGTACCACTTGCCGTGCGGTAGCAGAGAGAACAGTCTATGGCTAGGGTGACTGCAGTCTTTGACAATTTTTAGGGCCTTTCTCTGACACCGCCTGGTATAGAGGTCCTTGATGGCAGGAAGCTTCTCCCCAGTGATGTACTGGGCCGTTCGCACTACCCTCTGTAGTGCCTTGCGATCAGAGACCGAGCAGTTGCCATACCAGTCAGGATGCTCTCAATGGTGCAGCTGTAGAACCTTTTGAGGATCTGAGGACCCATGACAAATCTTTTCAGTGTCCTGAGGGGGAATAGGTTTTGTCGTGCCAGCATCACGACTGTCTTGGTGTGCTTGGACCAAGTTAGTTTGTTGGTGATGTGGACACCAAGGAACATGAAGCTCTCAACCTGCTCCACTGCAGCCCCATTGATGAGAATGGCGGCGTGCTCTGTCCCCTTTTACCTGTAGTCCACAATAATGTCCTTTGCCTTGATCACGTTGAGGGAGAGGTTGTTGTCCTGGCACCACACGGCCAGGTTACTGAGCTCCCTTTAGGCTGTCTCGTTGTTGTCGGTGATCAGGCCTACCACTGTTGTGTCATCGGCAAATGTAATGATGGTGTTGGAGTCGTGCCTGGCCGTGCAGTCATGAGTGAAAAGGGAGTACAGGAGGGGGTTGAGCACACACCTGTGAGGGGCCTCTGTGTTGAGGATCAGCGTGGAGGATGTGTTGTTACCTACCCTTACCACCTGGGGGTGGCCCGTCAGGAAGTCCAGGATCCAGTTGCAGTGGGTGGTGTTTAGTCCCAGGGTCCTTAGCTTTTTGATGAGCTTTGAGGGCACTATGGTGTTGAATGCTGAGCTGTAGTCAATGAATAGCATTCTCACATAGGTGTTCCTTTTGTCCAGGTGGGAAAGGGCAGTGTGGAATGCAATAGAGATTGCATAATCTGTGGATCTGTTTGGGCGGTATGCAAATTGGAGTGGATCTAGGGTTTCTGGGATAATGGTGTTGATGTGGCCCATGACCAACCTTTCATAGCACTTCATGGCTACAGACATGAGTGCTACGTGTCGGTAGTCTTTTAGGCAGGTTACCTTACTGTTCTTGGGCACAGGCACATTGGGGTCTGATTAAAACATGTTGGTATTACAGACTCGGACAGGGAGAGGTTGAATATGTCAGTGAAGACACTTGCTAGTTGCTCAGCACATGCTCTCAGTATACGTCCTGGTAATCCGTCTGGCCCCGCGGGATTGTGAATGTTGACCTGTCTAAAGGTCTTACTCACATCGGCTGCAGAGAGCGTGATCACACAGTCTTCCGGCACAGCTGGTACTCTCATGCATGTTTCAGTGTTATTTGCCTCGAAGCAAGCATAGAAGTAGTTTAGCTCGTCTGGTAGGCTCGTGTAACTGGGCAGCTCTCGGCGGTGCTTCCCTTTGTAGTCTGTAATGGTTTGCAAGCCCTGTCACATTCGATGAGCGTCAGAGCCGGTGTAATATGACTCGATCTTAGTCCTGTATTGACGATTTGCCTGTTTGATGGTTTGTCGGAGGGCATGGCAGGATTTCTTATAAGCTTCCAGGTTAGAGGCCCGCTCCTTGAAAGCGGCAGCTCTAGCCTTTAGCTCAGTGCGGATGCTGCCTGTAATCCATGGCTTCTGGTTGGGGTTTGTACGTACGGTTACTGTGGGGTCGACGTCATCGATGCACTTATTGTTGAACCCAATGACAGACGTGGTGTACTCCTCAATGCCATTGGAGGAATCCCGTAACATATTCCAGTCTGTGCCAGCAAAACAGTCCTGTAGCTCAGCATCTGCTTCATCTGACCACTTTTTTATTGATCTAGCCACTGGTGCTTCCTGCTTTAATTTTTGCTTGTAAGCAAGAATCAGGAGGATGGAATTATTATCTTGAGGGTCCACTGGCCGCTGTTTAAGGACCTCTGGGTGCTCTTGAGGGGCCACTGGATGCTGATGGTATGTCAGGTGCTTCAGAAACTGTGCTCTGTTGATTTATTGTTGCCGTGCAATAGCAACATTTCTACAACTGAAGCCACACTTGAATTGTTAACTCTGAAGAGAGGAATAACAGTAAAGTAACAAATACGATTCTCATTGTAAGCATTTAGCTAGCTCACATGCAAAAGGGTGCAATTGCTAATTAGCTAGCTCACATGCAAATGGGTGCTAATTAACGCTATGTTAACATTGGTGTGGTAGTTGGTTAAATAAAACAGCCTACCTGTCAAGAGATGCGTTTCAGCTAAAGCGTGCCTATATGAGCTGTTGACATGTTGAGGGTTGCCTTTTGTCTGACTCTTGCCGTTTGATAATTCCAGTAAAACCGTGTTGTATTCCAGATGTCATTAATATTTAGACATGCACACAGACATGATCAAATAGCTATATTCTTTGTTCTCTCTGTTAGCTAGCTAGCTATATATCAATGCATTATTTAAATTGTGGCCGTGAATCCGCCATAGAAATATAATGAATATAAGTTCCGGTAATATGGATAGCCAAACTATTGAACAGTTTGGATTGTGTATTGATGAAGCAATGGCCGAGCTCGTTTCGCATGGCCCGGTGCCCTGGGTGGGTGGATATTTCTCTTTAGGATCAATGGAATGGTTGAAAATGAGCAAACCCTGCACGCTGGAGCACCGGGCCATACAAATGAATTTGCCTGAAATGTTAGTGGTCAAAACCTGTCAAGGGGTGCGTAACTGGTGGCAGGGAAGTCAGACACAGGAGAGCAGAACTAGGTAATTTCCGGAGCAGTTTAATAGTAAAACCAACGGCATAAGAAAAACAAAATATGGGCACAATAATCCGATGCGCATCAGTCAAACAAATGTGCACAAGCACTTACAACAAACAATACCGCACAAAGACATGGGGGTAACAGAGGGTTAAATACACAACACTTAATGAGGGAATGAAAACCAGGTGTGTGGGAAAACAAGACAAAACAAATGGAAAATGAAAAATGGATCGGCGATGGCTAGAAGACTGGCGATGTCGACCGCCGAACATCGCCCGAACAAGGAGAGGCACCGACTTCGGTAGAAGTCGTGACAAAACTATTAATCTTGGGGAGACTGGGGGAGCGGGGTTCTAAAATGCAATAATATCACGCAATTTTAGCGTTTATAATATTGTCATATATTTTTTTATGCAGACTAGCTCAATAATAAGTGAAACTTGACAAATTATCCAATGGATTATGATAATTTGCTGGTAAAAAAAGGGGACGTTCCGGGGGCCTCCCGGGTGGCGCAGTGATTAAGAGACTCTGGGTTCGCGCCCAGGCTCTGTCGTAACCGGCCACGACCGGGAGGTCCGTGGGGCGACGCACAATTGGCCTAGCGTCGTCCGGGTTAAGGAGGGTTTGGCTGGTAGGGATATCCTTGTCTCATCACGCAGTGCGCGCTAACCAAGGTTGCCAGGTGCACGGTGTTTCCTCCGACACATTGGTGCGGCTTCCGGGTTGGATGCGCGCTGTGTTAAGAAGCAGTGCTGGGTTGGTTGGTTGTGTATCGGGGGACGCATGACTTTTAACCTTCGTCTCTCCTGAGCCCGTACGGGAGTTGTAGCGATGAGACAAGATAGTAGCTACTAAACAATTGGATACCACAAAATTGGGGAGAAAAAGGGGTAAAAAATAAGAAAAAAAGGGGAGGTTCCAAAAAATTTGTTTTCACCCCTCTATTTTAATTTGCTCCATGAAAAGGTGGCCAAGTGTAGGGTCATCACTATTTAACATAGCCACAAAATCATAGACCCTGTCTACATTTTCTCTTCTTAAAATAAGATTTTAAACCTAACTCTCACCTTAACCACACTGTTAATTTTGGTTTTCATTTTTACGATATAGCCCATTTTGACTGTGGCTGTTTTATCAAATCAAATCAAATTTATTTATATAGCCCTTCGTACATCAGCTGATATCTCAAAGTGTTGTACAGAAACCCATCCTAAAACCCCAAACAGCAAGCAATGCAGGTGTAGAAGCATGGTGGCTAGGAAAAACTCCCTAGAAAGGCCAAAATCTAGGAAGAAACCTAGAGAGGAACCAAGCTATGTGGGGTGGCCAGTCCTCTTCTGGCTGTGCCGGGTGGAGATTATAACAGAACATGGCCAAGATGTTCAAATGTTCATAAATGACCCGCATGGTCCAATAATAATAAGGCAGAACAGTTGAAACTGGAGCTGCAGCACGGCCAGGTGGACTGGGGACAGCAAGGAGTCATCATGTCAGGTAGTCCTGAGGCATGGTCCTAGGGCTCAGGTCCTCCGAGAGAGAAAGAAAGAGAGAAAGAGAGAATTAGAGAGAGCACACTTAAATTCACACAGGACACCGAATAGGACAGGAGAAGTACTCCAGATATAACAAACTGACCCTAGCCCCCCGACACATAAACTACTGCAGCATAAATACTGGAGGCTGAGACATTTTATCTTGTGGAGACCCGAGTGTAGGCTACAGAAAAAAGTTGTTTGACTCTCAGACAACTTGCGAATAGGAAGAACTTTGCAGCAGGTGTTTCTGATTAAAAAACATTGCCATGCTGGTGGTTGGTATCATTGAAATAAAACCCAGCCCTGAGACAAAACAAGGGATGAAAATAATTTGCACGCCATCTCATAGGATAAGAAACATAAGACTCACGGAAACATCAGAGGTCAAACATTCGGACTTAGCACTTCAAGCCCAAGTATATCATACTTTGACTAAAACGATCACTTATTGACTTACATCGTTGTGCAGCGCTAAAAAGTGGCTTTCTACTAGTGTGGGAGTTTAACCTATGAGGAGTACAGTTAGGCTATGTTTGCAAACAATTCTTTTAACTTCTAGAAATGTCATTACCAAAACCTGTGCACTTGAATGGCAACAATGATCAGAAAATGCATGATAAGAAACAGTAAATGCGGCACCACAAACAAATGAATTGCCAGCGAACTCTCAACCATTTTTTTCTCTCTTGACAGGCTACATCGGAAGCACCGAAGGATGAGGCATCATACACATATTATATGCAATAAAGGAATGTGCATTTCATAAACCCGTATACCATTTCCATGTCTGGTTGTTTAATATGTAAAGTCAGAAATACGTTGTCACGGACTGACACCTCCGTGACAGTAACTAAGTTGAATCACCAAAGATCAACATTTTTACTCAACTTAGAAGTTCACAACCAAAAAGTCAAATAAACTGAAACTAAACTGTATCTGCTGTATTGACAATATGTGACAGATGTCAGATGACCAAATTATTTTGGGGGGTTCATTATAATAATATCCAGCATGCTTTGCAACCGTTCATTTTTACATTTACATTTTGGTCATTTAGCAGACGCTTTTATCCAGAGCGACTTCTGTTAGTGTATTCAACAAAGGTAGATAAACAACCACATGTCAAATGTTTCTGTAACCGCTACTGAGAATGTTGTTGTAGTTAAAGTGGTTTGTTGGTTGGTTAACGTTACTGAGTGGACTGCCAGTTTTGAAACTGGTAACAAAGTCCACACATGAGCAAGAGACAGATGGGAGCATAATGTTCCCTTCTGTAATCTCTATTATGTCATTGTTAGGGTTATTTAGTCAATGTGAATATTGTGAACTTAACTTCATAGTAGGTTAAATTAATTGAAAATATGAAGTCATTTAAAAATTGAGACTTGTTATCTCCACTAAAATGTAAATTGATTCAACTATAATTAGGTTATACTGACAAACTAAAGTTGACTTGACTTTCTTATATTAGTCAAAGTACGTTTGGTGTTAGTTAGGATAACTCTACATTTAAAATTTGACATTGATTCAACCTGGAATAATACCTTATTCTGACAAATGGTGAAGTTGACTTAACTATCTTCTGTCAGTCAAAGCAAATTTGGTGTAAGTTAGGATAGATTAAATGTAAAGTTGATACAGCTTGAAAAAGACCATGCAACTACATGACTGGAAATAATAAGTTGAAACAACAAATATTTTTTTACAGTGTATTAGTATTTTTCTCCAGTGGTTTGGTGAATAGCCTTGCCCTCCTGTCTTATGGTAGTGAGCATGTGTAAGCATCCGGTTCACAAAAACTCTTTATTTATTTTGCTGTAAGCAAGTGTGACCGACTGGGTTTGAACCTTGGTAGCACGACTACATTAGCCCACTGAGCTAAGCATTAACCCGGGGAGCTAAAGGTCTTCAGGTCTCGGTCTAAGTGTAGTTCACATCGGAACCTCCCGTTCGGCTTCAAATGTCTGGATACTTGAGTATTCTGTTTTGAAGGAAACTAAAGGAGGGATAGTGGTGGTGAATGTATGTGTAACAGTTTTTACTTTTGCTTTTGTGTGTGTGTGTTTGGGGCCCTCTGCTCGCCGCACGCCCCTTGCCAGCTAGGCTTCTCTCCCAGCCTCTGAAACATTAATGCAGAAAGCCGATTACCAATGCCATCACAGAGCCTGGCGCTCCATGCCTATTGATTTTCCTTCGACTCTACCCCCCTTCAAACAGCCAGAAGGAGAGCAGAACCCTCAACCCTCTCCTCAGGGCCAGAGCTCCCAGGCCTCCTAGGTCTCTCTCCTAGCCTATCTGCTCTTTACCTCACTACCTACCCATACAGCACCACTGATTTCTACTGAGACTTTAGAGAACCTACACTGACTATAACCCAAGGGCTGCAGAAAGAGAGGAGGTGGTATTGGGGGTGGAGAGGGAGAGAGGGATGGAGAGAGTGGAAGAGAGTTAGAGTGAGACAGAGAAAAGGAGAAAGAGCTGGATCAGGCTGATCAGTATTCAGGGTTGAAGGAGTGGGGGGGATGAGGGGTGTGTGGAGGTAAGGTGTGGGGGGGTGTAGCACCCCAGAGAGGCCTCGCTAATCAAAGATGAAAGACGTTTGGGGGTCTGGTCAGACAGCACTCCACTGCTCCCCTCTGGGGGGGAC
The DNA here is from genome assembly GCF_002021735.2 of Oncorhynchus kisutch. NCBI lineage: Eukaryota > Metazoa > Chordata > Actinopteri > Salmoniformes > Salmonidae > Oncorhynchus > Oncorhynchus kisutch. Next base: position 2,608,617 of record NW_022261980.1, on the reverse strand, counting down.
ACACATACCAGACATTCCATTGAGATTTCCAATTAGTACATTATTGTTATTGAACACTTGGAAACAACATGGAGGATAGTTGGCCACACTGAATATCGATGACTCTGGCACTGATGATTTTGTAGGCACATTCTATGGCAGCACTTCTACACAGTGGCAGTTCTGTGTCAACTAAGAGTACATGTTCACAGCCAGAGTTAGATAATGGCTACAGTGTGAAGAGCTCATCGTTTGGGACTCGAATGTGAAACTCCCTGGTGTCATTGTCTCTCATGAATATACAGCTTGTTGGCGTGGGCGTGTGTAAGTGGATATTATGCTATTGGAACATGATACAGATATAGAGAGCCTCTACATGGATGGTCCAAGTACCCAGCAGTGCAGCAGCAATGACTGTTTTCCATATTGTCACAGCAGAATTCATGAAGAGAGCACGTTGTGACAGACAGGGGTAGTCTAAGTGGATGTACTTTAGGGCTGGGCGATCTATCCAATTCATTTGATTAATTTGAATGTATGTTTTACCGTGTACAGAATTGTTGTCACGTTGTCTTTTTTTTCTCGTCTCCTTTTGTTCTCTGTGCACCTTCCCATTTACACACACCAAGCCCCTCCTCCTGCCACTCCGAACAACAAAGATGAGAGATCACTTCTTCTCTGACAAGCGGTTTCAACTCGCTATTTGTGTTTGAGGTTTGTTCCAACAGAATGGGTCGTATGGGCACTGAGACACATTGAGACATTATTTTACTGTAATGGAGGAGACGTTAACCTGGAGACTGAAACACATTTATATTATTTTACTGTAATGGAGGAAATGTTAACCTTTCTAACCATACCCTGTTTATGTCTCAACTACTCCGATTGAGAGCGGAACAAACACTACTAAAACGAGAGTATCGATAAACATTGATTCTGGAAATGTAGCGCTCAGTTTGTTGCACGTAGCATTGCGGTACTACGTAGTTTGTGTTTTATAAATGTGCAATAAGCATAAAACACAATTATTTTAGGAATTACGAACTCGTTCTCATTCTGAGAAATAAGTTAGCAGTGTTGTAGACCACATATTGAGTGTGTTGGTCTTATCTCGGTGTCTGATACATTTTTACTTGGTCTTAGAAATCATCATTTCTTCCTGAGACCACCTGTGATTATCAGCTCCCATTCAGTCAGTGCATAAAACCGCTTTGCCAGACCAAATATCCACACTTCTTTTATGACATAATATCTTATGGCCTATCAAATCCTAGGGTTCCTAGCGGTTAAGAGCATTGGGCCAGTAACCGAAAGCTGGTTTGAATCCCCTCTATGAAAAATCATTCGATATTCCCTTGAGCAAGGCACCTAACCCTAATTGTTCCTGTAAGCTGCTCTAAAAAAGAGCTTTGGCTAAATGTAAAACATAAAAAAATGTGAACATCATTATATAATATATACCATTTAGCAGATGCTTTTATCGAAAGCGACTTACAGTTATGCAAGTATACATTTTACGTATGGGTGGTCCCAGGAATCAAACGCACTACCCTGGTATTACGCCATGCTCTACCAACTGAGCTACAAAGGACCACAAATTTCATGTAGAATTAAAAAATACGTACAATTTGGAAATTTGGTTGTCCATCAGCAGTTTTTGTTTTGTTCTGTCCATCACTGACAGTCACTCAATTAGCCATGCCAGCTAAACATTTTTAGATTGGTAAGTTAGTCCAGCCAGCTATCTAAACTTGTAGTAATCATCACCAAATACCGACCATGCAAGCAGAGTTCGTGCCCAGGGGCCCTGACCTGCAGGGTCCCCACATTGATTTTGTTAGTCACTCTCACTCCGATATCATATTGTCATGGCAAAATGTGTAGAATTGTAGGACATTTGCTTTAAAACTGCAATTTTCTGATATCTGCCACATGGTAAAATGTGTAGAATTGCAGGAAATTAACTTTAAAATGTACATTGTTCTCTCCGCTGTGAAGACGGAGGCCACTAAATAGTTTTGCCCATGAAGTGGGGGAGCTTACGACCCCCAAGAGGTGGCATGTTTTCATGAGCTTGGGTCCCAGGAAAACACTGAATTTCTCATTTGGGTCCCAGACTGAAAATGTTTATGAACCTCTGGTCTAAAGAATCCATATGTTCTTCTGAAATACTGTATGAACACCGACATATTGGACATTTTGAACTCTTATCATGGTGGTAATTTGACACAATCAGGGCCTAAAATGAACACCGCCACCTGCAAATTCGGATAGATTTTGGTTTTGACTGGTAAGACTGTCTAATTCACCAGAAACGTTGGCGGTTGGTCACACTCGTAGGCTCTACAGTGTGAGCATTTCATAGAAATAGTAAAAAGTCAAGTATGGGACATGACTTTTATGTGTAAGTTGTGATTTATAGCTAATAAATGCTGCAGTAAACTGTTTTCAAAGTATTTCAGCATTTTTGTTTCATATCTGGTAATACACAAAGAAATACGAATCCTGACGTTATAGCTATCCCACCTTGCCTAGCACACTGCCTGTCTGGGGCCTGTGCGCACTGGGTGAAGTCCTGAAAGATCTATTTTTAGAAGCAGGCATAAAAGTTGGACTATTTCACTCAAGTCTAGTGAGACATTGTCCTCGTGTTTCTTGGCTATTTACATTGGTTTGTTCACAAGCTAGGTTGCTTTTCAATGTTTGAGTTTGCATCCATTTCTAGCAAAGAGACATCGTTGGCCTTTACTAGTGAGATTCTCACAGGGTCACATTGACTCGAATGGCCCCAAGGTAACCTTAAAGGGGCAGCTGAACATTTTTGTCAGATATTTTGGTTAAAAGACTCACAGAATATTAGATTAAATTGCGCATTATGAACTGGGTTGTTCGAGTCCTGAATGCTGATTGGCTGACAGCCGTGTTATATCAGACCGTATACAACGGGTATGACAAAACGTGTCTTTTTTTTGCATAAATATACCACGCTACTTCTTACTAGTAATACATTTCTTGTTTTAGAAACATTACTAAGCATGTTCATCCTTTTTGGAAGATTTTTAGTGTAATTATGGCAACAAAAATATTTTGTCTGGTTAAAACTGAGTGGCTGTTTGATTTGTTTTTAAAGTCTACATGCCATGGTGGCTGGTATACAATAAATAATATATATAGTTTTAAGCCATGGACACAATTTCAATCATGTTCTTGAATCTGACATTTTTCTGGTCTCGTTCTTGACTCGGCCCCCCCCCCCCCCTCTGTCTTAGTCTTGATCTTGATAGTCTCGGTCTCCCTCCTCCGGTATTGAATCGGTCTTGCTTTAGGTGGTTTTGAGCACAACGCTGTAAGGTAGGCCACTTGATTTCAACACCTGAAACGTTGACAGGCTAGCATGCTGTTCAAACAGTTGGAGAGGACAGAAGGGTGTGTTCATAACAATTCAACTGTTCTACCTTGTTAGCTAACAAATACTGTAGATCCAAGTTGGCTGAACTTCAAATATAAAGATCAGCTGGTTACTCACTAGCACGTAGGCTTGTACCTGAGAGATTGTTTATGTGTGTTAATTTGCTATAATGCCTGCTCCCGGAAGTCATTATTACAAGCATTTTGCTACACCCGCAATAACATCTGCTAAATATGTGTATGTGACATACATTTGATTGGATTAGTGGATGTGCATTATGCATGGTTCTGGTTAAATGTTTAACAAACAATAATTTCCATAGACAGACTTGGAAGCCAGATCAGTGATTATTGCAACAAAAAAACAAGCTTATTTACAGAACATATAATTTTTTATACACAATATATCGTTAATAAGTTTGAAAAAAATAATGATATGATCTTTAGGCCATATCGCCCAGTCCTAACCCACTGTGTGTGTGTGTGCCTATTTACAATTGTTTACATGTACGTGTGTGTGTGCATGTGATTGTGAGTGTGATCGTGTGTGATCGTGTGTGTCCATGTGCGCTCGTGGACACAGTGCTTAAACCATGTGCTAAAAGGCATTGCTCAAGGCATAATCACCTCTTAATAGCTTGTTGACATACATCATTGTCTGTGATGCAAGCATCTAATTACGCCAATTATCTTCATCGCCACTGTGACAAAGTCTAGACATTGAGGTGTAGGTAAGGGTATTGTCTGCGTTGGAGGGTGTTTTACCCTGCTATACACTGTTTAGGTAAATTACCTACCAGATGTGTTGCAATAGAAGTAGAGCGTGTATGTAGGGCCTATATATCAGGGTGTATGTAGTTTGGGGGCCTATATACCCCAAAGTCCCCCCCCCCCTTGTTGACAGAGACAACATTTTGCAGGTTTAAAGCTTATTTCCTGCAATTCTACACATTTTGCCAAGGGATGCAAAGGACGTTTTGCTATTTTTAAAGCATATTTTCCTGCAATTCTATACATTTTCCCATGTCTAATGTGTATTCATATGATATTTGAGTGACTCGAATATTACTACAAAATCTAAAAAACTAGAAAAAAAACTATGCTAGTTGATCTGAGCATTTCTGACAAGTTATAAATATCTCTCTAAGGTATATAATGACTGACATGACAAGAGGAAAACTTATGATGCACTACCCAACTTTGAATCTGCACCTTATGCATTCTACTATTACAACTTTCAAGAGCAAGTTGAAAGCCGGACGGAGTTGGGGGCAGGGGCTTGTCGAGTTCACACCTCAGTTTGGGAACCACTGGCCTATATCGCTGTACCTACTACACTTGGACGTGTGTGTGTGATTGTGTGAGCGCTTGTGCCTGTGTGTGTCTGTGTGTGTGTGTCTGACCAAAGCTCTATAAAACAACTATATAGATCCAACCAGAAGAAAAATACTATATAAATGTAATCCATATACTTTTATTAGAGCCGGATAACTGCACATGTAGTACAGTAAAAAGAAGGCTGTGATGTATGCCTTTGCATGTGTGTGTGCGATGTGCATTCTCTGGGATGGGATTCCCCTAGAGTGACCGATAGCTCTAGAAAGCCCCTTGTGCTGTGCTGCGCTGCAGACCCCTGGCTGGCCTGATCAATGACACGTTAAGCTGGTCCCCTTTCATGTGAGCGCTTCCAGAGGGGTTGTGTAGGGTTGGGTGTGTGTGTGTGCGTGGGGTGACAGAGGGTTTGAGGGGTATTGATGATGTGTGGGGATGGACTGGTGGGGAGAAGGGGTGGTGGACCTGGGATAGGGGGTCTGGAACCAGTCTGGATCCCATCACTAGGACAGTGGGGTGGGGGTGATGGCATGCTTGATGGATTCCTTTTAACCACTCTCCAGTCATTCTCAAACCAGTGTTTCCCATAGCTAGATATGCTCTGAAGCTGGACACCAGGAGCCCGGAATCAGAACCTGCATTATATTAGGCAAAATCTAAAAGTAAAATCTGCTAGCTGTACATAGTTGGGCGCTGCAGGGTGGTTGCCCTCTGCTCCAGCCTCTTCAACTTTGTGCGCATGTGTGTATCGGAGGGGTTGGATACAGCAGTCTCGTATGGATTAATTCAGTATTCTTCTTCATAGTGGAGCAACAGAGAGACCTATGTTCCTTGAACCATAGGCAGAAGGACAAGACAGATCTGACACAAAAAAATACTCTGCACTTGGCAGTTAGTAGTGTGTTCTCTGTCTGTTTTAGTTTCTCTCTCTCTTTCTCGTTCCCTCTGGAAAAAAAGGAATATCACGGAAGAAAACGGAATGGTATCTGGTGTGCTCTCTGAGTCAGCAGAGCCTTGTGTGTGCATCCATGTGTTTGTGTGTGTGCGTGTTTGTGCATGCGTGCTTGTGCGTGTGTGGGATCCTGAGAACTTGGCAGTGTGTTAGTGGTGTGTTCCAGTAGTGAGGGGGTCGGTGTGAGCCTATCTACCCCTTTCTCTGGATCCCTTTCAGCCCAGACACAATCCTCCATCCAGCCCCTGGCTCTGTGCCTCATAGCTCCACCGCCAAGATGCTGTGGTACCATACACACACTTGTGTCAATGTGTCTGTATCAAACCAATTCTTTACTGTTTAAACATTTCTCATTTGTCAGTGTTCAGTGATGGTAGTGTATATTTGTCAGAGAATAAAAGCCTGAAATATCCTACTGCTTAAATGTGTCATATGACATGGCAAATTTTCGAATTGCTTTCGCAGATTTACATTTTTCATCATTGTTGCTTTGGTGTCTCTTTCCACAGTGATTTGAAACACAGATGAAAACAGTACACTACTGGCCTCCAGATAATAGCCTAATACAGGTAACTGCCAAAATAACAGAAACATCAACATAAAGTGTCTTAATGGGGTGTTGTGCCACCATGATCCAGAACAATCAATCACATTTATTTATAGAGCCCTTTTTAGAACAGCAGTTGTCACAAAGTGCTTATACAGAAACCCAGCCTAAAACCCCAGAGATGAGATGCAGAGGCAGTTTCAGTGCACCTAGGCTTAGATTCTACAAGTGTCTGGAACTCTGTTGGAGGTATGTGACACCATTCTTCCACGAGATATTCCATCACTTGATGTTTTGTTGATGGTGGTGGAAAACCGCTCCAGATTCTCCTATAAGTGTTCAATTGGGTTGAGATCTGGTGACTGAGACGGCCATGCAATATTGTTTACATCGTTTTCATGCTCACCAAAACATTCAGTGACCACTTGTGCTCTGTGGATGGAGGCATTGTCATCCTATGGCATAGCCCTGGTAGCCAAAATAATGGCCTGCTCAGCATTTTTATTCATTAACCTAAGCATGATGGGATGTTAATTTCCTAATTAACGCAGAAAACACCTGTGTGGAAGCACCTCCTTTCATTATACTTTCCATTATTTTGACATTTACCTGTAGCTATTAGTAGGGCCTATTGACATTTAATTTTTTGCCTAATTCTGTTTTTTCCAAAATTCTATTTTCTCAGTTTTAGTTTTTCAAAGTTTCAGTGAAAAAAATAATATTTTTGCTCTCAAAATTGCACGTTTTAAATTGAATAACAACAATATTGGATGTTTTAAGTCCACAACAATGCTTAAACCGCATCAGGAGACCACTTTTGAGGTCTGGGAAAAATAGAAGATGCCCTTTAATTCAGCTGTGCACCGACAATAGACTAATTTGGTTATTTTTGTAGCACACTTGTCATTGCAGAGTTGGCAAAAAAAATCGCCACTGGATTGATCCAAATAATCATGATATTATGATACCAGGTAGACATACTGTAGGTAACATTTAATTGAGAAGGTTTTTGGCAAAGCCTTTCCATCTACCAGAAGAAGGTTATCATTGTTAGCGTCATCACTAACGGCTACAAGTGGTAGACAAACACTCACACACAGACGGGCATTCCTGCATTGCCTCGTCAGAAAGTTAAAGGAAAATACGAATCATTGAATTTTGTTCATGTTTTATGATAATCTTGGGCATATTAATAAATGTTCTTATAAGTTCAATACATTTAGTCGATTTCCTACTAAGTTCAATACATTTTTGAATATTGTTGAAATGATGTCTTAATGTCTTGATTCCATGATTCGTTCCGCTTTCTCCGCATCACAGATTTTATAGGGCCCCTTTTGAGTGTCAGACAGTGTATGGGGTTATTGATTAAGTCTCAGTGGGATGACCCTGTTAATGTGACAAACAGACGGCCATTTCCTCACTGCACTCCCAAACATCACTTTAGCCACAATCACACACAACCATCGGCGCCTTCATCAGTGCACTCTTCACTCTTCCGGCCTAGGGACTGGACTGATGGATAATGGATCGTATGACAATGTCTGCATCCCAAGTGGCACACTATTCCCCATAGGGCTCTGGTCAAAAGTAGTGCACTATATAGGGAATAGGGTGCCACCTAATGACTTTAGGACACGCCCACTGAAATGGACTTCAGCAAAACATCCTAGAATAGGATTGGCAACTCGAGTCCTTGGGGGTGAATCGCTTTATTGGAAACACACGCTGTTCTGCGGGCAGACCTGCCGGTCCTGACTAGAGTACAGCTTAGGAGAGTTAGGAGAGGTTAGGAGAGTTAGTGTAGCAGGTTGGGAAAATTAGGTTAAGGTTAGGAAAAGGGTTAGGGTTAAACTCAATTCTACAATTGTCTCTGACACAACTCAAACATATCTAGCCACAACCAGGCCTGCCATCAGAACAGCCTTTGTTTCCAATAACGTGATTCTGCATCCTAGGGGGCCTGATTGGTGTCATACATTTCCCCCAGCCCTAACTAATACGCCTGATTAAACGTATTATATTCTAAACTGGAGACATTGATAAGTTAATTATTGGTGTCAGGTGTGTGTTAGCTAGGCCTGGGACAAAAGTGTATCACCAATCAGGACCGTGAGGACTGGAGTTGCCCTTCCCTGTCCCAGAACTGAACAGCTACTTGTACCTATAGACATACAATGCTATGCATGATTTTTTTTTTTACCCTGTTCTAGAATGGACCGATTCCGCATGACTTCAACAGAGCACTAGAAAGGATGTACTAGGTCCAGTAAGATACATCCAGGAATGTAGTTACGTGGTCAAGATGGCTTTCTAATGCTAACTATGCTAATATGGCAAAAAAATATATATGCAGAGTAAAAAGGTGTGTAAACAGCATTTACATGTACCCTCCACGACATACCTGAATACATCATGTATTGAATCTATAGGGGCGTACACAAATGGAGAAAGATTTAGATTTTTCACTGTAACAGACTACAAAGGGAAGCACAGCCGCGAGCTGCCCAGTGACATGAGCCTACCAGATGAGCTAAATCACTTCTATGCTCGCTTCGAGGCAAGCAACACTGAGGCATGCATGAGAGCATCAGCTGTTCCAGACGACTGTGTGATCACGCTCTCCCTAGCCGACGTGAGTAAGACCTTTTAAATAGGTCAACATTCACAAGGCTGCGGGGCCAGACGGATTACCAGGACGTGTGCTCCGGGCATGTGCTGACCAAGTGTCTTCACTGACATTTTCAACATGTCCCTGATTGAGTCTGTAATACCAACATGTTTCAAGCAGACCACCATAGTCCCTGTGCCCAAGAACACGTAGGCAACCTGCCTAAATGACTACAGACCTGTAGCACTCACGTCCGTAGCCATGAAGTGCTTTGAAAGGCTGGTAATGGCTCACATCAACACCATTAATCCCCTCCTGTACTCCCTGTTCACCCACGACTGCATGGCCAGACACGACTCCAACGCCATCATTAAGTTTGCAGACGACACAACCGTGGTAGGCCTGATCACCAACAACAACGAGACAGCCTATAGGGAGGAGGTCAGAGACCTGGCCGGGTGGTGCCAGAATAACAAACTATCCCTCAATGTAACCAAGACTAAGGAGATGATTGTAGACTACAGGAAAAGGAGGACCGAGCACGCCCCCATTCTCATCGTCGGGGCTGCAGTGGAGCAGGTTGAGAGCTTCAAGTTTCTTGGTGTCCACATCAACAACAAACTAGAATGGTCCAAACACACCAAGACAGGCATGAAGAGGGCACGACAAAACCTATTCCCCCGCAGGAAACAAAAAATATTTGGCATGGGTCCTGAGATCCTCAAAAGGTTCTACAGCTGCAGCATCGAGAGCATCGGCAATTGCTCGGCCTCTGACCGCAAGGCACTACAGAGGGTAGTGCGTACAGCCCAGTAGATCACTGGGGCTAAGTTGCCTGCCATCCAGAACCTCTACACCAGGCGGTGTCAGAGGAAGGCCCTAAAAATGGTCAAAGACCCCAGCCACACCAGTCATAGACTGTTCTTTCTACTACCGCATGGCAAGCGGTACTGGAGTGCAAAGTCTAGAACAAAAAGGCTTCTCAACAGTTTTTACCTCCAAGCCATAAGACTCCTGAACAGGTGATCAAATGGCTACCTGGACTATTTGCATTGTGTGCCTCCCTCAACCCCTCTTTTACGGTACTGCTACTCTCTGTTCATCATAAGTTCATAGTCACTTTAACCATATCTACATGTACATACTACCTCAATCAGCCTGACTAACCGGTGTCTGTATGTAGCCTCGCTACTTTTATAGCCTCGTTACTGTATATAGCCTGTCTTTTTCCTGTTGTTTTATTTCTTTATTTACCTATTTTTCACCTAATACCTTTTTTGCACTATTGGTTAGAGCCTGTAAGTATGCATTTCACTGTTGTATTCGGCACACGTGACAAATAAACTTTGATTTGATTTGTTCACCCAATATGGCTTATTTACTACTTCATGCATACTTACAGTTGAAGTCTGAAGTTTACATACACCTTAGCCAAATACATTTAAACTCAGTTTTTCACAATTCCTGACATTTAATCAGAGTAAAAATTCCCTGTCTTATGTCAGTTAGGATAACCACTTTTTTAAGAATGTGAAATGTCAGAATAATAGTAGAGAATAATTTATTTCAGCTTTTCTTTTATCGCATTCCCAGTGGGTCAGAAGATCACATAAACTCAATTAGTATTTGGTAGCATTGACTTAAACTATTTAAACTTGAGTCAAATGTTTCAGGTAGCCTTCCACAAGCTTTCCACAATAAGTTGGGTAAATTTTGGGTCAGGTTTGAGTCAGGTTTGTAGGCCTCCTTGCTCGCACACACTTTTTCAGTTCTGCCCACAAATATTCTATAGGATTGAGGTCAGGGCTTTGTGATGGCCACGCCAATACCTTGACTTTGTTGTCCTTAAGCCATTTTGCCACAACTTCGGAAGTATGCTTGGGGTCATTGTCCATTTAGACCCATTTGCGACCAAGCTTTAATTTCCTGACTGATGTCTTGAGATGTTGCTTCAATATATCAACATAATTTTCCATCCTCGTGAAGCCATCTATTTTGTGAAGTGTACCAGTCCCCCCTGCAGCAAAGCACCCCCACAACATGATGCTGCCGCCCCCGTGCTTCACGGTTGGGATGGTGTTCTTCGGCTTGCAAGCCTCCCCCTCTATCCTCCAGACATAACGATGGTCATTATGGCCAAACAGTTCTATTTTTGTTTCATCGTGTTTCATTTCTCCAAAAAGTACAATCTTTGTCCCCATGTGCAGTTGCAAGCCAAAGTCTGGCTTTTTTATGGCGGTTTTGGAGAAGAGGTATCATTCTTGCTGAGCGGCCTTTCGGGTTTTGGTGATATAGGACTCGTTTAACTGTGGATATAGATACTTTCGTACCTGATTCCTCCAGCATCTTCACAAGGTCCTTTGCTGTTGTTCTGGGATTGATTGGCACTTTTCGCATCAAAGTACGTTCATCTCTAGGAGACAGAATGCGTTTCCTTCCTGAGCGGTATGACATCTGCGTGGTCCCATGGTGTTTATACTTGCGTACTATTGTTTGTACAGATGAACGTGATACCTTCAGGCGTTTTGAAATTGCTCCCAAGGATGAAAACCAGACTTGTGAGGTCTTGGCTGATTTCTTTTGATTTTCCCATGATGTTAAGCAAAGAGGCACTGTGTTTGAAGGTAGGCCTTGAAATACATCCACAGGTCCATATCCAATTGACTGAAATTATGTCAATTAGCCTATCAGAAGCTTCTAAAGCCATGACATAATTTTCTGGAATTTTCCAAGCTGTTTAAGGGGTACGGTCAACTTAGTGTATGTAAACTTCTGACCCACTAGAATTGAGATACAGTGAAATAAACTTGTCTGTAAACATTTGTTGGAAAAATGACTTGTGTCATGCACAAAGTAGATGTCCTAACCGACTTTCCAAAACGATAGTTTGTTAACAAGAGATTTGATGAGTGGTTGAAACACTTAGGTTGGAGTCATTTAAACTGGTTTATGTACACTTCCGACTTCTACTGTACATATTACATGCACCTTATCAGTTATCAGTAAAAATCTGTCATTAATGATGCCTAGGTCCCTAGTAGTGATGTCGAGAAACATTGGGGTAGATTGAAACACTGAGAGAGGACACAACTCTGAAGAGAGGAGCAGTGGAATGACGGTCTTCATCTCTGTGCTCACAAAGGGTTAACAACGTACCTGCCTGCAGTCATGGAGCCACCTTGTCAGGAGGGCTGGGGCTACAGACAGACAGCCACATCAGCAGTGTGTGAGTGCTTGTCCGTGCCTATGTGTCCGTCCTGCGTGTCTGTGTCTGTCTCTGTGTCTATGCGTGTGTGTGCATGTGGTTTTGTGCCTCTGTGTGTGTGTGTCTGTATGTGTGTTCCTGTGTTTAAATGCTGATTGATGTAGCTCTGGCTTTGTCAGCTCTTTGGCATAGGTGGAACAGGTGTGACTCTGCCACAGAGAGCTCGGCTCAGACAAGCCATATCACGGTACAATGAGGTCATTGTGGAACACACACATTCCTCACTCAGCAAGGGCCTCAGACTGTTACAGGGCTGGAGGTGGCCATCTGCATGTGTGTGTCCATGTGTGTTGTGTGTGTGTGTGTGTGTTTGTCCGTGTGTATGTGTGTCCAGGTTAGGAGGATTTGGATGAGATTTACAGTATGACAGGTAATGTGTGCTCGCCAGTTCTGTGTCCCTGTACACTCTCTCACTCTCTCTCTCACACACACACACACACACTTATAATCTTCATCTTGTGACTTAAGTGAATGGGTGCTCAGCTAGTGGGAGTGCTCAGTATGATTTTGGAACATGTCATGGCCTTGTCTACAACGTTATTCCTTTTCCAAGTGGGAATGGAGCAAGTCTTCTCGGGTAATGTGAATGGGCCTAGTCTCCTGGGTAATATGAATGGAACAAGTCTCCTTGGTAATGTGAATGGGGCCAGTCTCCTGGGTAATGTGAATAGGACCGGTCTCCTGGGTAATGTGAATGGGGCCAGTCTCCTGGGTAATGTGAATGGGGCCAGTCTCCTGGGTAATGTGAATAGGACCAGTCTCCTGGGTAATGTGAATAGGACCAGTCTCCTGGGTAATGTGAATGGGGCCAGTCTCCTGGGTAATGTGAATAGGACCAGTCTCCTGGGTAATGTGAATAGGACCAGTCTCCTGGGTAATGTGAATGGGGCCAGTCTCCTGGGTAATGTGAATGGGGCCAGTCTCCTGGGTAATGTGAATGGGGCCAGTCTCCTGGGTAATGTGAATGGGGCCAGTCTCCTGGGTAATGTGAATAGGACCAGTCTCCTGGGTAATGTGAATAGGACCAGTCTCCTGGGTAATGTGAATAGGACCAGTCTCCTGGGTAATGTGAATGGGGCCAGTCTCCTGGGTAATGTGAATGGGGCCAGTCTCCTGGGTAATGTGAATGGGGCCAGTCTCCTGGGTAATGTGAATGGGGCCAGTCTCCTGGGTAATGTGAATAGGACCAGTCTCCTGGGTCATGTTTTATATTTGTATTTATTATGGATCCCCATTTAGCTGCTGCCAAGGCAGAATTAAGGCAGTTTATACAATTTTTAAAACATGACGATACACTCACAGATTTCACAACACTGTGTGCCCTCAGGCCCCAACTCCACCACTACCACATATCTACAGTACTAAATATATGTGTGTATAGTGCAAATGTTATCGCATTTGTCTGTGTCTATGTTTGTGTTGCTTCACAGTCCCCGCTGTTCCGTAAGGTGTTTAAAAAAAATTTTTTTACTGCTTGCATCAGTTACTTGATGTGGAATAGAGTTCCATGAAGTCATGGCTCTATGTAGTACTGTGCACCTCCCATAGTCTGTTCTGGACTTGGGGACTGTGAAGAGACCTCTTGTAATGTGAATGGGGCCAGTCTCCTGGGTAATGTGAATGTGGCCAGTCTCCTGGGTAATGTGAATGGGGCCAGTCTCCTGGGTAATGTGAATGGGGCCAGTCTCCTGGGTAATGTGAATGGGGCCAGTCTCCTGGGTAATGTAAATGGGGCCAGTCTCCTGGGTAATGTAATTGGAGCCCGTCTCCAGGGTAATGTGAATGGGGCCAGTCTCCTGAGAGAACATGTACTGTAGTGTGCTATGTGTGTTTTTCTCATATGAAGTCATCTCTGAGTCAGCATCTGAACTGTGGGCATCTGGGTTTGTTTGGATCAGCACCTTGACTTGTTTTGCCTCAAACTGCACTCCTCTGAGCTGTGGATCTATCACTCCTTCCCTCACTCTGTCGCTTTCTCTCGCTCTCTTTTATTTCTTTATCTGTCTTTGTCTTTCTACTTTTCACTCTCCCTCAACGTGTGTGTGTGTGTGTGTGTGTGTGTGTGTGTGTGTGTGTGGTATAGCCAGGGTTGGGTGTCTGGACCAGGTCCCTTAGCTATTTTATAGTTTAACCAGCCTTGACTTGCTGTGTGGTGACATGCCTGCACTGACTGGATGACTGGGAGGATCTCTGTGTGTGTATGGATCAGTGTGCTAGAGCTCGGGGCTGACTGCTGGGCCATGCTTGAAAGACTTCTGGCATGTGCTGGTGCCTGCATTTTTCACCCTTGACTGGAAGCATATGCTGCCGCACAATCGGGCCAGTGTTAGCGTGTGGGTCCCAGGCAGCTTCCTCCACATCTGGCAGTGCTTGGCCCTCCTTCCAGGTGAATCACGACCCTGGGGAAGGTGGCTCTCAGTCAGCCCCCCTCAACCCCCCTTCAACCCTGGCTTCAGCCTGCCTCCCAGCCCGGGCATCTGGAAGTGTCTGGATCCGTCTCACACACAAAGCTCCATCTCCCACATGCTTTTCCAATTTCATCCGCCCTCACTCCCCCACCATGCCCCCTTGCCCCTCTCTACCCAACCCTGTTACCCCTCTCTACTCACTACTCACTCCTGGTGACGTGGTTAATCCAGCCATGGATGAAGTGTGTGTGCGTGGGAGGTGGGGGGGGGGGGGGTATTCTCTGTGACCCTTAAACAGGAATGTCATGGGCAGGCTGGGTAATTATGTCCCCATGCCTTATGGGAAGGCCCGGTGTGTGTGTCTGGGCCGACCGGTGGGAGTGGTGTGTGTGTGTGTGTGTGTGTGTGTGTGTGTGTGTGTGTGTGTGTGTGTGTGTGTGTGTGTGTGTATGTGTCAGCGCTGATTGATTGTGACACAAACAGATGTACGTGGGGAGGAAACATGTCTCTGTCTGTGTGGAATCGGCCCATTCTGATCATTAAAACTGAAAATCAACATCTTGCTCTGATTAACTACTAAGTCCCCAAGGAGATGTCAAGTAGCTCAGAGACAGCACCGATCCTGTACACGTGTATCTTCGATTTGACATAAATCTGTGTCCCTGTGTTTAAATACTTGTCATTGAGTGTACATTGTCAGCTAGCCTAATACTGTCTTTGTGACTCTGTTTGACATAATCCTGTGTCCCTGTCATTACATTGTGCCGGTGGATGATGGTACATTGTCATTTAGCCTAGTACTACAACACACAGCCATGTCGCTCTTTGTTCTGGTGTTCTAGAAAAATATCTAAATGGAGATCATGAATGAAGAATAGAATAGTTTTTTCTCTCTCACCAGTTTGGAAACATACTTTATTTGTGTGGTTGGAGTCGACAGAGACGGGGAGCATTTCTCTCCCCTGCTCTTCACAAAGGAATGTCGCTGCTGGGGTCTCACATTTCACTAAAGAGGCAGAAATGGAGAGAAAGAGTGCGAAAGAGAGAGTGGGAGAGAGAGGGGGAAAAAACAAGTTGACAAGGTTGAGGCCCATGTTGTCTGTGATCGTGTGAGACACCGTGTCACGCTTGTTTTGTTTAAATATTGAACAGCTTTTGTGTGTGTGTGTGTGTGTGACGACCTGCAAGAGTTTAGTGGATCATCTGGAAGCCTAATAAATTACGTATTTTATTAGCTGGGAGTGTCTCACACACCACACATACAACACACACCACTGTGGTGATTATTACTGTCTCTGATAGGGCCTGTCTACAGAACACCATTTTAAGAGAGAAAACACTCATTACATTACAGGGACTGTTTCTGGCTGCTGTTTCTGGGCTGTGGCTGACTGGGCAGAAAACTGGGCTGGGTTAGGTCTCTCATTTGACTGGCTTGGAATGGGCTTGTATCAGTGGGTCCGTCCCAAATTGTACCCTATTCTCTACATAGTGCACTACATATGGAATAAGGTGCCACTGGGTGATGGGTGTAGTTTTGTGTTGTAATCCAATGTGTTTTAAGATGAAGCATGTCTGAATCATCTTTCTCTCATGTTAATAAAAGGATAGCCCCAGAGAAGGCTTTTTCTGCAGTGTGAGCATTGATCAGACTTGAATAACATCTTTCAGAGAGGTTTTCCTTTAGACGTTATTTAATGAAAAACTCCTTCCAATTCACCTGGCTGGGTTGTAGGCTATGTTTACTAGGAAACATGAAGTGCAGCTCAAAATCTTCTGAAACTTCTAAAAATTAGATTTCTTGTTCAGTTAATAGCTTCTCTGTTTTAAAATGCTATTGTGTGTGTGTGTGTTAAACCATGACCCAGGTGTTTGACCCAGACAGCTTTGACTCTCTCTTCCTTTAAACATGTGATGACTGGAGCTTTCACCCAGTGATGTTTGTCCACAAACAGACTACTGTAGTGTCACAGCCAAGCCTCACTCAGCCCCTACAAGCCCTAACACAGCTCTACAGCCCTGGGCCACGCTGTGGATGTCTCAGTGTGTCTCAATGTGTGTCTCTGAGTGTGTCAGAGTGTCTCAAAGTAGGGTGTTTATGTGACTGCACTAATGTAAGTCGCTTTGAATAACAGCATCAACTGAATGACTGTGCGTGTGTGTGTGTGTGTGTTCCAGTGCAGGGTCAGAGGGTGGATACAGGAGGACAAACCCACCACTGAGAGTCCTATAGAGTAAGAGCCACCAGAGTGAGTGTTTGTGTTGGTCTTAATGACACCTAAACACAGCCAAGACACGCACAGACCCACAACAATCTCCAGGCCCTCGTCTCTTTAATCTGTCCCCTCACTTATTCCCTCTGTTCCTGCTATCTTCCTCCTGTGCCCAGAGCCCACCCCTAACCCAGCCCAGAGGAGGTCACGTTGTGTCACCACAGCAAAGCCCTCTGGGTAAATAACCCCTCAAGTCTCAGTGCCTCACCGCTGCCACCACCTGAGGGGCGAGAGAGAGACGGCCCCGCAGGACAACGAGCTGGAACTCAAATCAACTGGCAGTGGTTTGGAACAAAATAAGACTATTTGGCCCAAATCTTTATTTATTTTTCAGTTACCTTTTGAAGTGAACAAAATCATTTGCTTTTTAGACAATGTAATGAACAATTTGTGTTGTGCTCATTCAAGGCCGTGGTTCTGTGATACGGGCTGTTGCAGTGTGCAGCACTAGAATTCAGTAAAGGTGTCCATTTTTTAGCCTTCACCAATGTTTACTTCGTTTCTTCACTGGTTCATTGCTTCATTGGTTCATTGTTTACTGGTTTGTTGCTTTACTGGTTTGCCGGTAACGGTAAGTTCAATAAAGGTAAAAAAAATATATATACATATATATGTGTGTATATATACACATATATACAGTGGGGCAAAAAAGTATTTAGTCAGCCACCAGCCACAAATTCATAAAAAATCCTACAATGTGGTTTTCTGGATTTTTTTTCTCTAATTTTGTCTGTCATAGTTGAACTGTACCTATGATGAAAATTACAGGCCTCTCTCATCTTTTTAAGTGGGAGAACTTGCACAATTGGTGGCTGACTAAATACTTTTTTGCCCCACTGTATATATATAATACTTCGCCGCTCCATGTAGGCTCGGGCAAAATCCAGCGGTCTGCTGTCCCATGAAGTAACACCTGGTGGTTTGATGTGATGACATGGAACAGGAGGGAGCATATGGAAGGTGCTCTCCAGGGATTGAATTATTCCCTTTGTGTGTTTCCCTCAGCTCTCAGCCCAGTGCTGCCAGGTGCAGGTGTAGTGACATTTAGATTTCACTGAGCAGATCACATGGCTGTCAGATGGCGGGACAGAGATGAATGTAACGCAGCATCAGATGGGGGGACCAAGATGAATGTAACTCAGCATCAGATGGGGGGTGGAGACAGGGTGGTAGATGAATGTAACCCAGCATCAGATGGGGGTGGAGACAGGGTGGTAGATGAATGTAACTCAGCATCAGATGGGGGTGGAGACAGGGTGGTAGATGAATGTAACCCAGCATCAGATGGGGGTGGAGACAGGGTGGTAGATGAATGTAACTCAGCATCAGATGGGGGTGGAGACAGGGTGGTAGATGAATGTAACCCAGCATCAGATGGGGGTGGAGACAGGGTGGTAGATGAATGTAACTCAGCATCAGATGGGGGTGGAGACAGGGTGGTAGATGAATGTAACCCAGCATCAGATGGGGGTGGAGACAGGGTGGTAGATGAATGTAACCCAGCATCAGATGGGGGTGGAGACAGGGTGGTAGATGAATGTAACCCAGCATCAGATGGGGGTGGAGACAGGGTGGTAGATGAATGTAACTCAGCATCAGATGGGGGTGGAGACAGGGTGGTAGATGAATGTAACCCAGCATCAGATGGGGGTGGAGACAGGGTGGTAGATGAATGTAACCCAGCATCAGATGGGGGTGGAGACAGGGTGGTAGATGAATGTAACTCAGGATCAGATGGGGGTGGAGACAGGGTGGTAGATGAATGTAACTCAGCATCAAAAAAAGCCTAGCTGCTCTGAAAGAGAGCCACTTGTCTAATGCTTCCCATCGAGGAAGGGGGGGGGGGGGCAGCAATAGAGAAAATAGAGGGAATAAAGTCTAGGGGGAGAGAAAGGGAGAGGTTTTGTTATTATTACTGTTTTTTGTTTTATTGTTATTTAGAGGAAGAGATGAATGTTTATATTGTTATTATTACTGTGATTGTTTTTCAAAATAGTAGTGGCCGTGGTAGTAGGGGTAATGGTAGCGGTAGTAGTTTAATGGGGTGGTGGTTGTGGTAGTAGGGACAATGGTAGTGGAGTAGTTTAATGTGGTTGTGGTAGTAGGGACAATGGTAGCGGAGTAGTTTAATGGTGGTAGTGGGGGTAAAGGTAGTGGTAACTGTAGTAATTTAATGTGGTAGTAGGGATAATGGTGGTGGTAGTAGGGGTAGGGGTAGTGGGGGTAATGGTAGTTGGGATAATGGTATTGGTGGTGGGGGTAATAGTAGTGATGGTAGTGGGGGTAATGGTAGAAGTGGTAGTAGGGGTAATGATAGTAGTGGTAGTAGGGGTAGCGGTATTGGGGTAAAGTTGGTGATAGTAGGGGTAATGGTAGTAGGTGTAGTGATAGTAGTTTAATGGTAGTAGTGGGGTAAAGGTAGTAGTGGTGGTAGTAGTAGGATAGTAGGGGTAATGGTAGTAGTAGTGGTAGTGGTAGTAGTGGTAGTAGTTTAATGATGGTAGTAGGGGGAATGGTAGCGGTAGATGGGGTAATGGTGGTAGGGTTAGTAGTTTAATGGGCGAAGTGGTAGTAGGGGTCATGTCAGTAGTGGGGGCAATGGTAATGGTAGTAGTTTAATGGTGGTTGTGGGTAGCGGTCGACCGATTATAATTTTTCAACACCGATAACGATTATTGGAGGACCAAAAAAGCCGAAACCGATTAATCATCCGATTAAAAAAAAATATATATATATATAATAATAATAAGATACATTTAATAATGACAATTACAACAATACTGAATGAACATTTATTTTAACTTAATATAATACATCAATAAAAATCTATTTAGCCTCAAATAAATAATGAAACATGTTCAATTTGGTTTAAATAATGCAAAAACAAAGTGTTGGAGAAGTAAAAGTGCCATGTAAAAAAGCTAACGTTTGAGTTCCTTGCTCAGAACATGAGAACATATGAAAGTTGGTGGTTCCTTTTAACATGAGACTTCAATATTCCAAGGTAAGATGCTTTAGGTTGTAGTTAATATAGTATTTATAGGACTATTTCTCTCATTTTTTATTTCATATACCTTTGACTATTGGATGTTCTTATAGGCACTATATTGCCAGTGTAACAGTATAGCTTCCGTCCCTCTCCTCGCTCCTACCTGGGCTCGAACCAGGAACACATCGACAACAGCCACTCTCGAAGCATCGTTACCCATCATTCCACAAAAGCCGCGGCCCTTGTAGAGCAAGGGGAATAACTACTCCAAGTCTCAACGCTATTAGTGTGCACCCCGCTAACTAGCTAGCCATTTCACATCGTTTACACCAGCCATTAGGCTGATAGGCTTGAAGTCATAAACAGCGCTGTGCTTGCAAAGAGCTGCTGGCAAAACGCACAAAAGTGCTGTTTGAATGAATGCTTACGAGCCTGCTGCTGCCTACCATCGCTCAGTCAGACTGCTCCATCAAATCATAGACTTAATTATAACATAACACAGAAATACGAGCCTTTGGTCATTAATATGGTCGAATCCGAATACTACTATTTCGAAAACAAAACGTTTATTATTTCAGTGAAATACGGAACCGTTCGGTATTTTATCTAACGGGTGGCATCCCTAAGTCTAAATATTCTTGTTACATTGCACAACCTTCAATGTTATGTCATAAATATACCCTGACTCTGTGTGCTATGAATGCAAGAGAAGTGACACTTTCACCTGGTTAATATTGCCTGCTAACCTGGATTTCTTTTAGCTAAATATGCAGGTTTAAATATATATACTTCTGTGTATTGATTTTAAGAAAGGCATTGGTGTTTATGGTTAGGTACAGTCGTCCAACGATTGTGCTTTTTTCGCAAATGCGCTTTTGTTAAATCATCCCCCAGCGTTGCAACGATTATATGCAACGCAGGACACGCTAGATAAACTAGCCTTGCCCCTGAACAAGGCAGTTAACCCACTGTTCCTAGGCCATCATTGAAAATAAGAATTTGTTCTTAACTGACTTTCCTAGTTAAATAAAGGTAAAAAAATAATAAAATAAATAAATAATATATAATCACTAGTTATAACTACACATGGTTGATGATATTACTAGTTTATCTAGTGTGTCCTGCGTTGCATATCATCGTTGCAACGCTGGGAGATGATTTAACAAAAGGGGGTAAAGGTAGTAGGGGTAGTGGTCGTAGTTTTTAATGGTGGTAGTTTATTTTTTATTTCACCTTTATTTAACCAGGTAGGCAAGTTGAGAACAAGTTCTCATTTACAATTGTGACCTGGCCAAGATAAAACAAAGCAGTTCGGCACATACAACAACACAGAGTTACACATGGAGTAAAACAAACATACAGTCAATAATACAGTAGAAAAATAAGTCTATATATGATGTGAGCAAATGAGATAAGGGAGGTAAAGGCAAACAAAAGGCCATGATGTCGAAGTAAATACAATATAGCAAGTAAAACACTGGAATGGAAGATTTGCAGTGGAAGAATGTGCGAAGTAGAAATAGAAATAACGGGGTGCAAAGGAGCAAAATAAATAAATACATACAGTAGGGAAAGAGGTAGTTGTTTGGGCTAAATTATAGATGGGCTATGTACAGGTGTAGTAATCTGTGAGCTGCTCTGACAGCTGGTGCTTAATGATACTACCCATCCCGGATCCGGGAGCGTAATCATTGAACTGAAACTAATTAGCATAACGCAGCAGACATAAATATCTCTAGAAAATGTTCCTATTCATGAAAATCACAAATGAAATATATTGAGACACAGCTAGCTTTGTTAATCACACTGTCATCTCAGATTTTCAAAATATACTTTACAGCCAACGCTAGACCTGCATTTGTGTAAGTTTGTCATAGACTAGCAGCAGGCAACATTTTCACGAAAATAAGAAAAGCAATCAAATTAAATAATTTACCTTTGAAGAACTTCGGATTATTCACTCAGGAGACTCCCAGTTAGATAGCAAATGTTCCTTTTTTCCAAAAATATTATTTTTGTTGGCGAAATAGCTCCGTTTGTTCTTCACGTTTGGCTAAGAAATCGACCGGAAAATGCGGTCACTACAACGCCAAACTTTTTTCAAAATTAGCTCCATAATATCGACAGAAACATGGCAAATGTTGTTTAGAATCAATCCTCAAGGTGTTTTTTACATATCTATTCGATAATATATCCACCGGGAAAATTGGTTTCTCATTGGAAAAATGGCTACTTTTGTACTTTACGCAAGATTTTCTGCGGGAGCCATCATGTGACCACTTGCTCAATGTGGTCCCTTACGGCTATTCTTCAACATAAATGCGTAAAAAGACGTCACAATGCTGTAGACACCTTGGGGAATACGTAGAAAGTGTAAGCTCATTCGTAGCCCATTCACAGCCATATAAGGAGTCATTGGCATGCAGCTCTTTCAAAAAATGGGGCACTTCCTGATTGGATTTTTATCTGGGTTTCGCCTGTAACATCAGTTCTGTTGCACTCACAGACAATATCTTTGCAGTTTTGGAAACGTCAGAGTGTTTTCTATCCAAAGCGGTCAATTATATGCATAGTCGAGCATCTTGTCGTGACAAAATATCCTGTTTAAAACGGGAACGTTTTTCATCCAAAAATGAAATACTGCCCCCAGAGTTTCAAGAGGCTATTAGCTAGTGAGAGAGATATGAGTCTCCAGTTTCAGAGATTTTTGTAGTTCGTTCCAGTCATTGGCAGCAGAGAACTGGAAGGAGAGGCAGCCAAAGGAAGAATTGGTTTTGGGGGTGACCAGAGAGATATACCTGCTGGAGCGAGTGCTACAGGTGGATGCTGCTATAGTGACCAGCGAGCTGAGATAAGGGGGGACTTTACCTAGCAGAGTCTTGTAGATGACCTGGAGCCAGATATAGATAAAGATATAGTTTAGGACCTTGAGCGTGGCTGAGGTGCTCCCATGACGAGCTCTGAAACCAGATTGCATAGTGGAGAAGGTGCGGTGGGATTCGAAATGGTCGGTAAATCTGTTTGTTGACTTCGCTTTCGAAGACCTTAGAAAGGCAGGGTAGGATAGATATAGGTCTGTAGCAGTTTGTGTCTAGAGTGTCTCCCCCTTTTAAGAGGGGGGTGATCGCGGCATCTTTCCAATCTTTGGGAATCTCAGACGATACGAAAGAGAGGTTGAACAGGCTAGTAATAGGGGTTGCAACAATTTCGGCAGATCATTTTAGAAAGAAAGGGTCCAGATTGTCTAGCCCGGCTGATTTGTAGGGGTCCAGATTTTGCAGCTCTTTCAGAACATCAGCTGACTGGATTTGGGAGAAGGAGAAATGGGGAAGGCTTAGGCGAGTTATTGTGTGGGGTACAGTGCTGTTGACCAGGGTAGGGGTAGCCAGGTGGAAAGCGTGGCCAGCCGTAGAAAAATGCTTATTGAAATTCTCAATTATAGTGGATTTATCGGTGGTGACAGAGTTTCCTATCCTCAGTGCAGTGGGCAGCTGGGAGGAGGTGTTCTTATTCTCCATGGACTTTACGGTGTGCCAGAACTTTTTTGAGTTTGTGTTGCAGGAAGCAAATTTCTGCTTGAAAAAGCTAGCCTTGGCTTTTCTAACTGCCTGTGTATATTGGTTTCTAACTTCCCTGAAAAGTTGCATATCACGGGGGCTGATCGATGCTAATGCAGAACGCCATAGGATGTTTTTGTGTTGATTAAGGGCAATCAGGTCTGGAGAGAACCAAGGACTATATCTGTTCCTGATGGTAGTGGGGGTAATGGTAGTGGTAGTAGTTTAATGGTGGTAGTAGGGGGAATGGTAGCGGTAGTAGCGGTAATGGTGGTAGGGTTAGTAGTTTAATGGGGGTAGTGGTAGTAGGGGTAATGGTTGTAGTAGGGGTAATGGTAGTAGGGGTGGTAGTAGTAGTAGTTTAATGGTGGTAGAAGTAATGGTAACGATAGTAGTTTAATGGTGCTAGGGGTAGTGGTAGTAGTTTAATAGTGGTGGTATTCGTAGTAGGGGTAATGGTAGCTGTAGTAGTTTAATGGTGGTGGTAACGGTAGTAGCTTTATGATGATGGTGGTGGTGGTGGTGGTGGTGGTAGTAGTAGGTTGTCTAATATTGTCCCCATTATCTATTCTATTTTTCTATTACTATCCACTGTTGTCATTCTATTGTTGTGATTTTTTATCATGTTTTTAGTATTTATGCAATGTTTCTCATTCCAGTAAAGCAATTTGAGAGGGAGAGATACTGTAATAGAATGGTTTAAAGGGGGAGAGGGATTAGAGAAATAAATGGATGAAGAGCGAGGTAGAGCGAGATCTTATGAGGGAAAGGGAGGTAGAGCGATCTTATGAGGGAAAGGGAGGTAGAGCGATCTTATAAAGGAAAGGGGGAGAGAGGGGTAGAGAGAGAGGTAGGGCAGAGGCAGGGAAAGGGAGGTAAAGGGAGAGAGAAGATAGAGGGAAAGGGAGGTAGAGAGAAAGATCTTATGAGGGAAAGGGAGGTAGAGAGAAAGATCTTATGAGGGAAAGGGAGGTAGAGAGAAAGATCTTATGAGGGAAAGGGAGGTAGAGAGAAAGATCTTATGAGGGAAAGGGAGGTAGAGAGAAAGATCTTATGAGGGAAAGGGAGGTAGAGAGAAAGATCTTATGAGGGAAAGGGAGGTAGAGAGAAAGATCTTATGAGGGAAAGGGAGGTAGAGAGAAAGATCTTATGAGGGAAAGGGAGGTAGAGAGAAAGATCTTATGAGGGAAAGGGAGGTAGAGAGAAAGATCTAATGAGGGAAAGGGAGGTAGAGAGAAAGATCTTATGAGGGAAAGGGAGGTAGAGAGAAAGATCTTATGAGGGAAAGGGAGGTAGAGAGAGTGTGTGTGAGAAGCTGCAGAAGCCCCTCTGTGAGTAACTATATCAATGAGTGGGGAGAGTTTGTTGGAAAATGTGTTTACATGGAAACTATGTGTATGTGCGGTGAGGCAGGGTGTGGTTCAGCGTGAGGGTAAAGTTGAGAGGTCACAGTACACCCTCTACTCCTGCTGTAAGTCAGTGGGCATACCTCACCACAGAGCACTCTAAACAACTGACTCATCACTCAGCTGGACTGTTCACCTCATCTTCACTGATAATACCTTATCTTTACTGTCTACAGAACATCTGGGCTAAATTATTCAGATAATACTACTGCTAGTCCCGGGCATGTTCCTGTCACTGGGATGGGGGGGGGGGGGGGGGGGTTGCCTACAATATCATAAATCCTCAGCAATTTAACTCCGAGAAAGTTGTATCTGGTATTAAATATACTTAAGTGTCAAAGGTAATGGTGAATTCAAAAATATATTTAAGTATCAAAAGTAAAAGTAAATGGTATAAATAACTGAATAGTCATTATATTAAGTAAACCAGACGGCACAATAAATAAAAAAATCTTATTTTATATGGATAGCCAGGGACACACTCCAACACTCAGACATAATTTACAAACAGAGTATTGGTGTTTAGTGAGTCTGTCAGATCAGAGGCAATAGGAATGACCACGCGTTCTCTTGATAAGTGTGTACCATTTTCCTGTCCTGCTAAGCATTTGAAATGCAACAAGTACTTTTGGGTGTCATGGAAAATGTATCTGAGTAAAAATAAAACATTTCTTTAGGAATGTAGTCGAGTAAAAGTAAAAAAATATATAAATAGTAAAGTACAGATTAGGGTTGTCATGATACCAGTATCACAATACTACGATGCCTGATTTTCCTACAATATTGTGTGCTACAGCTTGGAAAATAAATGTGATTCTGGGTGATAACATAAGGATGCTTGTTTCCAAAATTATGACTGTTTTCCTCAGGAAATTCAGTCTGCTTCATGTTTTGTTTCCTTGCCACGATACTGATATTGTGACAACCCAAGTACAGATACCACAAAAAAACTACTTAAGTTTCT
Organism: Oncorhynchus kisutch; assembly: GCF_002021735.2. Lineage (NCBI taxonomy): Eukaryota > Metazoa > Chordata > Actinopteri > Salmoniformes > Salmonidae > Oncorhynchus > Oncorhynchus kisutch. The sequence goes on along the minus strand of NW_022261980.1, from coordinate 2,582,926 downwards.
TTACACCACGGACCTTAGCTTTATGCTAATGGCCATTACAGAATCTTAGCTTTATGCTAATAGTCTTGACAGTATCTTAGGTTTAAGTTAACAGTTATTATAGTAGCTACACTTTATGCTAACACTTGCTTCATGCTAACAGTAATTAGGCTACAGTAATCTTTAGCTTAAGGCTAAACGTAATTGCAGTATCTTAGTTTTATGCGAAGTGTCAGTACCTTAGCCATATGCTATTAGTTATTATTACAGTATCATGTGCTTTATGCGAGCCTCATACCGTTAGCCATTCCAGTACTGTATCTTAGCTTTACGCTAACAGATGTGATTAGCTAGCTAGCATGTGGATGGTTGGCACCTGTGTGGAGGAAAGTCTGCCTGTTTCCAGTTGGTTCTTATCACCACCGGGCTTCCTGCACATATTCACCATTCCTTTCTCATTAAATATTGTCATTACACGCTGCCAAGCTGCAGCTGACTTCATATTAGATCAGCACGCGGGCTGAAATACAGTATGTCTCGTTGGTTCAAATTGACACCCTCTTCCTCTCTTTCCTCCACATCTCTGTGATTTACTCTCACAACACTTTCTTCCCTTGACAACCTTGACAGTTTTAAAGAGTCTCCATTAAACTCATAAGTGCAACCCCTGATTAATAGTATAGCTTGCGTGTAGCGGTAACTTACATATAGAAGAGTTAACAAAGGGAGCCCTAATGTGAAGCTGCAGGAGACCAGCATAGTTAAACTACTTGCCATTGCAGTCCCCATGTATGTGATGTCACAAGGGGAGAGCCATCCCTGCCTGGAGGTCCACATCACTGTGTGGGATGTAGAGAGAGAGGAGGGAGGAAGGTTGGGACATAAGGAAAAAAATTACAGAGGTAGAGAGAGAGACTTTCTGAGTGCCACAGGCCCCTACAGAAGAGAGATATATACATGTGGCTAAGGCAGTCTGAGGTGTGAAGGTCACAGGCTAGGCCCCTATAGGCTATGTCGCCCTGTCCTGGTTCTTAACCCTGGCTCCTAACCCCTAAATCCCTGGCCCAATGACTGCTACTTGTTGTCCTCCGTCCCCTCCCTGGCCGTCCCCCTACTGAGAGATTCCAGAGGCTCCCCTCTCCTGCCTCTCCCCTCTGTCGGCCTCTCAGGGCACCTGGGTCACTCGTTTGTCATCATGACCTTTAACCCCGGCAGGCCAGTGTGCCAGGAGGAATGTCGGAGATGTTTACCTTGGCTGAGACTGATGGTGTCCAGGTGTCTCTCTTCTGTCTTTTTTCTCTCGTTCTTTTCCCCCAGTAGTCTGTTTTCCCTCCAGTCAGGCAGGGTAGGGCAGGGAAGGCTTCCCCAGGCTTCGCCCCCTAAGACCTGCCTGGTGAAATATGTGAGGGTGAAAGGGAGAAAAATCCCCAGGGCCCGTATTCTCAAAGTCGCAGAGTAGGAATGCTGATGTAGCATCGGTTTCCCCTTTTAGGTCATCATGAATAAGATTATATGGGCAGGTGGGACCTGATCCTAGATGAGCTCTCCTACTCTGAGATGCTTTATGAAATCGGGCCCAGATCTTTTAGGGCCAGTTCCTAACTTGTATTTTTTGGGTAACTTCCTTTTTCTTCTCCAAAATTCTCTGATTGGTTTATGCAAATATCCAGGTTTCATACTCCTATTGATCTTAAGTTAATTCACTAAACAAGACAGCAAGCATGACTATTCTTCATCTATTAACAGTCTACCACAGACACTATTTAGCTTTACCTTCACATTCTAATCGCTTCAAACAAAGCCCCATTGCAAAGAGTCAGGAATGATCTTGAGTGGACAGCATTGAGAGAGAGAGAGGGGGAGCACAAGAGAGACAGAGAGAAAGAGATGGGGCAGAGTGAGAAAGCAATGAATGGAGGGAGGGAAATATTGATCAGCTGTTTGTCTGGGTCTGCACTGATCCAGACATATCCTCCCCTCTCCACTCATCCACTTCCCAGTTTCCCCATCAACCAATGGCATCGCAGGCAAAACATTCCCTCCCATAATGCACTTCACTCATTTTCTCTCTGGACACTCCCAATGTCTCCTTGCTCTCTGCTCTTCTCCTGTACTGGAAACTCCTGTAAAGTTTCCTATGTCTCTCAACAAGCCCAACCACCCCCCACCACCCGGCCACTAAAGAGCCCATTAACACAGTGTTGTAATGCAAACAGCCGGTCCTAGGAGAACAGGCCAGGTGTCGGGTGGAAAGGGGATGGGGGTCTAATGCAGCCATTACTGTCCGGTGCTCGCTGCGCCTGACAGAGATTATCATAAAAGCATCTTCCCCCTGCCTCTAATGCCCCACAAGCCTGATCAATACTAGACTCACGGGATGGAGAAATGGAAGGATGGAGAGATGAGGGATGAGAAGGACGGGGAGTAGCTTTATTAATCTCTCTCTATTCTCCTTCGTGACCTGATCGGGGGGGTATGTGAGATTGATTCTAACATGGGACAACAAACTAACTATAGAGGAGAGGCGTAGGAAGCACTTTAAACAACATGAGATGCAACCAACAATCACAATGACATAGGGTGCATCGGTGGTATAGGGCTACATTTAGGATCGGGCATCACTCACATGTGAGTATTACCCCCAAACAAAGAAACAGCGATGCTTTGAGTAAAATGTTAGAGAAATGTGATCGCTGACTCCAGTTTCCATCTACCTCTCGCAACAGTAGGTTTGGAGCGCAATGGTTGCACTTCAGCCAAGTAATGCTTTTTAATCTGACACAATAATAGACAGTGAAGCCAGCTCTCTTCTCTCTCTATCTCCCTTCTTTATTTCTCTCTATATCCCTTCTCTCTCTTTCTCTCTCTATCCCTTCACTCGCTTTCTATCCCTTCACTCTCTCTGTCTTTCTCACTCTCTGCGTGTGAGTTGTTTTTGTTTCTGCTAATGTGTTTTCCTGCAGGTGAGCCCCATGTTAGGATCCCTTCACACTCTCTCAACGGCCGATAGAACAGACAGACACATGGTTTGCATCAGTCACCCTCACATATGAGCCAGACCGCTGTCCACAGCTCTCTGAGGGTTCCAGTCCAAAACCTTGATTGGCAGCGAGGGGAACATTATTGTAATGGCGGAGGGACAACGGAAATAAGTAAAGCATCAGACAACATTTTTGTTCTCCAAACAAGGTGGTTGACACTATAGAATAGATGCTAAATAGCAAGTGTTTAATAGTAATTGACATTTCTGTTACAATGACATTGTTGACAGTAATCTATAGTATTATTTATTTTTAGAGAGTTTTAATGTGCTGCATTTAGTCTAAAATATTGAAATAAGAATCAGATCTATCAGAATGTTCTTCCCTTTCACTGAAGCAACTCACGTAGTTGATATATTTCTCTAGTTGAATGTTAAAACAGGTGCTCTAAACCTACATTTGAAGTGCACTTAGAGACCATCCATGCTTTTACTCTCACTGCTTTAGATTAAACTGGTCTTTATTAAACCACCATGAACGAACACACACACAGAAGCACACTTTAAAACCGTCCACACACACCTACACCAGTGTGTTGCGCCAGCATAATTTACCTTGAGTCAAAATGGCCCCCTAAAAAACGATTCTGCGTTGTTTCTTTTGCATACATGGAGTGATTGTTAACGACTAAACCCATCTTATTACTCACCGAACATTCAACAAACTAAGCTGTATTGGACACGCTCATACACATGCCCTGTTTCCCCACTAAATATCTTCCAGCCCAACCACTGACACGTCTGTTTAAAGCCTAATTTGAAGTAAACTCAGGCTCTCTTAGGCTGCGGCCCAAATGGCACCCTATTCCCTATATAGTGCACTACTTTTGACCAGGGCCCATAGGAATAAGGTGCCATTTGGGAGACACCCATGCTCTCTTAGCCTCTCTCTGTCCTCTGTAATGTGATTTTAAAGTGACCGTGGATGCGAGAGTGTTTATTGAGTAATGACTGGGGATGACCGGTAAACGCCTGCCATTTGGGGAGGTGACGGTCGGGGCCTGGTACCACAGAGGCTGCTGGATGTAGCCAGAGGCCAGTCCTGCTGAGTGGCTGTGGGTAATGGCTTCTCCTCTACCCTTTTTACTGTCAGCTAAAGTAAAGGCAGACGCACACACACACAGGATAGATGCACATGGTAGATACGTTAACTGCAGACACACACAAGGACACACACACAACCCACACACACAGCTCTTCACAACAAACCACTCCAGTTCGTTCCACCTGGCTGTGTCTGGACAGGCCCAGCCTGGGTCAGGACGACACGGTCGTCACTACCTGGTCATTCCAGAGAGGAGGGAAGTACTTTGGCACTTTATAACCACAAATATGAAAGAACCCTTCCTCTAGTATTTACCTTCATCCTTCTAATAGTCAGAAGTCTAACCCTAGTTTAGATATAAATAGCTCATGTATTGCCACTTTTGTCTTTTATAGAACGACTACTGACGTTTTAGTTCCTTCAGACATGGTCATCTAGTGACTACCTGGAGGACACGACCTGCCTTTTATAACATACAGAGCCTTAATCAGACAGGAAACAAATTCTACACACAGCTCCCATAATCAGACAGGGAACACATTCTATACACAGCTCCCATAATCGGGCAGGGAACACATTCTATACACAGCTCCCATAATCGGACAGGGAACACATTCTATACACAGCTCCCATAATCGGACAGGGAACACATTCTATACACAGCTCCCATAATCGGACAGGAAACACATTCTATACACAGCTCCCATAATCGGACAGGAAACACATTCTATACACAGCTCCCATAATCGGACAGGGAACACATTCTATACACAGCTCCCATAATCGGACAGGAAGCACATTCTATACACAGCTCCCATAATCGGACAGGGAACACATTCTATACACAGCTCCCATAATCAGACAGGGAACACATTCTATACACAGCTCCCACAAGCTGACGTTGTATTGAAGCAGGCGCTTCACAGAGTGAAAGAGAGAGATTTTCAACATCTGAGACAGACAACGTAGACTTTCTGAGGGAAAGTGAGTGGTGAGCACTCTATAGCACTCTATAGCACAGCTGACCAAAACCTGAGACAGAGGTCTTCTGATAGGCACTTTCTGTTTTGGTTCATTATGATACAGCAGAGAGAGAATAATCAGTAATCATTGTTTCATTGAATCATACATCACCTCACATTTCATGTCAAATTAGTTATATTTTTGCCATGTAAAAAAATTACGTTTTGTTAGCTTTTCACAGTAAGATGCCAGTTCGGTAATCCACTTTCAATGTTTCACTATGAGGAGAAGCAAAATAAATATTGTTTATAAAACCAGCGCTGAAAAAATGTACAAAGATTCTGTCACCTTAACAAACTAAATCTAATACTGATTTAAATGTTTATTTTTTTATTTTTTTGTACAAAAACAAGGTTATGGTAAGGTTGTCTCAAATAAACCATTGATATTTCCAAGTCCAAGCCAAACATTCATACCAACACAACTCATCCTCAAGCATTATTATGATTATTTTCGGAAACCAAAACGCCAACATATAAATAACAGTGTGACCTCTTTCTCTGCACATGGTGTTTATTTACTGTGGTTTTAGCGGGAGCCTCCTCCGTTCCGCCACCCTTGGGGCGTGCATACGGCAACAGCGGTTCTAGCCTACCGTAGAACAGCAATCTAACCAACCAGCAGGACCTCATAATCCAACCCAGGTCTCTGTGTCCGTCCGTCTGTCTGTCTGTTTGGTATGCATCCCCTAGGTAAGGAATAAATGAAGAGTTCCAGGCGTATGTATCTCCCTGACGGGGAAGAAGGACTGAAGCGCCTCCACCCCACGTTGCATGCCTGATTGACTATCTCTCCTGATCCATGTGTAATAACATCATAACATTTGGGCTTATTCACAAATCAGAAAAGCTTTGATGTCATGTGTGAAAGTAATGGAGGGTTAATATCCAACTTCAAGGGTTATTAGATAGGTTTTTATCAGTTACCGTCCCAGACGCTCTCTGCAAATTCTGTAAATACTTAGATTTATACTTAATGCTTATAAAAAAAATGCGGCCTGAGATGTTTAGCATCTGAGTGATTTATTTTCCTGGTGGAAACCCTCTCCTCTCCTCCGCTGGTAGCTAACAAACCACAGGTAGGACAGACAGACAGAGGCAGCAACAGCATACCTGTTTAAACCTGCTGTGTAGTTTGTGGATTAGCAGACGCCCCTAATGGCTAAGATCCACAACAGGAGAGAGCTTTCTCTGAGAGCGAGAGAGACACAGACACAGAGCGACAAAGTCAAATAAAATACATTGACAAAGGAGAACAAAGAGATGAAAGGAGATGGACAGGAAGGAGAGAGAGAACATTTGAAACGGTGAAGGAGTTAATGAGGAAGAGTGAATTAGAGACGTGTAAAAACGGGAGAGAGCGATAGAGAGAGAGTGTTAGGCTACTCTGCTTATAGCAGACTTTGCAGGGTGCTCTGACCTCTAAACCCTGTGAGTTGCTCATAATTGAAGCAACAAAAAAAGAAAGTCAGATGCTTCATTAGAATTTTTCTCTGACATGGTTTAAGTGTGTCACCATGAGACAATGGCCCTAAACACTGATGTGAAACAGTCACTGTGGGCCATTTCTGAATGAGTGAACACCCATTTTGAAAACACCCTGTTTTTATCATTATGATAATTGAAAACGAAAGACAATTGATTATTCACACAAAGATAAATGTACTCCTGCACATTTATTTGGTTGACCATGTTCTTGAATAAGGTGGATTTAAGGTCCAATACGCTGTCAAAACACAGGTGTGTATGTGTGTGTGTGTGCGTGCGTGCGTGCGTGCGCGGGAGTCAATTGTATCATTGATAACTGACGAAGACTTGATAACAAGACTTGGAGTTATTCTACCTTGTGTTCTGTCAGAAAGGTGTGTGAAGAAATGTGTCCGAGTGAGCAGGGACAATAATGTTTCAGAAATATTGTGAACATACTTTGTCCTAAAGAAATACTTAACACAGAGACTGACACATTCCTGACGGCACAAGGCTGTTCACAGAGCTCCATTAAGGTGAACACACACAACCATGCTGGACTGAGCTCTCTGCTCTGAGAGGGGCAGCATTGATTTAAAGCATTACTCAGGCTGAGAGAGAGAGAGAGAGAGGGAGAGGAAAGGAAAGAGAGAGGGAGAGGTAGAGTCTCTCCTGACTGCATTAGGAGTGCCTCCAGCCTTTGTGATTCCTTTTGATCAAATCTCTGTGAAAGATGAGTGTCATGCCCTCTTCTAGCCAGCTGTGAGGGGGGCTGCCCTGTGACTATGGGGGATGGGAGTGTGTGTGTGTGTGTGTGTGCGCGTGTGTTTGTGCGATTGCTCTGCTGGCTGGGGAGGGAGCAGGCAGCTGAGGTGAGAATGCCGAGTGGGAGAGTGGGAGGATCTCATTCCAATCCCCTGTGCCCGGTTTCAACACACACACTCACACACACACTCTACAGAAAACATCTTGAGTAGTTTAGAGCCAGTCCTCAGCAACATAGGAAGAGAGAGTGGAAAAAAGGTGTGTGTGTGAGTAAGAGTAGTACGTTTATTGTTTTTTTATGTGGTGTGAGCATTGAGGACAGTGTGTGTGTCGTCTCTGTGTGTGTGTGTGACAGTGTGTGTTTGAGTGTGTGTGACAGAGTGCTGGCGTGTGATGGCTCTTTTGCGTTAGTACTTGTTCAGACGGGAGAGTTGGAGGCAGTTCTTTTGTAGGACTCGCAGGGAATGGCAAACTACACGGTAACCCTGGAAACCTATCTCTAATGACAATGGCTGAGGTGAGAAACATCTTGTCTTATTTCTTTTCCACATTCTTCTCCTCTTTTCTCTCCTTTAGCCAAATCTTGCTACATGCTCCTGAGGTAGAAATGAGAAAAACGTGTATCGTTGTAGCGCTGTCGTTTCCCAGCGTTTGCTGATGCCGTCATTATTCATGTTTAGAATGCGCCTGCTTTGCATTCAGTAACTTCTAGATAATTTCTCGTCTCTTTTTTCCACGTGAATCATTTGGTGATTGATGTTTGCGTCCTGGCCGGGCTGTGTCCATGCTTGCTGAGGGAGGTAGAGGTTGTCCTTACCTGCCATAAGACGCTGCTTACTTACTGCGGCAACTCCCTTAAAACAAAAGGAGGAACTTTAAAGCAGCCAACCAGGCAGGAAGTTGTTTTAACCTGACAATATGACTACAGGCCCTCCTCTGTTATATATTCCAACTCAGGGATAGTTATCCACATGGTTCTGTTATATTCCAACTTGGGGCTCATTATCCACGTTTCTATTATATTCCAACTCAGGGCTAGTTATCCACATGATTCTATTCCAACTCAGGGCTTGTTATCCACGTTTCTATTATATTCCAACTCAGGGCTAGTTATCCACATGATTCTATTCCAACTCGGGGCTTGTTATCCACGTTTCTATTCTATTCCAACTCAGGGCTCGTTATCCACGCTTCTATTCTATTCCAACTCAGGGCTCGTTATCCACATGGTTCTATTCTATTCCAACTCAGGGCTAGTTATCCACATGGTTCTATTCTATTCCAACTCAGGGCTAGTTATCCACATGGTTCTATTCTATTCCAACTCAGGGCTAGTTATCCACATGGTTCTATTCTATTCCAACTCAGGGCTAGTTATCCACATGGTTCTATTATATTGCAACTCAGGGCTAGTTATCCACATGGTTCTATTCTATTCCAACTCAGGGCTAGTTATCCACATGGTTCTATTCTATTCCAACTCAGGGCTAGTTATCCACATGGTTCTATTATATTGCAACTCAGGGCTAGTTATCCACATGGTTCTATTCTATTCCAACTCAGGGCTCGTTATCCACATGATTCTATTCAAACTCAGGGCTAGTTATCCACATGGTTCTATTATATTGCAACTCAGGGCTAGTTATCCACATGGTTCTATTATATTTCAACTCAGGGCTCGTTATCCACATGATTCTATTCAAACTCAGGGCTAGTTATCCACATGGTTCTATTATATTGCAACTCAGGGCTCGTTATCCACATGGTTCTATTCTATTCAATCTCAATATTTACATTTTAGTAATTTAGCAGATGCTCTTACCCAGACCAACTTACAGTAGTGAGTGCATACATTTTCGTACAGTTTCATACTGGTCCCCCATTGGAATCGAACCCACAATCCGCAACTAAGCCACACGGGACCTTTGTGTGTTTGTCTAAGCTATTCCTTCATTTGAATGATTTGCTGATTTATACAGTTGCTTCTCTTCCTTTCCAAGTTAGTGCTGGTATATACAGAAGTTTCCATTCTGTTCTATTCTAACTGGGTGCTGCTTGTAATTTGGTCTATCCCAGTGGAGGGTTTATTTAGTGGTCCTGTCATTTGTTTCATTACTATTGTGCTTCCCAGCACTCTCTCTCCCTCAGTCTGTTGCTGTGTAGCCCTGTATAGAAGACTGACTGCCAAGGCATGCTCAGCCTGTTGCTGTGTAGCCCTGTACAGAAGACTGCTAAGGCATGCTCAGTCTGTTGCTGTGTAGCCCTGTACAGAAGACTGCTAAGGCATGCTCAGTCTGTTGATGTGTAGCCCTGTACAGAAGACTGCTAAGGCATGCTCAGTCTGTTGCTGTGTAGCCCTGTACAGAAGACTGCTAAGGCATGCTCAGTCTGTTGCTGTGTAGCCCTGTACAGAAGACTGCTAAGGCATGCTTGCTTTAGCCCCGTCTGCCTCTCTCTGTCTCTATGTGTGCTGGCTTCTGGCCACTCACTAGTGGAATGTAATTTAAGAGCAGCCTAATGTTTTGTTGCAGCCATAATGTAACAATTAGCACAAGTGTCTGTGTGGTGCTGTTAGGCGCAAACACTCACTCTCTTTCTCTCTGTCTCTCTGTGTTTGGAGGTGTGAACAACACACCACAACCACATCTTGTTCTGCAGAGTGTGTATGTGTGTTGTGTTCTGACCTTTAAATCTAGGTGACAGGTATTTAATGGAATCTTGATTATATTAACTTCTTTCAGGTGAATATAGAACTAAATACAGAGGTCCTTCAAGCTTCTCGGCAGATTTAATACCGTCTTTGTTATCGACTCACATGGCCTTGCTTGGTGTTTTTCTATCTCCTCCTTGTTTTTGTGATAGAGAATGAACTCTCCAATAGACTTCTTTAACACAATATGTCCCATCTGATCCAAGACTGGTTTGTACAGTAACAGCATTGTATCATTACCACAGTTCTTTGTGATGAACATCATTTTTTTGGCCTGAATATTGTTTATTGTATTTAAGTTAATATTGCTAATTTTAATATTCAAATGTATGTTGTACCCAGAATTCAGCGTGTTTCTGTCACTGGTACGGTGTTCTGTTGAACATGAGCCATTTTTGTTATAAAATATGTTATTAACACATAGTTGTTACTAGCATAATTATACGACAAATGTATTAGATCAACTTGTAAAGTGACACAGTTAAGTGCTACCACATTTACATAGCAATTACAGTGGCACATCCTTTCATTTAACAGTTTTATACCTGTCATATCTGATGTAAATCGAGGAAAATAACTTAATAATAGGACTCACTCAGGACACAAAAGCTCTGAGAATCCTTTGGCTGTTAGACATGTTTGCCACACTAGAAGAATGTGTTATTCATTAAAAACATCACTGCTCTAAATGATATTGAAGCCACGACATAGAAACATATACTATTTTTGATTCCAGGGGACAGTTTTAATACTCGCCACTGCATCCTGTATCAAACGGTTGGCTGGTGCTCATTAAAGTCCCGTAGAGCACGTCATTACTCTCTTTTTGTTTACAAAGCTTTCCTGCACAAGCATCCAACTTACCTAACTTTGTTGTTAAAGTATAAAAACACCAGACACAGGTTTGGTTAATGCTTGAGGTTCCTCGGGTCTCCACCGAACTAGGTAAATCTGCTTTTAGTTTTAAAGCACCTCATTGCTGGAACCAAGTACCAAATATATTACAATTGGATGTTCTGGTGCCGCTCAGGCCATTGAAAATATTGATTGGGGACCTTCATACTGTGGAATGTAACTGTTTTTCTTGAATATTTGTGTTGTGGAGTATTTTAACGACTTCTTTGACATTGTATCTGATTTTGATTTGATTGTGTCTTATGAATTGTATATGCAGGTCTCCCTTGTGAAAGAGACCCTGGTCTCAATGGTGACTCCCTGTTTAAATAAAAGTAAAACAAATCATAAAAAATATCAAATGAATGTGATTGAATAAAATTGCTGAATACTGTCCAACTACCAGGTAGACACAAGTAGATGCTTCCAGTCTACAGAATAAGATGTTTGGATGTGCATTAATAAGGCATGTAGACAAACAGACATAGTTTCTAAACAGAGTTCATATCTAATCATTACAAAACAAGGCCAACCAAGTTACTCTCCATGGTATTTGAAAATGCCTTTTATTTCCTTGACATGTTCAGTGGAACCATTGAAAACAGATTTCTGGCTCTGTGTTAGTGAGCTGGCTGTTGACTTATCTCTCTCTGAACTGGCTCCACCTCACCCTCTGAACTGAGTGGGATGATAATGTGACTCTCTCTCTCTCTGTGTCTCTTTCTCTCTGTCTCTGTCTCTCTCTGTGTATCTCTCCCTCTCTGTGTGTCTCTTTCTCTCTGTCTCTGTCTCTCTCTGTGTCTCTTTCTCTCTGTAGCTCTCTGTTTCTCTCTTCCTCTCTCTTTCTCTGTCTCTATTTCTCACTCTTTCTCCCTCTGTGTCTCTCTCTCTCTCTCTCTCTCTCTCTCTCTCTCTCTCTCTGTATCTCTGTATCTCTGTATCTCTGTATCTCTCTCTCTCTCTCTCTCTCTCTCTCTCTCTCTCTATGTATCTATGTATCTCTCTCTCTCTCTCTCTCTCTCTCTCTCTCTCTCTCTCTCTCTCTCTATTTCTCTCTCTCTTATTTTTCTCCCTCTCTTCCCTTTTTCTCCCTCTCTTCCCTTGGTTCCCATTCTCCTTAACTCTCTTTCTTTCTCTCTCTCTCTCTGGGTGTGAGTGTGTGTCTCAGTGCTGTAGGGCCCCGGGGCAGAACAGAGCAGGGCTGGGCTCCTCTGAGCTGGGCTGCTGTGTGTGTGTGCAGCGGCTGCAGCCTGCCAGCCCAGTCAGCTTCATTAGCTTCATGATGGTCCGTCAGCGAGGGGCTTCTGCTGCAGCCTGCACCCCCTCCAGCCAGTCCCAGGGCGTGATCCGCCCCTCTGCGCCCCAGCCTTCCCCCCCCTCCTACAGCCCCCTTGAGCCCCTCTCCACCCCAGCCCTGCGCTGCCACCGAGAGGCTTGTGAGGATTTGTCAGCCAGATGTGACAAGATTGTCAAGAGGCAGGCGAGAGAGAGAGGGGAGATATGATATTAATCAGAGCGTAGCTGGGAGCTAAACTCTCTCCGACGCAGTGTACTAACATGTTCCTCTCATTTACTATACACTCCCTCGCTCCCTCTCTTGTTCTCTCTCTCGCCGCCGCTACTCTCCCACAGCTATCTCTCTCTCTCGATGTCTCTCTCTCCTCTCCTCTAACGGGTGGCTAGAACTGCTGGGGAAACAGTAATAAAAGTTGTGGCTTTTCTTTTTCTTCATCTGTGATTTGTGTTTTTTATGTAGACGAGACTAACCTACTTTTCATGGAGATTCAGGTAACTTTTTGTTTTCAGGTGTTGTGTTGAAACTGGCTGTGTGTGTGTGTGTGTGTGTGTGTGTGTGTGTGTTTGCTCTGTGATTGACTGCTGAATTAGGAGGAATAATGAGTTTTTCACGCTGTCTTTGGTCTCCATTGACTCCTAATAGGCTAAAGCATAGCCTGTCACTACTTGCACAAGCAGAGCCTTAGCTTCTCATGCTTTGCTCTCACATTTCACTCTTAGGACAGGAGTTCAAACTCTCACTTTTCATCTTTGAACCTATTTTTAAAGCAGAATCCTGTAAAAAAAAATGTTTTATTTCAGTCTAAAATGGGGCTATTGGATTTCAAACCAAGTGAGTTGTGTGTCAGAAAGGCTGGTGAACATGTCTAGGAGATGTCCTTTAACTGGGTGGGTGACTTTCACAGTTTTCCCAGCCACTTTGTGATATAGGGTCATTCCTTTAAAAACACTCCACGGAAATACTACTGCTATTTGTATTTTAGAGGGGATGACGTACGTGTTCAAGTTCACACTGGGTCGTGTTACATACATAACAGCTTTATATCAGTCTGTTTTAAGTAGCTCAACACTTGTCATCAATTAGCTTAGCGTTATAACTGCCACACAGCCGTACATGTGTTTCAGTGGCGTATGATTTATGAATGTGGCCATGTTCTGTGCATGTGTAACACACACTCACACACATTGAGATGTTCAGAAGCAGGAAGTCCTCTGTCTGTGAACCATTAGCTACTGGTTTATATCTCCTGGTTTTATCTCCTGGTTTTTGACCACTTGTTTTAATGCTGCAGATAGTTTTTTTTTACACACAGCGACATCCTAGACTGCTGTATTCCTAAATCCTATTTCCTGTAGCTGCTCCGTGCTAGTCTGTGTTTTATTAGAGGAATTCTGCAGGACTTTCTTAGTTCCTGGTACTACCAGGCTGCTCTGTATTTTGGCTGCAGTTTTGGCCTGGAATGAAGATATGAGGAAAATATGTGTGTCAGTGTTTGTTACAGATGGTTTCACTGTGCTCTATCTTGGGTTTTTATAGATGTTTTTGCACTTGTATAAATAAATGTGATAGATTCAAACAATGTTTCTAGCTTATCTGAATAAATGTCTTTCAAATGAAAAGTGCGTGTTATTTGAGAGAGGTGATGTGGTTTATCCATTTGTTATGGTGTCATGCGTTAAATGATATGAAGACATTTGAACAGAAACATACGTTTTTCTTAATTGTTTTGCCTCACACTCTCTGCATTTCTAAAACCGAACACATATAGATTGTTTAATGTTAACTTGGAACTTTAAAAACAATTCTGCATATTTCAGATTTAAAAAAAATATAATCCTACATACTGTAGGTCTACAATGGGCATTAGGTCTGTGTACATTATCACTTTTGAAATGAGAGAGGGAGAGAGAGATCCTCCATAAATATACTACATACACATACTAAGTGTACAAAACATTAGGAACACTGCTCTTTCCATGACATAGACTGACCAGGTGAAAGCTACAGTATGATCCCTTATTGATGTTGCTTCAATCAGTGTAGATAAAGGGAAGGAGACAGGCTAAAGAAGTGCCTTTGAACAGGGTATGGTAGTAGGTGCCAGGCGCATCGGTTTGAGTGTGTCTAGAACTACAACGCTGCTGGATTTTTTCACGCTCAACAGTTTCTCGTGTGTATCACGAATGGTCCACCACACAAAGGAATTGAGGCTGTTCTGAGGGCAAAAGGTGGTGCAACTCAATATTAGGAAAGTTCCCAATGTTCCTAATGTTTAGTACACTCAGTTCCTTGCCAGCCAGTTGAATTTCTTATCCCATTCCATTCCAGTCTTTACCATCTTGGCACAGGCACAGCTAGTTTCACATTGTGTGGCAATCTGCACCAATCCTCTCCTAATTGATTTGCTTTCCACTAAATGATTCCAACATGGCCCAGTCAATACACACTGTCACACCCCACAGCTGTTCCCTTCCCTCCTGTCTTGCTCTGAACCACTGACTGCTGTTGACTCTATAAACCAAACCAGTGTGGATATTATGGACATATGGCAGGATTTATTTTACGAGCCGGAGAGGAACAATTTAAATGTTTCTGTCAAGGATGTTATGGCTGTGACGCAGAAGTGACTGGAGACCATTTCTGAGTCCCTAGATTGTGCACAATTATTGAACAGGGCCCTGTGCACTACATTAGAAATAAGGTTCCACTAGGGACATAGAACCTGAACTCCCAGTCACTGAATATAGTGAATAACTGACCTACTGGATGATTTAACACTCTGGCCTGCATGGGTCTGAATATAGTGAATAACTGACCTACTGGATGATTTAACACTCTGGCCTGCATGGGTCTGAATATAGTGAATAACTGACCTACTGGATGATTTAACACTCTGGCCTGCCTGGGTCTGAATATAGTGAATAACTGACCTACTGCATGATTTAACACTCTGGCCTGCATGGGTCTGTATATAGTGAATTACTGACCTACTGGATGATTTAACACTCTGGCCTGCATGGGTCTGAATATAGTGAATAACTGACCTACTGGATGATTTAACACTCTGGCCTGCATGGGTCTGAATATAGTGAATAACTGACCTACTGGATGATTTAACACTCTGGCCTGCATGGGTCTGTATATAGTGAATTACTGACCTACTGGATGATTTAACACTCTGGCCTGCATGGGTCTGAATATAGTGAATAACTGACCTACTGGATGATTTAACACTCTGGCCTGCATGGGTCTGAATATAGTGAATAACTGACCTACTGGATGATTTAACACTCTGGCCTGCATGGGTCTGAATATAGTGAATAACTGACCTACTGGATGATTTAACACTCTGGCCTGCATGGGTCTGAATATAGTGAATAACTGACCTACTGGATGATTTAACACTCTGGCCTGCATGGGTCTGTATATAGTGAATTACTGACCTACTGGATGATTTAACACTCTGGCCTGCATGGGTCTGAATATAGTGAATAACTGACCTACTGGATGATTTAACACTCTGGCCTGCATGGGTCTGAATATAGTGAATAACTGACCTACTGGATGATTTAACACTCTGGCCTGCATGGGTCTGAATATAGTGAATAACTGACCTACTGGATGATTTAACACTCTGACCTGCATGGGTGTTTAGAGGAAGTTTTGTTTTATTTGCCCTGAATCACTGTCAATGAAACATGATGAAATTAAACCTCCATTAAACCTCTATGAAGTGTACAACATGTTGGCAGATTTGTTCCTCACACTAAGAAACCGTTTGTGTGAGCAAAATAACTGTACTTTTTTTAATAGAATAGCAACTCCAGCTCTAATAATGTCCTATTCCATCTGATTAAATAGTTCTTGTAAGTTTGCTCACGCAAAGTATTTCATAGCTTGATGATTTATGATATGTTCTCTGTGATTCTGCTCAACCATATCCTCCCCTCTGTGGGTTTGAGTCAGTGTGTGGAGAGGTATTTTCCACACACACACACACACCGACAGACCCATGTTATCACCCAGGTTTGGGGTGTCATGGTATGCTGCTGCTGCTTTCTCAGCCTTTCTCAGCCTCACCCGATTCTCACCCTTCCTGACTCTCAGATAAGCAGATTTTAATTGAGAGAGAGAAATAATATGACATTTGAAATGTCTCTTATTTTGGAACTTGTTAGTAATATTTACTGTTCACTTTTTATTGTTTATTTCACTTTTGTTTATCCATTTCCCTTGCTTTAGCAATATAAACATATGTTTCCAATGCCAATAAAGCCCCTTGAATTAGACAGACAGAGAGAGAAACATGTCACCCCCACCCATAATACCCCATAATGACAAAGCAAAAACAAGTTTATAGAAATTTTTGCTAATTTACACCTAACCACCCACCTGAAATATCACATTTACATAAGTATTCAGACCCTTTACTCAGTACTTTGTTGAAGCACCTTTGCAGCGATTACAGCATTGAGTCTTCTTTGGTATGACGAGTGGCCCATACCATTCTTCTCTGCAGATCCTCTATAGCTCTGTCAGGTTGGATGGGAAGCATTGCTGCACAGCTATGTTCAGATCTCTCCAGAGATGTTTGATCAGGTTCAAGTCCGGGCTCTGGCTGGGCCACTCAAGGACATTCAGAGACTTGTTCCCGACGCCTATCATGTGCCTTTTACTGAGGAGTGGCTTCTGTCTGGCAACTCTACCATAAACGCCTGATTGGTGGAGTGCTGCAGAGATGGTTGTCCTTCTGGAAGGTTCTCCCATCTCCACAGAGGAACTCTAGAGCGCTGTCAGGGTGACCATCAGGTTCTTGGTCACCTCCCTGACCAAGGCCCTTTTCCCCCGATTATTCGGTTTGGCTGGGCGGCCAGCTCTAGGAAGAGTCTTGGTGGTTCCAAACTTCACCATTTAAGAATAATAGAGGCACCTGTGTTCAATGCTGCAGAAATGTTTTGGTGCCCTTCCCCAGATCTGTGCCTCGACACATCCTGTGTCTGTGCTCTACGGACAATTCCTTCCACCTCATGGCTTAGTTTTTGCTCTGACGTGCACTGTCAACTGTAGGACCTTATATAGACAGGTGTGTGCCTTTCTAAATCATGTCCAATCAATTAAATTTACCACAGGTGGACTCCAAGTTGTAGAAACATCTCTAGGATGATCAGTGGAAACAGGATGCACCTGAGCTGAATTTTGAGTCTGTTAGCAAAGGGTCTGAATACTTATGTAAATAAGGTATTTCTGTTTTTTATTTTTATTACATTTGCTACATTTTCTAAAAGCTTTTTACACTTTGTCATTGTGGGGTATTGTGTTAAGATTGCTGAGAGAAAAAAAAACAATTTTAGGTTAAGGCTGTAATGTAACAAAATGTGGAAAAGGTCAAGGGGTCTGAATAATTTCCAAAGGCACTGAAGTTGCTGGTTTGGCCAATAAAGACAGAAATTTGCATAGTTTTATTTTGTTTACGAATGTGGAGAGAAATACAAAATCTCCACTTGGGGGAGAGAAAAGGAGCCAACCCCACGTAGAGCAAGAGAGAAAAAAGAGGGAGAAATACAAAAGCACCTAGAGAAAGGGGAGAGGGGGAGGGATAGAGACTCTGAGACATTTCCATTTCCCACCCTGTGGCCCAGTAGATCCAGGTGCTGAGTGACAGCATTAACACCAGCGTGAAGACAGACAGGAGATGAGGAGAGTTTCCATTCCACTTTCTGGTGCTCTTCCTTCCTTTCTGCATTCGGCAATGATTTTGTGAAGACTAATAGTGTGGTCTATAGGGTAGCAAAATTCCGGTTACCATTCTCTATATTTTTGGATGTACATTTTCGCATACGGTATTTCAGAAAATCAAGTAGACACTGTAGGGTTGCAAAATTCTGGGAAAATTCCTAGGTTCTCCAGAATTCCAAGTTGGAATATTCCTCGAATTGCAAGGGAATAAGCACAAAATCAGGGAATCTTCCAATCAAGATATCTGGGATTCTTGGGAATTTGGGGAAAGTTGCCAGAATTCAGCAATCCTGCACAGTGTTTTGATTGTCAGAAATATTGTGTAAGGAAAATATTCCATCCCAAGTTGTAGAGACTGGTGTTAATGGTAGTTTATGGAGATTTCTCATTAAAGTGTTAATTGGTGTTATCCTGACATTGTGGACTGTGGAAGACAAACGATCCATTTGTGAATAAAAACATGCTCCCAATTCCTGTCTGAATCAAGGTTATCATAAATGCATAACTAAATAAAAGCCTCTGTGATCATGACATTGACCAAGTATTCAGAAATCAAACTGAATAACCAATAAATCATGACACTTTGACTGTGATTATATCACCCTTGATCTAACAACTCAATAACTCTACCAGAGTCCGTCTGTCCGTCTGTTATTCCGTTCGGTCATGGTCACAGCAGCAGACTTAGCCAGCCCAGCGCTGGTCTGTCTGTCCGTTCGTTCATGGTCATAGCAGCAGACTTAGCCAGCCCAGCGCTGGTCTGTCTGGCCGTTCGGTCATGGTCACGGCAGCAGACTTAGCCAGCCCAGCGCTGGTCTGTCTGGCCGTTCGGTCATGGTCACAGCAGCAGACTTAGCCAGCCCAGCGGTGGTCTGTGAAAGTGACAGTTTTTTTTCTTAATCTCAGGGACTAATGAAGAAATGAATAGCTAATTAAGAAAAATGAACGACAGGGAGGACTACGCGGAGCAATGCCTGCTGCTTGTGCTTCTGTGTTTGTGCGCACTTTGATTGTCCAGAGGAACAGATTGAGTTGTACACTAGAGGAAACATCAAAGGGGTGTGTGTGTGTGTGTGCATTTCTGTCTGTGCAGTTGTCTGTCTTTGTGTGTGTGCAGGCGTGCCTTCTTTCGTTTGCGTGTGTGCGAGCACATAAGAGTGTGTGTGTGTGCCTGTGTGTGATGGGATTAGTGTAATTGGGCCGTGTTGGTTGGGCCCTGTAATGATGGGATTATGGTGGTCGGAGGTGACCAAGAGGTTCTTCCACGTCACCTCAGTCCCACAGGAGAAGATCAGCTAAAGAAGAGGAGAGGGAGACTGAGGAGAGGGAGACTGAGGAGAGGGAGACTGAGGAGAGGGAGACTGAGGAGAGGGAGACTGAGGAGAGGGAGACTGAGGAGAGGGAGACTGAGGAGAGGGAGACTGAGGAGAGGGAGACGGAGGAGAGGGAGACGGAGGAGAGGGAGACGGAGGAGAGGGAGACGGAGGAGAGGGAGACGGAGGAGAGGGAGACGGAGGAGAGGGAGAGGGAGACGGAGGAGAGGATAAAAGACAGACAGAGAAGGAAAGAAATGGAAAGAGAGGACAGAGAACAGGAAGGATGCATCGGAGCGTTAATCGGCTGCATTTCATTACAGAAAGTTGTGGTCTCCCATCTGTCTATGTTCACTCCCCGTTGTACATCTAAAATAACTGAGATGACTGAGTAGTTCAAGCATGTTTTACCCGGTTTCCTCCATTTTACTCTAACATATCCTGTCCTGTCAGACTGAAGGGAAGAGAACAAGGGGACATATTTTGGAATGGAACCCAGCCCTGCTAACGAACGAGTGGGAGGAGTTGACTGTGTGATTAATTAAGAGAGAGGGAGACAGTCTCCTCCTCCCCCCTGTTGAGGGGGTTAGTGCTACAGCAGCAGTAATTGCTAACCATTAAGCATGCTACTCATGTATGCTAACACATGCTGTTGATACATTATAGATGGAAGGGGAGAGAGAGAGAGGTGCTAGCGCAGCACGGGGGGGTGGCGTGTAGCGCTAACACAGGTCGCTTTGATCACAATTCTGATGACTCTTCTCAAGGGATGCTAGTTAGTAATCGGCTAGTGGTAAATGGCATGCATACTGTTCTTGTTGATGTTACGGAAACCCTGTTTGTTGCTGTGATTTATACACTTATTTTTATGACACATAAAATGTTGATTCTTACTGTCAGGTGAAACGGAATCTTATTAATCACTTTCACACCAACTTCTCAACGCAATCTAATGAGCATCAACACAAGCATGTACACACACACTTTTGAATATAAAACCTAGAACCCTGGAATACAATATGCTTCGTTCAGAGAATGAAAGTGCGTGAAATATTGTTTTGGGCCTCTGATTGACTCTGGTCTGGAGAGCTGTGATTGACTCTGTTGTGAGGTGGTGGTCTGGAGAGCTGTGATTGACTCAGTGTTGTGTAGTGGTGGTCTGGAGAACTGTGATTGACTCAGTGTTGTGTAGTGGTGGTCTGGAGAACTGTGATTGACTCAGTGTTGTGTAGTGGTGGTCTGGAGAACTGTGATTGACTCAGTGTTGTGTAGTGGTGGTCTGGAGAACTGTGATTGACTCAGTGTTGTGTAGTGGTGGTCTGGAGAGCTCTGTTTCAGCCCAGTCACTCTACTGCTCTCTCTCAACCCAACCACTTAACACAGCACTGTACAGCAAGCAGGAAACACAAAGCATCAGATAGCATCACACACTGTACACACAAACACACACACACACACTGTACACACACACAGGGCAACAGCACTAGTAGCATCAGTGACTAGAATCTCTCACACACACACTCACTGCTGAGTGCTTGTCCTGAGAGATAAGGACCATTAGTGGGAAACAGAGGTTGGATTCCAAATTACACCTTATTTCCAATGGGCCCTGGTCAAAAGTAGTGCACTATAAAGGGAATACGGTGCCATTTGGGCCACAACCAGAGGCATCATCTTTGTGTTGTGTAAAGGGTCTTATGGCCAGGATATGATTGGCTGACATGGAGTTGGTGGGCCAGGTGTGGAGGACATCTCTTTGGTGCTGTAGATGATCCCAGCATGGGGAGAACAGGGCAGGCCTGCTGTAGAGGATCCTAGCATGGGCAGCCTTTATTTAACCAGGTAGGCTAGTTGAGAACAAGTTCTCATTTACAACTGCGACCTGGCCAAGATAAAGCAAAGCAGTTCAACACATAAAACAACACAGAGTTACACATGGAATAAACAAACATACAGTCAGTGATACAGTAGAAAACGTTTATATACAGTGTGTGCAAATGAGGTAAGATAAGGGAGGTAAGGCAATAAATAGTCCATGGTGGCGAAGTAATTACAATAAACCAATTAAACACTGGAATTAATAGATGTGCGGAAGATGAATGTGCAAGTGGAGATACTGGGTTGCAAAAGAGCAAAATAAATACAGTATTGGGATGAGGTAGTTGGATGGGCTATTTACAGATGGGCTATGTACAGGTGCAGTGATCTGTTAGCTGCTCTGACAGCTGGTGCTTAAAGCTAGTTAGGGAGATATGAGTCTCCAGCTTCAGTGATTTTTGCAGTTCGTTCCAATCATTGGCAGCAGAGAACTGGAAGGAAAGGCGGCCAAAGGAGGAATTGGCTTTGGGGGTGGCCAGTGAAATATACCTGCTGGAGCGCGTGCTACAGGTGGGTGCTGCTATGGTGACCAGTGAGCTGAGAGAAGGAGGGGCTTTACCTAGAAAAGACATGTAGATGATCTGGAGCCAGTGGGTTTGGCGACGAGTATGAAGCGAGGGCCAGCCAACGAGAGCGTACAGGTCGCAGTGGTGGGTAGTATATGGGGCTTTTTGACAAAAAGGATGGCACTGTGATAGACTGCATCCAATTTGTTGAGTACAGTGTTGGAGGCTATTTTGTAGATGACATCACCGAAGTCGAGGATCTAGTTTTACGAGGGTATGTTTGGCAGCATGAGTGAAGGATGCTTTGTTGTGAAATAGGAAGCCAATTCTAGATTTAATTTTGGATTGGAGATGCTTAATATGAGTCAGGAAGGAGAGTTTACAGTCTAGCCAGACACCTAGGTATTTGTAGTTGTCCACATATTCTAAGTCAGAACCATCCAGAGTAGTGATGCTGGACGGGCGGGCAGGTGCGGGCAGCGATCGGTTGAAGAGCATGCATTTAGTTTTACTTGCATTTAAGAGCAGTTGGAGGCCACGGAAGGAGAGTTGTATGGCATTGAAGCTCATTTGGAGGTTTGTTAAGTGTCCAAAGAAGGGCCAGAGATATACAGAATGGTGTCGTCTGCGTAGAGGTGGATCAGAAAATTACCCGCAGCAAGAGCGACATTGATGTATACGGGGAAGAGAGTCAGGCTGAGAATTGAACCCTGTGGCACCCCCATAGAGACTGACAGAGGTCTGGACAACAGGTCCTCAGAATTCTGTGTGTCAAATTGATCAGAGAAGTAGTTGGTGAACTAGGCGAGGCAATCATTTGAGAAACCAAGGCTGTTGAGTCTGCCGATAAGAATGTTGTTATTGACAGAGTCGAAAGCCTTAGCCAGGTCGATGAATACGGCTGCACAGTAATGTCTCTTATCGATGGCGAATATGATATCGTTTAGGACCTTGAGCGTGGCTGAAGTGCATCCATGACCAGCTCTGAAACCAGATTGCATAGCGGAGAAGGTACGGTGGGATTCGAAATGGTCGGTAATCTGTTTGTTAACTTGGCTTTCGAGGACCTTAGAAAGTCAGGGTAGGATAGATATAGGTCTGTTGCAGTTTGGGTCTAGAGTGTCTCCCCCTTTTAAGAGGGGGATGATCGCGGCATCTTTCCAATCTTTGGGAATCTCAGACGATACGAAAGAGAGGTTGAACAGGCTAGTAATAGGGGTTGCAACAATTTCTGCAGATAATTTTAGAAAGAGAGGGTCCAGATTGTCTAGTCTGGCTGATTTGTAGGGGTCCAGATTTTGCAGCTCTTTCAGAACATCAGCTGTCTGGATTTGGGTGAAGGAGAAATGGGGGAGGCTTGGGCGAGATGCTGTGGGGGATGCAGGGCAATTTACCGAGGTAGGGGTAGCCAGGTGGAAAGCATGGCCAGCCGTAGAAAAATGCTTATTGAAATTCTCAATTATAGTGGATTTATCAGTGGTGAACAATGTTTCCTAGCCTCAGTGCAGCTGGGAGGAGGTGCTCTTATTCTCCATGGACTTTACATTGTCCCAGAACATTTTGAGTTTGTGCTACAGGATGCAAATTTCTGTTTGAAAAAGCTAGCCTTTGCTTTCCTCTCTGCCTGATGAGGTCAATATCCTTCCAGGATGCCCGGGCCAAGTCAATTAGAAAGGCCTGCTTGCTGAATTGTTTTAGGGAGCATTTGAGTGTGATGAGGGATGGTCGTTTAACCACAGACCCATTACGGATGCAGGCAATGAGGCAGTGATCGCTGAGATCTTGGTTGAAAACAGCAGAGGTGTATTTGGAGGGAGAGTTGGTTAGGATGCTATTTATGAGGGTGCCTGTGTTTGCGGATTTGGGGTTGTACCTGGTAGGTTCATTGATAATTTGTGTGAGATTGAGGACATCAAGTTTAGATTGTAGGATGGCTGGGGTGTTAAGCATGTCCCAGTTTAGGTCACCTAGCAGCACGAGCTCTGAAGATAGATGGGGGGCAATCAATTCACATATGGTGTCCAGGGCACAGCTGGGCGCAGAGGGTGGTCTATAGCAAAACGGTGAGAGACTTGTTTCTAGAAAGGTGGATTTTTAAAAGTAGAAGCTTGAATTCTTTGGGTACAGACCTGGATAGCTAGACAGAACTCTGTCTAGCTATCTCTGCAGTAGATTGTATCTCCGCCCCCTTTGGCAGTTCTATCTTGTCGGAAAATGTTATAGTTAGGAATGTAAATTTCAGGGGTTTTGGTGGTCTTCCTAAGCCAGGATTCAGACACGGCTAGGACATCCAGGTTGGCAGAGTGTGCTAAAGCAGTGAATAAAACAAACTTAGGGAGGAGGCTTCTAATGTTAACATGCATGAAACCAAGGCTTTACGGTTACAGAAGTCAACAAATGAGATCACCTGGGGAATAGGAGTGGAGCTAGCCACTGCAGGGCCTGGATTAACCTCTACATCACCGGAGGAACAGAGGAGGAGTAGGATAAAGGTGCGGCTAAAGGCTATCAGAACTGGTCGTCTAGTATGTTCGGAACAGAGAGTAAAAGGAGCAGTTTTCTGGGCGCGATAGAATAGATTCAAGGCAAACTGTACAGACAAAGGTATGGTAGGATGTGAATACGTTGGAGGTAAACCTAGGAATTGTGTGATGATGAGAGAGATTGTCTCTAGAAACATTTAAACCAGCTGATGTCACCGCATGTGTGGGTGGTGGAACTAAAGGATTGGTTAAGCCATATTGAGCAGGACTAGAGGCTCTACAGTGAACTAAGACCATCACTAACCAGAACAGCAATGGACAAGGCATATTGACATTAGGGAGAGGCATGTGTAGCCGAGTGATCATAGGAGTCCAGTGAGTAGTTAGGCTGGCTGGAGACACGGTGATTCAGACAGCTAGCAGGCCGGGGCTAGCAAGTTAGCAGAATGGCCTTAGATGGACGTTGTGATGGAGGCAGTCTGTTATAGCCTCCTCGTGCAGTTACGTCTAATAGACCAGTCGTGATGGAGTATTCGGGTTCTGTGTAGTAAAGGGGTTCAGTCCAATTGGCAAAATAGGTATAGTGGCCCAAGAAATTGGCCGATGGATCTCTTTAGCTAACAGTCCAATATGCTCTAGACAGCTAGCGGGCCACGGATAGCAGGCTAGCAGATGGGCATTCAGGGGACGTTGCGAATGAGGGGGGGGGGGGACAACCCTCAGGCAGATTACGTCGGTAGTCCAGTCGTGATGGAAAAGCAGGGCTTCGTGTAGTAAAAGGGGTCCAATCCAATTGGCAAAATAGGTATAGTGGCCCAAGAAATTGGCCGCTGGACATATTCAGGTAACAGTCCGATATGCTCTAGACTGCTAGCGGGCCGTGGCTAGCAGATGGGCATTCAGGGGACGTCGCGACATAGGAGCCAGTTGAAAACCCCCTCGGGCAGATTACGTCGGTAGTCCAGTCGTGAAGGAGCTCCGTACGTACCGGCAGTAAAAGGGGTCCGAGCCAATTGGCAAAATAAGTATTGTAGAGTGGCTGATGGACCTCTTCAGCTAGTCAGGAGATGTGCCTAGCATGGGCTAGCTCCAGGCTTCAGGACAGCCAGGAGTAGCTACTCAAATTGCAGCTAGCTAGCTGCGATGATCCAGGTGAAAAGGTTCAGAGCTTGCGATACAAATCCGGGGATATGGAGAGAAAATAGGTCCGGTATGCTCTGGTTTGAATCACGTTGTGCAAATTTGCTAGCTGATGACCGCTGGCAGTGATTAGCTGACTACTAGCTAGTAGCAGGTTAGCTGGCTAGCTTCTGTTGGGGGATTCTGGTTCCGAAGTATAGAAAAATACTTTAGAAAAAGCAGATCCACACCACATTGGATGAGGCGGGTTGCTGAAGAGTATTTTGAAGTTGAGGCTTAGAAAAATATAAAAAAGGATATATGATGAAAAAGCTATAAAAAGATATACTGTATACATGGGACACGACAGGACAAAGATGTCTGACTTCTACGCCATCTTGGATCTATAATGATCCTAGCATGGGGAGAACAGGGCAGGCCTGCTGTAGATGATCCTAGCATGGGGAGAACAGGGCAGGCCTGATGTAGATGATCCTAGCATGGGGAAAACAGGCCCGCAGCACTGCTGTGTGTGTCTGTGTGTTAGTGTGAGAAGCTTGCCTGATCTCTCTCACATGCACTGCTCATCCCAGGGCAGGGATGATTTATTCACAATGGGAGAACAGATGACTGCAGGCAATCTCTGTTTCTGCAGCTATACATCCAGAAGAGAGAGAGGTGTAAGGCTGTGCATTTATTAATGTACAAAAGATAACTCCCTCCCTGTGAAACATAGTGGATCTGTGGACCCCGAACAGTTCTAGTTCAGCACACTTGATTCAACTAACTAAAGGACTTGATGATTAATTGAGTTGTTGAATGAGGTGTGCTAGTGAGGGGCTTGAACAAAATGTGTGTTGTTAGTGGTACTTGAAAACCGAAGTTGAGTTAGCACTGTTTTATTTTGTCCTTTGTGGCTCTCTAATGGAACCCAGTGTTACCTTTACTTCCTCCCCTCCAGACCGTAGTCGGGATGGCTTAGGGGAGCCTTCACTTGCTAGCTCCAAGGCCAGAGAAATGTACAGATGCTCTGGGGCAATTCCCACATTTGGGGATCTTATCTGCTGCTAATGACGAGTTAGTCTGGAATTAGTAGTAGTTGACATTTATTAAACTTGTACACTATGTGAGGTAGTCTGAATGACTAAATAAAATAGCAGGCTAATGGAGCAAAAAGAGCGTGGCTCACAGTTCCCCTACATCTCCTCCACACAACAATTGCGTCAAAAACAAAAGTTAACTTACTACGTTATCCACAATGCACTTCAGTGTTTTAAAGCTATACCCCTACTTTACCAACACCAGGCATTCCGATCATTCCATTTGCGAATCCTACCTCATACGGCTTATAAATGTTTCTGGACCTTCTGAACTTCTGTCTCTCTGCCAGGCGATCTGCTGCACCTTGGTGAACTGTACCTGTGATAGTTTCAAACCTGGGAAACTGAAGAAAAGACTGTGTGAGCACTGCAAGCATGGATGGGTAGCGCACGGTAAGCACAGATTCAATTGTTACTTTACCTAGTGTACATTTCTTTCAGGGTGTGGGAATGGGGGTGGGTGGTAGGTGTGTCATTATTCATGTTTGTGTGTGTGTGGGAGGGCTGTTTTCTATATTAATGTCTGTGTGTGTGGGGGGGGGGCTGTTTTCTATATTCATGTCTGTGTGTGTGTGTGTGTGTGTGTGTGTGTGTGTGTGTGGGTTCGCCTGTGTTTTCTCGACTCACTCCTGTGCGTCCTCCACCCCTCCGTCTTCCTGCAGCTCTGAGCAAGCTGAAGCTGCACCACATGTACCAGGGCAGCCAGGTGGAGATCGTCCACTCTAACGTGGTCTTTGACATCTGCAGCCTGATGCTCTACGGGACCCAGGCAATCCCAGTCAGACTAAAGATCCTGCTGGACAGGCTGTTCAGTGTCCTGAAACAAGAGGAGGTCATCCAGATCCTCAACGCATTGGACTGGACCCTACAGGACTACATCCGAGGATACGTCCTACAGGTGGGGGGGGGGCTCTTCTTTCTTACTTTAGGACGAGGAGAGGGGAGAGAAAGGAGGACAGAAGAGAGGAGGAGAGAGAGGAACACAGGAGAGAGGGGGAGAAACAAAGCTTCTCTATAGGAACGCTCCTCTTCTCCTCATCCTCCTCTCTGGAGGTCTCCAGACTGATGGAGGGGAGATTTGTAAATATTATTTAGTTCCACGATTTCCCTCTCAAACTTGAGCTAGGCTGAACCACCCGGCACACAGTCAGTGTCAGCCAACCGCTGCTCACTTCGATTAGTCCGTCATCAACTATTCAGCTTTCTCTCTGCATTTAATGTTAGCTCCTCTAATGGTGAACACAGAGTCAGAATCCTCGACAGGCAGAGCCAAGCGAATGCTGTGTGATGAAATATTGATCATGGTTACTGTATGAAGAGGCCGCGGTCTGACTTTCACAGACACCACAACTCCTATGTAATTACTACTGGGCCGGGTGGAGGAACCTCATTCTCCTCTCTCCTTCCTCTCTGATCTCACCCCACCCTGACGTGCGTGTGTGTGTGCGTGCGTGTGCATTTGTGTGTGTGTGTGTGTATTCATTAATTTGTATGTATGTGTGTGCACATGTCCTCTCTGATGCTGATGGATAGAGGGAAAATCCACGTGATTTAAATGAAGAGAAATGACAGGCAAGATGAAAGGCAGCGCTGTAATGAGGGCTCCCTCCTCTCTGCATTAACTTTACAACTGAACCCTTTATTAAGACGCTCTGGGGTGAAGTTCCCCTAAATACAGATCTAGGATCAACTTCCCCTCCCCCAATCCTCACCTTAGCCATTAGTGGGGAAAATGCTCATTTGACCCAAGAGCTGTGTCTAAGGGCAAGTTCACCCTACACCTATTTAGACACAGTCAGTCTGTGTTTTAGATGACCTCATAGCGTCCTTGGTGTGTGAATATACAGGAATAGAGCTTAATACAGAGGTATAATGCTAATGATGAAATGCTCTCTCTTTCTCTGCATATCAATCGCTTTCTCGCTCTCTCACTCTCTTTTCCCCCCCTCCGCACTCCACCCACCCCCTCTCCCCCCCCTCACACCCTCTCCAGGACATAGCAGGGAAGGTGTTGGACCGCTGGGCCATCATGACGTTCGAGGAGGAGATTGCTACGCTGCAGCAGTTCCTCCGCTTCGGTGAGACCAAGTCCATTGTGGAGCTGATGGCCCTGCAGGACAAGGAGGGCCAGGCCGTGCTGGTCCCCAGCACCCGCACCAACTCAGACATCCGCACCTTCATCGAGCGCAGCACCCCGCGCACTGCCACCAACAACGTCCTGACCCCCAAGGTGGAGAAACTGAGCTCGTCCAAAGCGCACCATTTTGAGAACTTTATTAATAGTATGGCGTTTATGCTACCATTTCAATTGTTGGGCTCCGTGCCAGCGCCTCTCCTCGGGTCGCCACTGGGGGCGCTGCAGCAGCAAGGGGGGCAGATGGAGCAGGGGCAGAGACGGGGGGACGAGAACCCCAACACCCTCCCCCTCCCCGGGCCGCCTCCCACCGAGAGCAGCCTGGTGGGCTCGAGCTCCGCCTCATTCACCTCTGACCTGGACAGGGGTGGAGACAACCCTATGGACGGCCTCTCGGCCACGCCCAAGATGGAGGCTGAGGACTTCCCCACCAGCGACAACTACTCGGACGGCCGCTCCACACCCTGCACACCCTCCATGATGAACTCTGACTTTACCCAGATGTCCCCGGATAGCAAGCTCCAACACTCCATGGACAGGAACGGGGGAGGAAGTCTCAAGAAGGGGCGTGTGTACTGCAGTGCGTGCGACAAGACCTTCTACGACAAGGGCACGCTGAAAATCCACTACAACGCTGTGCACCTGAAGATCAAGCACAAGTGCACCATCGACGGCTGCAACATGGTGTTCAGCTCGCTGCGCAGCCGCAACCGCCACAGTGCCAACCCCAACCCGCGCCTGCACATGCCCATGAACCGCAACAACCGCGACAAGGACCTGCGAGGAGGCGGGAGCCTTTCGGCCGACGAAGACTCCGAGGCAAGCGACAAACCGCGGTCTGAGTACCCCCACTCATCCATCCCGGTGTCCCTGACCTCGTCCCCCGACAGCCAGAAGTCAGTTGCCAGCTACATGGTGAGTCATGTGGACTCCACCACCAGCAGCACCAAGCTGCACCACAGCAGCTCCTTCCCCAGCATGGGGCACCTGGGTCACGGCATCCTCTTCCCCAACCTGAAGACAGTGCAGCCTGTGCTGCCTTTCTACCGGAGCCTGGTGACCCCTGCCGAGCTGGCCAACAGCCCCGGCCAACACCTCCCCTCCCTCTCCGTACTCTCCTCCTCGTTTCCCCTCAAACCTACCTCCATCACCACCCCAGACGCCTGCGGTGCCATCATTGACCCTGTGCCCAAGAAGAAGTCGCGGAAGTCGAGCATGCCCATCAAGATCGAGAAGGAAGCGGTAGAGAGGGAGGGGAGGATGGGGGAGGACAGCGGTTCAGAGGACATGAGCCCTGTACAGGGCAGGGACAAGGAGGAGTGTGAGAGAGGGGTAGGAGGAGGGGGGGATTTGTGTACGAGACAGATGGGTGTAGAGAGGGAGAGGGAGAGAGGAGTCATTCTAGCTGGGGAGAGAGGAGTCATTCTAGCTGGGGAGAGAGGGGAGAGGGAGGAGGTGAAGCGGCCAAGGTCCCACAGCCAGGAGAGAGATGTGTGTGGAGGCAGGGAACAAGAGGAGGATGAAGAAGAAAAAGAAGAGGGATCCCGGCAGGCAGAGACCGGTATGATCACCTGCGCCTCATCCCCCTATGATGGAAAACTCAACCACAGAGAGAACCACAGCCTCTCTCTGAGCAGAGACCACACAGAGACAGAGGGAGAGGAGGGCGACCAACCAACCTCCCGGCACCAAGACAAGCCGTGCGATGACATGGACCACCGACTGACCAACGGCGGTGTGTTCAGACTAGGCGACAGAGGGAAGGATGAACCAGAGGGCTGTATGGAAGACTACACCAACTCTAGCCTCCTGCAGTCTCGTATGGACTCTCAGGAGGGGCCACTGGACAGGGATGACCTTCCACACCACTGTGAGATCTGCAGCAAGACGTTCAACAACCAGTACAGTGTGAAGATGCACTACCGCAACGTGCACCTGAAGGAGATGCACATGTGCACGGTGGCTGGCTGTAACGCTGCCTTCCCCTCCCGCAGGAGCAGAGACAGGTGAGATAGAACAAACACACATCAGTCAGTTAATAGTCTGTCATTTAGTTGTATAGTCTGTCAGCGATTTACGAAAGGGATTTGTCATTCTCTAGCACAATATAGGATATTTAAGCATACGATGTCAGAGGTTCTGTTGAAGTGTTATGGTTAGTATGTCTTTTCAGATGATCTAATAAAACCACACAAAACTGGCAGCAACCACATATACGTCAGTTACAGACTTATTTAACAGAGATGAATGGTCAATTAAAGATAGAATAATTGCTAAAGGTACCTTTTGAAAAAACACCAACCAAGGAACAACCTTTCCTAAATTTTGTGTCTTTTAGGCACAGCTCCAACCTCAACCTCCACCACAAGCTGTTGACCAAAGACCTGTACAGCCCATCACCCCGCTCCCTCTACTCCCCAGCCTCCCTCTGCAGGGACAAAGACCCTGTCAGCCTGGACTACCGCCAGGACCTGAGAGACCTCCAGAGGGATAGAGAGCTCCAGAGAGACACAGGCAGCCAGACGTCCGTCATCTTCAGAGGACACAACCGCATGGGCCTGGTCTTCCCCATGAGCAAGATGGCCGACGAAAGGACAGGGGAGAATGCAGGAGAGGAACTGGAAGGAGGAGGAGGGGTGGAGGAGGGGGCGGTACTGGACCTAAGTACGTCATCGTCTGTACCTCCTCGTGGGGGTGGCAGCGCCCCTTCCTCCTGGGACTCGGATGGGGCAGGCAGCGAGGAAGGGGAGGGCCTAGAGGAGGAGCCTCTGCCGATGGAGGAGGACAGCGATGGGGAAAGCTGCGACGGGATTGGTCTAGGAGGCCCCGTTGGGGAAGGATTAAGTTTGGGCGGGGACAGGACCCAGGGCTGTGTGGGGGGAGGACAGATGGGGCCGCAGGGGGGCGGAGGTGGCTCACCCATTACCTGCCACGTGTGCCAGAAGGTATACAGTAACAAGGGGACTTTCAGAGCCCACTACAAGACTGTCCACCTGCGCCTGCTGCACAAGTGTAAAGTCCCAGGCTGCGACACCACGTTCTCGTCAGTACGGAGCCGCAATAGACACAGCCAGAACCCCAACCTGCACCGCAACCTGACTGGCAGTGGTGGCGGCACCACTCTAGACCAGGAGTAGGGCCTTGCCCGAGCTTCAGCTCACACAGACCCTGATTCACTCTCACTGTAATCTTTAGTCTTTGTTTATTTGACACCAGAACAGGCTTGCGGGTTAGCACTTTTTGAAAAAAAATCCATTGTTTTTTAGGGGGCAATGTCTGTAGTGAGCTTGGGATTGTGGAATCCAGCTGTATTTTTCTTTGTTATGGCAGATTGTATCTGCTTTTTTTGTGCAAATGTTACAGGACAGTATATCTCCCTGAATGTTGAGTGGATTTCTCCAGGTATATCAAGTTCAGCAACCTGAAATTGTTCTGAGGTACACATGAAGACCTTCTGCATTCCATTCCTTGGACACTCATTTTCAACTAATTATGTTTCCTTTCCCCTGCCAACATTTGTAAATATGTTCTTTTAAATTGATATTTATTGATGGTACATGTAGAAAAACAACAATTTATTTTGGACACGAAATTGACAAGTCATTTTCCCATCATTAATTTTTGTCTTGATTTAAAACACTTAAAAATCATGCATCATCTTTTAAAACGTTGTGCATCTCAACCCCTCTCTCTAGCTCTTTTATTTCTATGCACTAATTCTAAATAGTTTGCCTTACAGTCTAGTATAATTTACTCACATCCAGAAACCTGCCAGTTTCTAAATCACATACTGTTCAAGTGACACTTATCTCCAGTCATCAACAGTGGTGGAAAAAGTAAAGATACCTTCATAGAAAATTACTCGAGTAAAATTGAGTCACCCAGGAAAATACTACTTGAGTAAAAGTACTTGGTTTCAAAACTAAATGTAAATGTATAAATAATTTCAAATTCCTTATATTAAGCAAACCAGGGGTCACCATTTGTTTTTAAAATGTACTGATGGCCAGGGGCACACTCCAAATCTCAGATATAACTTGCAAACTAAGCATTTGTGTTTAGAGAGTCCGCCAGATCAGAGGCAGTAGGGATGACCAGGGAGGTTCTCTTGATAAGTGCGTGAATTGGACCATTTTCCTGTCCTGCTAAGCATTCAAAATTGAACAAGTACTTTTGGGTGTCAGGGAAAATGTATGGAGTAAAAATTACATTTTTTTTCTTTAGGAATGTAGTGAATTAAAAGTAAAAGTTGTCAAAAATATAAATAGTTAGGTACAAAAAAAAAAAAACTACTTAAGTAGTATTAAAGTATTTTTACATAAGTACTTTACACCACTGGTTATCAACTATAACAAGTTAAATAATATTTTCGGTGTTCTTCTTGGTAGTTATTGTCGACTTTCCCTGTGAGTTTACACGTATTGTTCCAATCAAAAGCGTCTGTGACATTCTAGAAGTGTGGCGTACGTTAGTTTCTTTGGACTGTGGTCTGTAAAGATCTTTGTTTAAAAAAAAAAAGTTTGTGAACTTGATGGATATAAGTTATTGTTTGATGTTGTATGTGTGGTTCTGTTCCTCTCCTATCGTTGCTGTTTTTGGATGTTGCATTATGCTAGCGTGATAACGTTGACCAAAGATTTCTCAGTCCCGAGGTGCATACGAATCCAACCGCCTCATGCAGTACAGTGTCCCTATTAGGATAGCCTCAGTCTTGGGCTGAGATTGAGGCTGTCCTAATATATGGACACCATATATTTGAGGCTTGCAGTATTAAAACAGCCTTCTCTTGACGCTCTTATCTGAAAATGCATCACAGAAAAGTCAGTATTCAGACTTGGGCTCTTAAAAAGATATTACAACTCTTGGAAGAACTTTTATATATTTTCATGGTATTTTGTACTAAAATCTGCTCACATCTTGTGCACTAGAGTGGGTGAGGGCATCATTCTAGACAGACAGACGGTCATTGTCTCCAAGAGTTGGATCATATGATATTGTACTGTGAACAAGTCAAACACTGAGAAAAACAAAACCTGACTGAAAGATAAGTAGCCAGGGCCCAATGTCCACACACCCTTCAAAACATATGGTACCTAAATAATTATTGAATTGTATATTTTGTGAATAGAGTCATTTGTAATCTAAAACAACAAAAAAAACACGTATAATGTATCAAATATGCTAATTCTACTAGACTCATTCTGCATCCTAAGAGATGTTTATTGGGAGGAAAAAGATGTCCAAAGTTACGTTCTTGCATTATTTCACAATAGTTTTTTGGTTTAGGTATTCTGCATATACACTAAGTGTACAAACATTAAAAAACCTTCCTAATATTGAGTTTCACCCCCCTCATTTGCCCTCAGAACAGCCTCAATCTGTTGGGCATGGACTCTACAAGGTGTCCAAAGCATTCCACATGGATGCTGGCCGATGTTGGCTCCAATACTTACCACAGTTGTGTCAAGTTGGCTGGATGTCCTTCGGGGTGTTGACCCTTCTTGATACACACGGGAAACTGTTGAGCGTGAAAAACCCATCAGCATGGAGTTCTTGACACTCTCAAATCGGTGTGCCTGGCACCTACCACCATACACTACTCAAAGGCACTTAAATATTTTGTCTCGCCCATTCACCCTCTGAATGGCACAGATAAACAATCCATGTC
Source organism: Oncorhynchus kisutch (assembly GCF_002021735.2). NCBI lineage: Eukaryota > Metazoa > Chordata > Actinopteri > Salmoniformes > Salmonidae > Oncorhynchus > Oncorhynchus kisutch. The sequence continues at coordinate 2,548,770 of NW_022261980.1, read as the reverse complement.
TCAAGACAATCGATTGTCTCAAGGCTTAAAAATCCTTCTTTATCCTGTCTCCTTCCCTTCATCTATTCTGATTAAAATGGATTTAACAAGTGACATCAATAAGGGATCATAGCTTTCACCTCGATTCACCTGGTCAGTCTGTCATAATGTTTTGTACACTCAGTGTATATTTGACCGTATGTATTTAATTACATTGAGCTAGATAAAATATACATTTCTTTGTGAAGTTGTATGGATTTGTAAAAAATAAACCATGTGTTTTTTGATTTAATGTTACAATATTCGTTCCTACTCAATAAAAAGCCATATCTGTTAGCACGCTTTGGTCTCATTTCATATATAATATTTATCTATTTCGTTTTCTTAAAGTAAATACTATCATACGATTAGCCACCTGTAACAAAATATGAATCTGTCTTTATACACAATTTTCAGTGCCAATATCTAGTAATATTAACACACAGTTATTACATTGTCTTCTCTTTGTGGTGCTGGGAATTAAAAAACACTACTTCATCCTCAATTATATAAAAGCTACATTTACAGGAGTATTTGTTTTATACATAACTACATATAGAAATGACTGCATAGTAGAATCATGTTCAGTAGGCAAGAAACAGAAAACGCTTTGAAACGGTACAAATGAAATGAGTGTTCATGTTGGACCTCTTCTGTTTCAAAGCGTTTTCTCCCGTTTTGTGCCCTGTCTATCTCCTAAGGCCTACTAGTGTTCCATACCAGGTAGAACACTGAATGTGCCCCAAATAGCATTCTTTTCCCTACATAGTGCACTACTTTGAGCAGAGCCCTATGAGTCCTGGTCAAAAGTAGTGCACTATATAGGGAATAGTGTGACATTTGGGACATAATGGCACCTTTTTTGTTCTTAACTGACTTGCCTAGTTAAATAAAAGGTCAAATAAAAAAATAATCACTGTTGTGAGGTCACCGTGCAGTGTGTTGTTATTGATTGAGGGGTCTTCACTAGTTACCACAGACACAAAGTCATAAACCACACCTATTTCTACAATTGATCTTCTTAAAATGGGATTTTTAACCTAACCTTAACTCGGGGTGGCAGGTAGCCATTGTCAGAGGCTGTAGACAGAAATGGACCAGCGATGGTAGGAGTAGTTCTGGTGGTAGGAGTAATAGTTCTGGTGGTAGGAATGGTTCTGATGGTAGGAGTAGTTCAGGTGGTAGGAATGGTTCTGATGGTAGGAGTAGTTCTTGCGGTAGGAGTATTTCTGATGGTAGGAGTAGTTCTGATGGTAGGAATAGTGCTGATTGTAGGAGTAGTTCCGGTGGTAGGAGTAGTTCTGGTGGTAGGAGTAGTTAGTTCTGGTGAGTAGTTCTGGTGGTAGGTGTAGTTTAGGTGGTAGGAGTAGTTCTGGTGGTAGGAGTAGTTAGTTCTGGTGAATAGTTCTGATTGTAGGAGTAGTTCTGGTGGTAGGAGTAGTTCTGATTGTAGGAGTAGTTCTGGTGGTAGGAGTAGTTCCGGTACGTCCACACACCCAGGTGAGGAGGATGAATCTGTTGCGCAACGAAACAAAGTGTACGTTAAAACTAATGCTGCAAAACAGAGGATGAAAGCGCTGATTGCGTAACTTTTCATTTTCAGTCAACCCACAGCTTCCATTTACATGTTTTACACAGAGCTGGCCATTACCACTTGGCTGCTGCTGAAAAGCCCAGTTCCGACAAGTGCCTCGATCCTTTATTGCTGGTGTGGGAATGTAGTACCACTCAAAGGGGGTGCGACGGTTATTTCCGTCCCCTCAGTGCACTGTATGTAGGCGACACTAACCATAGAAAACCTTGTAGGAGGTGGATCACTTGTTCATTTCAATCCACACACTGTTCACAGCAGAATTTAAACATTTGTATCCAACTTGTTAAGTGGTGATGGAGTAATATTTGTTGGCTACATAGCCTGAGGAGGAATCTTTGTTTCTGGTATCCTGTGTTCCCAACTGGTGGGATGTAACCCACTGGTGGATCGCAGCCAATTCCTACTGAGTCGCAACCGAAGGTTAGGCGGTATAGCTAGAAACATTGTTCTGTTTATCTTGAGGTTGGAATGAAAATTGTGCATCAGCTTCAGGTGATGAATCATGGCACAAAATAAGTTTAGGAACAACTGCAGCAGAAACCATAACCACAAAGAGAAGTATGTTCCCAAATAATGATTTATTAGAAGAAAAAAGGTTAATGGTATGCATTACTGACAACTACAGATAACTGTTGTTTACCAAATCAACATATTTTTTTCTACATTAGATTCATAGGAGGTTGGTGGCATCTTAATTGGGGAGGACAGGCTCGTGGTAATGGCTGGAGCGGAATAAGTGGAAAGGTATCAAATATATCACGTGGTTTCTATGTTCCGGACAGTATTATGAGCCGTTCAGCAGCCTCCTGTGATTAGATTCTAGTCTTCTCCCTTCTCTCTTCAGCTCTATAGCCTACTACACCACTATGAGTCCAACCACTGTAACAACAGACCCTCATGAGCACTGCTGCTGCTTTTGAGCAGGGGGGGGGGGGGGGGTTCTGGGGGCACTGACACTAGATCCCACCTCACAGTCTTGGGCTATGGAGGAGTGCAGGGAGAAGGGGAGAAGGGAGGTGGAGGAGGGAAGGGAGAGTGGGAGGAGGGCAGGGAGAGGGGGAGAAAGGAGGAGGGTGAGGCAGAGGGTAAAATTGATTGTCCACAGGGCCTTGGGAAGCTGTTGAATATGAGGGGTATTACCGCCCCGGCACTGCAGCCAGATGGACAGCAGATGACTTTTGTTCCGACTAATACTCTAGTCTGGGGAGGCGTGGGGAGACAGGAAGAAGGAACATTTTGGAGTGCTGGACAACTTACATCACCCACTCTGTCTCAGGGATAGCACCATATTCTCTGTCCTCTAGTCAAGGCCTACAGCAGAACAGTGAGAGTAAAAAGACAGCCATTCAATGTCAGACATTGATAGTGTTTTTAGATAAGGGATTCTAAAACTTGTGTATTAGGAGTAAGTAGGCCAATTTTGTATGTAGGAAATAAAAACGTAATGCCAAAAAAGATATATTTTTAAATGAATGTAACCTTTTTAGTATATTTGAAAGGGGTAGGGGGTAAAAAAACATGGCACATTTTGACCACTAAAAACACAGTTTGAGATATTTCCACACTATGAGATTGGAATAATACTGTGAAATTTTGAAAATTATGAAAATTCCCTGGTAGTGTAAGAGCTGTTTGAAAAGACTGCCTGAAATGTCAGCATGTTTTGGTGGGATGGTGTTTTGACCTGTCTGGTGACATCAGGTGGTAAATTAGTTAATAGACCAGCAATGAAGAGAGTTCCAAACATCTCTGCCAATAACAGATCGTTTTCAGTTTTCCCCTCCCCACTCAGACCACTCCCAGACAGTCCTAGCTAAATTCTTGCTTGGGAAATTCCTCTTTCCTAAGAAGCTATTTTTGTTTATTTTTTAAATCATTTTAATTGAAGACAATCAGAGTAAGCTACTTAATTGTTACCCAGAAATGATTTGATATTGACCTTTAACAACTCCATAAGGTTTAGAACCAACCTAGTTTGAATTGCAAATTGTGGATGAACAGCAACCCCACTTCCCACCCTTCCCAGTTTGCCAGTTATGCACTAATATGTATAAAAGGGGGTATAGCTGCGAAAAACAAAACAAATAACGATCTGTTTGAATAGAGGTCATATAGTAATAACCTTTTTTTAAGGTAAAATACTGTCTTCTTTGTGAAAATGGCTTTACAATGATAATCACCAAAAGACATAATGTTCTATTATTTTTTATAATGACAACCGTTATCAGACTGTCACTATAGAGGTACTATAATTCTATGTATTATTATGTAACAACTCCTGATCCAATGGATCCAAATGTTAACACGTATTTTGAGGAAAATCATTTTGAACCCAAATAGATTAAAACACCTTTGAAGTTATTTTTTTCTTTTTATCTTTTATTATTTCCACTTTCCAGTATGATAACCTGAACCAGTTTATAGCCTACCAAGAGCCTTCCCAAAATACTGCACTAATTTAAGTCTTCATATATGTACCATACACAACATGGAGCGAAATATTTGATTAAATCATCAGGTATAAACCATGAAAATAAATATTGAACGTGGTATTCCGTACATGTGTGAGGCTTAATGTGATAACTATACTGAACACAAATATAAACGCAACATGTAAAGAGTTGCTCCCATGTATCATGAGCTGAAATAAAAGACTCCAGACATGTTCCATACGCACAAAAATATTATTTCTCTATATTTTTGTGCACAAATTTGTTTACATCCCTGTTAGTGAGCATTTCTCCTTCACCAAGATAATCCATCCACCTGACAGGTGTGGCATATCAAGAAGCTGATTAAACAGCATGATCGTCTGAGACAGCTGATGAATCTGAGGAGTATTTCTGTCTGTAATAAAGCCCTTTTGTGGGGAAGAACTCATTCTGACTGGCTGGGCCCCTACCCAGTCATGTGAAATTCATAGATTAGGGCCTAATGAATTGATTTATGAACGGTTACTCTGTCAAATTGTGGAAATTGTTGCATGTTGCGTAAATATTTGGAGCTGTTTTCACAGTCATAGTTTACACCTAGTTTATGGACTAAACCACACTTCCAAGGTTGGTCCAGGATTATGCCAGAGAGGAAGAGGAGACATGAGAGGTTTTAATCTTCCCAAAATCTGTCCACGAAAAATAAACCCACATAATGAGACATTTTTGTATGTGGGGTCAATGAGAGAGTGCCAGATTTGGTTAAAAGACCATATAATATTTAGTTATGTATGGCTTATTTGATGGAATATATGTCTTGTTATGGTTAGGTTGTTACGAGGAAAGCACTGATATAAGTTGACGCACGTGGCATTTCGGCAACTTTAAGAAAAACAACTTTATATCAGAATTGTGCCTGTTGTCATAGAGATAGATAGAGGACTCGTCATTGATATAACTTGTTTTAACATGGCCATTGCCATTGAGGGCTTCGACCATTCTGAATTAGTCAAATGGGTGGGGATTCCTATGAGTTGGGCGCAATCAGCAAATGAAGAAGAAGAAAACTGAGAACTATAAAATGAAGACAGCCCATTCTTTCACAGACGCTATAATGGCACAGATACAAAGATGAGTCCTCTATCCCTCAATTCAATTCAAGGGGCTTTATTGGCATGGGAAACATATGTAAACATTGCCAAAGCAAGTGAAGTAGATAATATACACAAGTTAAATAAACAATAAAAAATAACAGTAAACATTACACTCACAGAAGTTACAAAAGAATAAAGACATTACAAATGTCATATTATATATATATATACAGTGTTGTAACGATGTACAAATGGTTAAAGTACAAAAGGGAAAATAAATAAGCATAAATATGGGTTGTATTTACAATGGTGTTTGTTCTTCACTGGTTGACCTTTTCTTGAGGCACCAGGTCACAAATATTGCTGCTGTGATGGCACACTGTGGTATTTCACCCAGTAGATATGGGAGTTTATCAAAATCGGGTTTGTTTTTTAATTCTTTGTGGATCTGTGTAATCTGAGAGAAATATGTGTCTCTAATATGGTCATTCATTGGGCAGGAGGTTAGGAAGTGCAGCTCAGTTTCCTCTATCTCTATTGACTGTATCACGTATCTGCCCTCTCATTGGCTAGAATGGTCCCACCAGATCTCGCCTCCTGCCTACCTGCCTTCCATATTTGAGGATATGTATTTCCATTGTTAGAATGGTCAATCAACTATCTTGTCAATATAATAGACAATCTTTGATTGTGCTTAGTCTGTGTCCGGGAACCGCGCCGTTATCATTTGGGCGGCGTTCAGTACAAAAAAACGGAGTGCAACGTTCAATTAAACGGAAACGTTACTGTTCTGTATGGCCAGTTAAAAAACTGGAGTGGTTGGGTTGTGGGTTCAAAATGCACCGCTGCCCTTTAAATAGGCATACGTCACTCAGTGTGTCCAGCCACACTCCGATACACCCACCAAACTGATTAAATATACCTCAACGTCTGTTCAAGAAAGTTGACCAACGTTTTGGGGAAAAGTGTCGTTCAGTACAAACCGTCACGCAACGTAGTAAATGTTGAATCGAACTGAAACACTCCTGGAAACTGCCCTGGCTGTCCATGAGGGTTTGGTTCTCTGGCATTGCTTAGGTTTTACTACCATCTGCTGGTTGAAACATATATGCACATGATTCAGATTTTCCTCTTGAGTTTGAACATGAATTTATGTGACCTTGGATTGTAGTGAACATCTTTCGATGAGTGTGACTTCCTCTCTTAATCTTTATATGGCTAGATGTACATGTCCCTTCCCCATTAAACACAACATATGTGGACATATGTTATAGTTCATTGTAAACTCTACATATGAACCCTTTTCTTTATAACACTTAAACCATTCAGAATAGGCCTAAATCCGAAGCACAACATATGCTTTAACCAAAAACCCAACCTAAACACAGGATCATATTAATCTGGAATTTAAAAAAATAAAAACAGGCCCCTGAATCAGATAAATGCAATCAATATCTGTTAAAAGAGGCTTTGCTGGCTAAATGTGAACCTTCAATTTTGGCTTTAGTATTGTCTGCATGGCTCATTAACTCATAAATCTGAATATTTATGCTAACAGTAGAGCCCCACAGTGGAGATGACCTAATACCCATATAGCATAGCGGTCAAACAGGGAAATGGATCCAATAGTTTTTCCACCATTCATTTTTTTCCATAGGGGATGTTAGAAACACTTAAAATAAGGGTTGTGTTTTGTGTAGGCTTACCCAGGTGTGACATTTTGATATCCATGTAAATCTCTCTCGGACAAGGTGACTTTTATCAGTATATTTATTTGGCTCTATTTCCTTGAACATGCTAATTAGCATCAAAGTAGACATCATGCAAGATTACAAATCCCTGCAAACTCGTGCACGTCATCTCGAGCTGACACCTTTGCTAACAGGTATTGTGTAAATTTAAAACTTGCACAAGACAGTTCAAAGAATTGTCCATTTAAAGAAATGTAGCTAAATTATTCATTACTACACTTAGCTAACATTAGATAGTTAATCCAGAGATTCGTACCATTACCTTGGTTCGGCAGTCTTGTCCAGATTATCATGGCATTTGTAGTTTTTTATGATAGCCACATTATCAGCTAATTAGCATTTCATTTTGGGTGGGTAAATACAGAGAAATATATTGATAAAAGTCACCTTGTACTAGAGATTTACACAGCCCTTATTTTAAGTGTTTCTAAATACCCCCAAGGGAAAAAGAAATGGTGGGAAAAATTTTGGAGCCATTTCCCTGTTTGACCGCTAGGTTTTATGGGTATTATGACTCATACTGTGGCACTCTATATACTGTAGTTTATGCTCATGTACATGGGAAGGTGTGCCCCTTTCTATCCAATGAGATAATCTGGGCTCCCCCAGAAGCAAAAGTTCCTTACAGACTCTTTAATCGCGGTGTTCTTTGCACAAGGTAGTATATTGCTGCATATACTTTGGCAGGACTAGGGTTAGTTTGACACCTATGGCACTGGCAGACCTATTTTCTGCCATCGTTTATTTAGCATATTTAAGTAGCCTGGAGGCTACTCAAAATGTAGGCTGTAATTGAAAACAATACTGCATTTTAAATTGTGCCTCTGCAAGGACAGGCAAGAAATTGGTCGTCTAGGAATGTAGTCTAGGAATTATCCATATTTTCTGTCTCTATTTGAGGAGTAGCCTAATTTTGGTGAGAGTCCATGTTCTCCATGCCGCTGTCCTTTTTAAATTAATACATCCACTATTGAGGACGTTTTTAAAATTATTATTATTATTAACACTCTCTAAGGACTACAGTGACAGCTTCTCGACGTTGGGATTTAGGTTTTGTACCTGTATTCTTGCGCTGATCTACACATTTTCGTGCATGAGGCACCGTTTCCAGGCCTTATCCTTTGCTTTAATTATTTATTTACGTGTAAACTGCGGTCTTGCTATCAAAACATTGATGGTCGATAATCCCCATCTCTGTTGAGGGCCGAACTAAAACACCTTAATTTATTTTCATCTCAAATTGGAGTAGGCTGGCACACAGTCATTATGGCTCGTCCACGGCCGCGGGAGTACAAGGCAGGAGATTTGGTTTTTGCGAAGATGAAGGGATACCCACACTGGCCAGCGAGGGTGAGTAGGTGATGCAGCCGAGCTGAAAAGCAGGGAGGCGGGGTTGCCTGAGACAATACCGCCGATGCTTTGGGATATATGCGATGGGCTCTTGCCGCCACCTTCTTCACCATGCGTGTTTGTCTTTCGCAGCTTAGTTCACAGTGTACCTACCTACCTACCTACCTTCATCACATATTCAGCTATTGCGGATCGCTATTTTGATACGCTGCAAACCACAATAACCAGTCATTCTTATGTTTACCATTCTTTACATTTTCCCTGTGTTTCCCAGTCAGGAAATGAGAATGGTGTGCTACTACGTCTGTTTTTGAATCCGTCTCTTCCTTACGTACTGTTTTTACTTTTCATTTCCCACATTCCACAAATTCACTTGAATGCAAAGCGGTTGTAATTGTATCGACCTACAGAGTAATTAGCTACTGTAGCAGCGATTTGGTATAGCCTACTAGAGCTAGCCTTTATAGTCAGTCAGACTTGACCTGAGGTAACCGGGTGACGTGAGCCCTTTCCAACAACAATGTTACATTGTAAGCGTTCTGATTACACTGTTGGCCTCAAGTGTTCTAGCATCTGCAACATTGTTTCAAGATACTGACACTTTACACTCTTATTTCTATTGTTTGGAATATGTAGACAACACACAGCATTGAAGTTAGGACACTACTGCTTACTGACATATAAGTGTGTTAATGCAGTTCACATACACTGTTGCAGTTTGTATTATGGGTTCATTTCTGAGATCCCATGAACAGATACATCTGACTTGAGTGTAATAACAGTCTCTCTCTCTCTCTCTCTCTCTCTCTCTCTCTCTTTTTTTTTACCCCCATTAGATTGATGAACTTCCAGAGGGAGCTGTCAAGCCACCTGCTAATAAATATCCCATATTTTTCTTCGGCACACATGAAACGTAAGCCAACACACTATTATGTCCCAAATTGCACCCTATTCCCTATATATAGTGCACTACCTTTGACCAGAGCCCAATGGGGTAAGTAGTGCACTACATAGGGAATATTTGGGACATATACACACCTTTTCTTTACAACTTTTTGTTGATAAGCATATTACCAAAAGCATCTCCTGTGGCCTATGTTATTACACTGTGGCTTATGTTATTACACTGTGACCTATGTTATTACACCGGGACCTATATTATTACACTGGGACCTATGTTATTACACTGTGGCCTATGTTATTACACTGTGGCCTATGTTATTACACTGTGGCCTATGTTATTACACTGTGGCCTATGTTATTACACTGGGGCCTATGTTATTACACTGTGGCCTATGTTATTACACTGTGGCCTATGTTATTACACTGAGGCCTATGTTATTACACTGTGGCCTATGTTATTACACTGTGGCCTATGTTATTACACTGTGGCCTATGTTATTACACTAAGGCCTATGTTATTACACTGTGGCCTATGTTATTACACTGGGACCTATGTTATTACACTGAGGCCTATGTTATTACACTGAGGCCTATGTTATTACACTGTGGCCTATGTTATTACACTAAGACCTATGTTATTACACTGTGGCCTATGTTATTATACTGAGGCCTATGTTATTACACTGGGGCCTATGTTATTACACTGGGGCCTATGTTATTACACTGTGGCCTATGTTATTACACTGAGGCCTATGTTATTACACTGTGGCCTATGTTATTACACTGAGGCCTATGTTATTACACTGTGGCCTATGTTATTACACTGTGGCCTATGTTATTACACTAAGGCCTATGTTATTACACTGTGGCCTATGTTATCACACTGAGGCCTATGTTATTACACTGTGGCCTATGTTATTACACTGAGGCCTATGTTATTACACTGAGGCCTATGTTATTACACTGTGGCCTATGTTATTACACTGTGGCCTATGTTATTACACTGAGGCCTATTACACTGAGGCCTATGTTATTACACTGTGGCCTATGTTATTACACTGTGGCCTATGTTATTACACTGAGGCCTATTACACTGAGGCCTATGTTATTACACTGAGGCCTATGTTATTACACTAAGGCCTATGTTATTACACTGTGGCCTATGTTATTACACTGTGGCCTATGTTATTACACTGTGGCCTATGTTAATACACTGAGGCCTGTGTTATTACACTAAGGCCTATGGTGTTACACTGAGGCCTATGTTAATACACTGAGGCCTATCTTATTACACTGAGGCCTATGTTATTACACTGAGGCCTATGTTATTACACTGTGGCCTATGTTATTACACTGTGGCCTGTGTTATGCAGCTGTTCAGGGAAGCTAGAAATCATTATACACAGGCAGTTAGAAAAGCTAAGGCTAGCTTTTTCAAGCAGAAATTTGCTTCCTGCAACACTAACTCAAAAAAGTTCTGGGACACTGTAAAGTCCATGGAGAATAAGAACACCTCCTCCCAGCTGCCCACTGCACTGAAGATAGGAAACACTGTCACCACTGATAAATCCACCATAATTGAGAATTTCAATAAGCATTTTTCTACGGCTGGCCATGCTTTCCACCTGGCAACTCCTACCCCGGACAACAGCACTGCACCCCCAACAGCAACTCGCCCAAGCCTTCCCCATTTCTCCTTCTCCCAAATCCATTCAGCTGATGTTCTGAAAGAGCTGCAAAATCTGGACCCCTACAAATCAGCCGGGCTAGACAATCTGGACCCTTTCTTTCTAAAATTATCTGCCGAAATTGTTGCCACCCCTATTACTAGCCTGTTCAACCTCTCTTTCGTGTCGTCTGAGATTCCCAAAGATTGGAAAGCAGCTGCGGTCATCCCCCTCTTCAAAGGGGGGGACACTCTTGACCCAAACTGCTACAGACCTATATCTATCCTACCGTGCCTTTCTAAGGTCTTCGAAAGCCAAGTCAACAAACAGATTACCGACCATTTCGAATCTCACCATACCTTCTCTGCTATGCAATCTGGTTTCAGAGCTGGTCATGGGTGCACCTCAGCCACGCTCAAGGTCCTAAACGATATCTTAACCGCCATCGATAAGAAACATTACTGTGCAGCCGTATTCATTGATCTGGCCAAGGCTTTCGACTCTGTCAATCACCATATCCTCATCGGCAGACTCGACAGCCTTGGTTTCTCAAATGATTGCCTCGCCTGGTTCACCAACTACTTCTCTGATAGAGTTCAGTGTGTCAAATCGGAGGGTCTGCTGTCCGGACCTCTGGCAGTCTCTATGGGGGTGCCACAGGGTTCAATTCTTGGACCGACTCTCTTCTCTGTATACATCAATGAGGTCGCTCTTGCTGCTGGTGAGTCCCTGATCCACCTCTACGCAGACGACACCATTCTGTATACTTCCGGCCCTTCTTTGGACACTGTGTTAACAACCCTCCAGGCAAGCTTCAATGCCATACAACTCTCCTTCCGTGGCCTCCAATTGCTCTTAAATACAAGTAAAACTAAATGCATGCTCTTCAACCGATCGCTACCTGCACCTACCCGCCTGTCCAACATCACTACTCTGGACGGCTCTGACTTAGAATACGTGGACAACTACAAATACTTAGGTGTCTGGTTAGACTGTAAACTCTCCTTCCAGACCCATATCAAACATCTCCAATCCAAAGTTAAATCTAGAATTGGCTTCCTATTTCGCAACAAAGCATCCTTCACTCATGCTGCCAAACATACCCTTGTAAAACTGACCATCCTACCAATCCTCGACTTTGGCGATGTCATTTACAAAATAGCCTCCAATACCCTACTCAACAAATTGGATGCAGTCTATCACAGTGCAATCCGTTTTATCACCAAAGCCCCATATACTACCCACCATTGCGACCTGTACGCTCTCGTTGGCTGGCCCTCGCTTCATACTCGTCGCCAAACCCACTGGCTCCATGTCATCTACAAGACCCTGCTAGGTAAAGTCCCCCCTTATCTCAGCTCGCTGGTCACCATAGCATCTCCCACCTGTAGCACACGCTCCAGCAGGTATATCTCTCTAGTCACCCCCAAAACCAATTCTTTCTTTGGCCGCCTCTCCTTCCAGTTCTCTGCTGCCAATGACTGGAACGAACTACAAAAATCTCTGAAACTGGAAACACTTATCTCCCTCACTAGCTTTAAGCACCAACTGTCAGAGCAGCTCACAGATTACTGCACCTGTACATAGCCCACCTATAATTTAGCCCAAACAACTACCTCTTTCCCAACTGTATTTAATTTTTATTTATTTATTTATTTTGCTCCTTTGCACCCCATTATTTTTTTATTTCTACTTTGCACATTCTTCCATTGCAAAACTACCATTCCAGTATTTTACTTGCTATATTGTATTTACTTTGCCATCATGGCCTTTTTTGCCTTTACCTCCCTTCTCACCTCATTTGCTCACATTGTATATAGACTTGTTTATACTGCATTATTGACTGTATGTTTGTTTTTACTCCATGTGTAACTCTGTGTCGTTTTATCTGTCGAACTGCTTTGCTTTATCTTGGCCAGGTCGCAATTGTAAATGAGAACTTGTTCTCAACTTGCCTACCTGGTTAAATAAAGGTAAAATAAAATAAAATAAAATAAATATTACACTGAGGCCTATGTTATTACAATGTGGCCTATGTTATTACACTGTGGCCTATGTTATTACACTGAGGCCTATGTTATTACACTGTGGCCTATGTTATTACACTGAGGCCTATGTTATTACACTGAGGCCTATGTTATTACACTGTGGCCTATGTTATTACACTGTGGCCTATGTTATTACACTGAGGCCTATTACACTGAGGCCTATGTTATTACACTGTGGCCTATGTTATTACACTGTGGCCTATGTTATTACACTGTGGCCTATGTTATTACACTGTGGCCTATGTTATTACACTGAGGCCTATGTTATTACACTGAGGCCTATGTTATTACACTGTGACCTATGTTATTACACTGTGGCCTATGTTATTACACTGAGGCCTATGTTATTACACTGTGGCCTATGTTAATACACTGAGGCCTGTGTTATTACACTGTGACCTATGTTATTACACTGTGGCCTATGTTATTACACTGAGGCCTATGTTATTATACTGTGGCCTATGTTATTACACTGTGGCCTATGTTATTACACTGTGGCCTATGTTATTACACTGGGACCTATGTTATTACACTGTGGCCTATGTTATTACACTGTGGCCTATATTATTACACTGTGGCCTATGTTATTACACTGGGACCTATGTTATTACACTGTGGCCTATGTTATTACACTGGGACCTATGTTATTACACTGAGGCCTATGTTATTACACTGTGGCCTATGTTATTACACTGTGGCCCATGTTATTACACTGTGGCCTATGTTATTACACTGGGACCTATGTTATTACACTGTGGTCTATGTTATTACACTGTGACCTATGTTATTACACTGGGACCTATGTTATTACACTGTGGCCTATGTTATTACACTGGGACCTATGTTATTACACTGAGGCCTATGTTATTACACTGTGGCCTATGTTATTACACTGTGGCCTATGTTATTACACTGAGGCCTATTACACTGAGGCCTATGTTATTACACTGTGGCCTATGTTATTACACTGAGGCCTATTACACTGAGGCCTATGTTATTACACTGAGGCCTATGTTATTACACTGAGGCCTATGGTGTTACACTGAGGCCTATGTTATTACACAGAGGCCTATGTTATTACACTGAGGCCTATGTTATTACACTGTGGCCTATGTTATTACACTGTGGCCTATGCTATTACACTAAGGCCTATGGTGTTACACTGAGGCCTATGTTAATACACTGAGGCCTATCTTATTACACTGAGGCCTATGTAAATACACTGAGGCCTATGTTATTACACTGAGGCCTATGTTATTACACTGAGGCCTATGTTATTACACTGAGGCCTATCTTATTACACTGAGGCCTATGTTAATACACTGAGGCCTATGTTAATACACTGAGGCCTATGTTAATACACTGAGGCCTATGTTATTACACTGAGGCCTATGTTAATACACTGAGGCCTATCTTATTACACTGAGGCCTATGTTAATACACTGATGCCTATGTTATTACACTGAGGCCTATGTTATTACACTGAGGCCTATGTTAATACACTGAGGCCTATGTTGATACACTGAGGCCTATGTTAATACACTGAGGCCTATGTTAATACACTGAGGCCTATGTTAATACACTGAGGCCTATGTTAATACACTGAGGCCTATGTTATTACACTGAGGCCTATGTTAATACACTGAGGCCTATGTTAATACACTGAGGCCTATGTTAATACACTGAGGCCTATGTTAATACACTGAGGCCTATGTTAATACACTGAGGCCTATGTTAATACACTGAGGCCTATGTTAATACACTGAGGCCTATGTTATTACACTGAGGCCTATGTTAATACACTGAGGCCTATGTTAATACACTGAGGCCTATGGTGTTACACAGTTATAGCACTGTATTATTTTTTTATTTAGTACTTTTACCCCTTTCTCTTCATGGTATCAAAATGGTAGTTACGGTCTTGTCTCATCGCTGCAACTCCCGTACAGACTCGGGAGAGGTCGAGAGCCGTGCGTCCTCCGAAACACAACCCAACCAATGCCCACTTAACCCGGAAGCCAGCCGCACCAATGTGTCGGAGAAAACACCGTGCACCTGGCGACCGTGTCAGTGTGCACTGTGCACGGCCCACCACAGGAGTCGCTAGTGCGCGATGGGACAAGGACATCCCTGCCGGCCAAACCCTCCCCTAACCCGGACAACGCTGGGCCAATTGTGCGCCGCCCCTCCTGGTCGTGGCCAGCTGCGACAGAGCCGGGAATCGAACCCAGAATCCCTAGTGGCACAGCTAGCACTGCGATTCAGTGCCTTAGACCACTACGCCACTCGGGAGCCCGTTATAACACTGTATTATAGTGATCAGCAGATAATATAGGCCTATTATAAACTGGAAGGTTTGAGCCCTGAATGATAATTGACAGCTGTGGTATATCAGACCGTATACCACGGGTATGGCAACATATTTATTTTTACTGCTCTAATTACATTGGTAACCAGTTTATAATAGCAATAAGGCATCTCAGGGGTTTGAGGTATATGGCCAATATACCACGGTTAAGGGCTGTGCCCAGGCACTCCGTGTTGTGTCGTACATAAGAACAGCCCTTAGCCGTGGTAAATTGGCCATATATTACACTCCCTTGTGCCTCATTGCTTAAATATAACACTATCTTAACTTGGGTACTTTATAGCGAATACATTTATTGTTTGCACACACACTCTAGTTATAAACATGAACGCTCACTTCACAAAACAGTAGCACAACTTGAGTATATCAGTTACATGACAGAGTCTTTGTAGTACATATACTGAGTGTACAAAACATTAAGAACACCTGCTCTTACCATGACATAGACTGACCAGGTGAAAGCTATGATTCCTTATTGATGTCACTTGTTAAATCCACTTCAAATCAGTGTAGATGAAGGGGAGGAGACAGGATAAAGAATGATTTTTAAGTCTTGAGACAATTGAGACATGGATTATGTATGTGTACAATCAGAGGGTGATTGGACAAGACAAAAGATTGAAGTGCCTTTGAACAAGGTATGGTAGTAGGTGCCAGGCGTACCACTTTGTGCCAAGAACTGCAATGCTTCAGGGTTTTTCATGCTCAACAGTTTCCCGTGTGTATCAACAATGGTCCACCACCCAAAGGACATCCAGCCAACTTGACACAACTGTGGGAAACATTGGAGTCAACATGGGCCAGCATCCCTGTGGAACGCTTTCAACACCTTGTAGAGTCCATGCCCCGACGAATATAGGCTGCCCTGAGGGGAAAGGGGGGGTGCAACTCAATATTAGGAAGGTGTTCTTAATGTTTTGTACACTCAGTGTAAGTTACATTTTTGTGATAACAGATGAATGTTAGTGGTTTGGTTCTGGTCAGGTTGGTATTACTGCTCACCATCTCTGTCCCACCACAGTGCCTTCCTGGGCCCCAGGGATCTCCTACCATACAAGGAGTACAAGGACAAGTTTGGCAAGTCCAACAAGAGGAAAGGTTTCAACGAGGGTCTGTGGGAGATCGAGAACAACGCAGGGGTCAAATTCACCGGCTATCAGGTCCGTCGTGCTTCTCAGTCCATTTTTGTGGATTGGCCGGCACATACAGAAGTATACAAAAGTAATCAAGATATGTGGACGGTGCATTCTCATATTATGGGCTGCTGCTTCACCTTGGTGCAGTCCTCTCCTGGAGAGTTCCTTAATCTATTTGATTTGTTTTGCTCTCAATATTTTCTCAGTTGATCTCAATAGCACATCAGTGAATAGTGTCTGCTCACTGTACTGTTTTGTAGATTTTTCTCATGTCACTATGAAGCCAAAGGTATATTTCCTACTCTGTGTGGACAATAAAGTTGTACTCTATTCTACTGTACTCTGTCCTATGTTCTCAGGCCATCCAGCAGCAGAGCTTTTCCAAGACGGCGGGAGAAGGAGGAGACGTGGCAGACGGAAGCAGTGAAGGAGAGGAGAGAGATTCCATAGAGGAGGTGGAAGATGACAAAGGCAAACTGAAGGAAGACAGGGCCGGGTTCAAACGGAAAAGGACGGCCTCCTCTAAGGTACCAGGTCATCACAAACTAGTTATCAGACCTGTTATTACACTCTATCACACTGTAAACCTGTAGAACTCAACCATAGTCCTGGAGACCCACAGGGTGTGCGGATGTTTGTTCCAACCCATCATTAACGCACCTGGTTCAAAGACTTGATAGATGATTAGTTTGGTCAGATGTGTTAGTGCTGGGCTATATAAAGGTCTGCCAGCCTGTGGGAACCCAGGAACAGGGTTGAAGAACACTAGCTTAACATAAATGTCACGATGGTCTTGGGCGTGTTTTTAGATTTGTTTGTGTGAGATGGTTGACAACAGGGTCATTTCAGGGGCATCTCTAAAGTGCATCTAAAAACTTTCAAGGGGCTTCCTCTCCTTGCCTCCTCTCCTTCATCTGCACTGACCGGACAAGGTGAAAGCAATATGACGAATGCCTTCCAACCAGGTATCTGTCTTCACTTGTTTAGCAATGTCAGCTAAATGAAACAAACGATAAGATGAGAGGAAGCCACGTGAAACTATTGAGATCTATCTCTAGTCTCTCCGGAGCTATAGCTAATCTATAGGTTAAAGGTAAAAGGTCAGAGTGCAGGTGCGTATGTTCAGGGGAGCAATAGGAGGGGGGGCTATCATAAGCCTACTGATACATTACATTGCAAGTCGTCAGCATATCTTGAAAAATAATGATCATGAAGTGAACTCGGAGGGTTGAGAAACGCTGATAGTTCCATTTGAATGGTATTTCCTTCATCAGGACAACACAAAGCCTATGGGCCCATACAGAGGCAGGGTGGTTGTAGGTAATGTTACTGTGGTGTCCATTGAGGCCTGGGTTGAAAAAAGTCACCCACAGCCCCCTCCACCCCATCCTCGCTTAGCAACCACTGTTGCCTAGCAACTGGGCTCTATTACGCACATCTATTCGATGGAATGTAGCATTCCAGAAGACTGACCTCAGCCTCTCAAATTGGAAGTCTAACTCGTGCTTGCATTACACAGATGAACATTTTCTTGCTCTTGTCCTTCTAAGTGCTGGCTATGCTTTTGCTGTTTTGTTTCTCAGTGCAAATACAGCTGTTTTGTTTCTCAGTGCAAATACAGCTGTTTTGTTTAAGCGCACATAGCATTTTACCTGTGTTCTTTATACGTGTAGTGTGTTGTAGTGAAAGTTGAACAAATCAGCATCACACACAGAGTTGAACTGAGCTATGCAGAGCAGATGTTATGTTAATACATTATGATACTCTAACAGGGATGTTAATACATTATGATACTCTAACAGGGATGTTAATACATTATGATACTCTGACAGGGATGTTAATACATTATGATACTCTAACAGGGATGTTAATACATTATGATACTCTGACAGGGATGTTAATACATTATGATACTCTAACAGGGATGTTATGTTAATACATTATGATACTCTAACAGGGATGTTAATACATTATGATACTCTAACAGGGATGTTCATACATTATGATACTCTAACAGGGATGTTATGTTAATACATTATGATACTCTAACAGGGATGTTAATACATTATGATACTCTAACAGGGATGTTATGTTAATACATTATGATACTCTAACAGGGATGTTAATACATTATGATACTCTAACAGGGATGTTATGTTAATACATTATGATACTCTAACAGGGATGTTAATACATTATGATACTCTAACAGGGATGTTATGTTAATACATTATGATACTCTAGCGGGGATGTTAATACATTATGATACTCTAACAGGGATGTTAATACATTATGATACTCTAACAGGGATGTTAATACATTATGATACTCTAACAGGGATGTTAATACATTATGATACTCTAACAGGGATGTTAATACAATATGATACTCTAACAGGGATGTTATGTTAATACATTATGATACTCTAACAGGGATGTTATGTTCATACAATATGATACTCTAACAGGGATGTTATGTTAATAAATTATGATACTCTAACACGGATGTTAATACATTATGATACTCTAACAGGGATGTTAATACATTATGATACTCTAACAGGGATGTTAATACATTATGATACTCTTACAGGGATGTTATGTTAATACATTATGATACTCTAACAGGGATGTTAATACATTATGATACTCTAACAGGGATGTTAATACATTATGATACTCTAACAGGGATGTTATGTCAATACATTATGATACTCTAACAGGGATGTTATGTTAATACATTATGATACTCTAACAGGGATGTTATGTTAATACATTATGATACTCTAACATGGATGTTATGTTAATACATTATGATACTCTAACAGGGATGTTATGTTAATACAGTACGATACTCTAACTGGGATGTTAATACATTATGATACTCTAACAGGGATGTTATGTTAATACATTATGATACTCTAACAGGGATGTTAATACATTATGATACTCTAACAGGGATGTTATGTTAATACATTATGATACTCTAACAGGGATGTTAATACATTAAGATACTCTAACAGGGATGTTATGTTAATACATTATGATACTCTAACAGGGATGTTAATACATTATGATACTCTAACAGGGATGTTAATACATTATGGTACTCTAACAGGGATGTTAACACATTATGATACTCTAACAGGGATGTTAAAACACTATGATACTCTAACAGGGATGTTAATACATTATGATACTCTGACAGGGATGTTAATACATTATGATACTCTAACAGGGATGTTAATACATTATGATACTCTAACAGGGATGTTAATACATTATGATACTCTGACAGGGATGTTAATACATTATGATACTCTAACAGGGATGTTAATACATTATGATACTCTAACAGGGATGTTATGTTAATACATTATGATACTCTAACAGGGATGTTATGTTAATACATTATGATACTAACAGGGATGTTAATACAATATGATACTCTAACAGGGATGTTAATACAATATGATACTCTGACAGGGATGTTAATACATTATGATACTCTAACAGGGATGTTAATACATTATGATACTCTGACAGGGATGTTAATACATTATGATACTCGGACAGGGATGTTAATACATTATGATACTCTAACAGGGATGTTAATACATTATGATACTCTAACAGGGATGTTATGTTAATACATTATGATACTCTAACAGGGATGTTATGTTAATACATTATGATACTCTAACAGGGATGTTAAAACATTATGATACTCTAACAGGGATGTTATGTTAATACATTATGATACTAACAGGGATGTTAATACATTATGCCATTCTAACAGGGAGCAGATCTGATGAAGGGATTGGTTGAAACATCATTAGCCATGCTCACTTTTTCAGATACCTACAGAACATTTGGGTTCCAGAAATTATTTAAAAAATCGTCCGGTTCAAAGAATAATGGATGTCACGACTCCCGCCGAAGTCGGCTCCTCTCCTTGTTCGGGCGGCGCTCGGCGGTCGACGTCACAGGTCTTCTAGCCATCACCCCTCCACCTTTATTTTCCATTTGTTTTGTCTTGTTTTTCCGCACACCTGTTTTACATCCCCTCATCACTCTGTATATTTTTCTTATATTGCGTCCGACTGTTTTCCTTCTGCCAAATAAAGTGTGCCTGTTCACTCATCTCTGCTCTCCTGCACCTGACTTCAGTTCACCAGTTGCGCACACTGTTTACAATGGATGCATTCATTAAACTTCATTAAGTACTTACTTTATTGTTCAATGAGACTCTATGTTTCCCACATATTGCAAGACAGCAAATCATATTTGTGAAATTGTATGCAATACTTATTGATACAGTATCATGGACTCTTGCTATCCACTAGCAAAGCACGTCCATTTAGTGTTGCATGAGTGCTGTTCTGACAAATAAGCACCTCATCACTACCTGCACACAACAACTTCCTGGTTTCAACGTCCTCAGGAAGGAGTGGTCCTCAATAGGTTCAGAACTGGCCACGGCCCATGCCTCGCCAACCTCCAGCGATGGGGCATAAAAGCAAGCCCCCTATGGCCTGTGGGGTGGAGAAAACCATGCACCACATTTTTTTTGCATTCACTGAATAAATAAATAGTGCTGATCTGTGTGTGTTGTCCCCAGAAGTCATCCAAGCTGTCCAGGATCTCGTCTGGAGAGGAGGATCTGGAGGACGGGAAAGAGGAGGATCAGAAGAGCGGATCGGAGGGGGGAGACCCCGATAACGGCATCATTCAGAACACTGCCGACAGCAAGGTGGGCCGCCCAGGGGGGATGTCAGGGTTGGGGACAATTCTAATTAAAGTCAGTTAAATCAGGAAAGGATTTGAATTTTAAATAAATATATATTTTTTTTAAATAAATAGGTTCTCCTTTTCAGTTTATTGAAAATATAAAATTTTTACAACAATTAAGTCCGAATTTCAGTCTACTTCTTGAATTGACTGTCTTCAATTTGAATTGACCCCAACCATGGTGGATGCAGCCTGATCCCAGATCTGTTTGTATGCTTGGCGTGACATTGACCCTAGTTGACAAGACATTGCTGACACATTTCAGTCACAGGTATGTTTATTCCTTCCTTGGTACCGCAAAGTGATAGTGTTGCAAGATCAACACTTGATTACTAATTTATTTGATTTAGCAAAGATTAAAATGGAGGTGAAAATGTTGCTGATACTGTTCATCCAATGCAGGAATACTGACACCAGGGGGCATGGTAGCAAAATAACTGTTCTGATTCTCTTGTATCCTTCAAACAGCATTATTATATCACTTCATTGTGTCCTGTGTCACTGTCAGATACTTATGTTTCTGATGTGTATTCTAATTGTTTAATAGGATATTTTTCAATTAGAATATTTGTATGCCTCTGTTCCAGAACCAGTTGCTGAGAGAAGAACATTAGGTGCTGTGGACACCTGCAGAGGGAAGGGAAGGTATTCATTGTTGCTGTCACGTGATATTGGAATGGTCCCATAATCACCAACTCTAGCACTACCTGTAATGGGTCATTCACATCTATCTCTATGTAGAAAATAACACACATCTACTACAGTATATCACTAAATCTGTACAACTCTGCTTCAGCCAATAGACGCCCAGGCTTGACTAGAGCCAAGGTAACTAGCTTCAAAACAACATACACACACACTTGTGTCCCCGTCTCTTTCAAAATCAGAACGCCACATTTCATATCTAAACAGTGTAAAATAAGCATAAATCGATATTTATATTGACCCTTAGCCTCCACTATCTGATTAATCCATCAATGATGTCATATAGGTAAACATGTTAGCTATGTTTGATAAAACTTCTATGAATATACAGTATAATATACTCCCTTGTGGTCTATGATGATTGATATATGTTGGGTATTGCAGTGTTCTGATCATTTGCTTTTATAAAACATTGGTTTAAGGGGAGGGACTAGCTTAGGGTTGCAAAATTCCAGTACATTTTCAAAATTTTCCAGTTTTCCAGAAATCCCGGTTGGAATAATCCTGCAATCAGGAGGGAATAAGCAGGAAATCCGGTGATCATACGACTGGAATTCATGGGAAACCTGAGAATTTGGGGAAAGTTACTGGAAATTTGAAATGTGTGTTTAACTGACTGTATAACATATCCATATCACTCAGCACTGTATGTTGCTCTTTTATGTAACCGCAAAAGATGAATGGGAAAAGACATAGATAAATGTACGAAGTGTTGTGCACAAACCGACTCTCTAACTCTCTATCTATATATTTGACTTTGGTTGTAGAGTATAGGGCCAGTATTCTACCTGACTGATCTAGCTAACTACTCGTTCCGCATCCCAAATGGAATCCTACCACCTACATACTTTTGTGCACTACGCTGCCTTCATCTTTCTATGGGAAGTGATGAATCGGTTTTAACCTGTGTCAGTAGAATGGGTTATTGTATATTTTATAAGCTTTCTATAGTGGCATGCTCAACTGTTGTACACAACTACCTAGTTATTTTCTTAACGTTTTCAATTATACTGAACAAAAAGGTAAACGCAACATGTAAAATGTTTCATGATGAGCTGAAATAAAAGATCCCAGAAATGTTTCATACGCACAAAAACATTATTTCTCTCAAATTTGGTGCACAAATTTGTTTACATCACTGTTAGCGAGCATTTCTCCATTGCCAAGATTATCCATCCACCTGACAGGTGTGGCATATCAAGAAGCTGATTAAATTAGCATTACACAGGTGCTCTTGTGCTAGGGACAATATAAGTTTTGTCACACAACACAATGCCACAGATGTCGCAAGTTTTGAGTGAGCATGCAATTGGCATGCTGACTGCAGGAATGTCCACCAGAGCTGTTGCCAGAGAATTGAATGTTCATTTCTCTACCATATGCCGCCTCCAACGTCATTTTAGAGAATTTGACAGTACATCCAACCAGCCTCACAACCGCAGACCACGTGTAACCACACCAGCCCAGGACCTCCACATCCAGCTTCTTCACCTGCGGGATTGTGTGAGACCAGCCACCCAGACAGCTGATGAAACTGAGGCGTATTTCTGTCTGTAAAAAAAACGCTTTTATGGGGAAAAACTCATTCTGATTGGCTGCGCCCCTGCCCACTCATGTGAAATCAATAGATTAGAGCCTAATGAATTAATTTAAATTGACTGATTTCCTTATATGAACTGTAACTCAGTAAAATCTTTGAAAATGTTGCATGTTGCGTTTATATATTTGTTCAGTATACCTGCTGTTTTTCCATTCACAATTCTTCCACAGTGCGGTGAATGAGAAAAAAATGACATAACACAACCATGTTTGCAAGCACCTTTATCAGACGATATATTGGTTTTCATCCTGAGGCATTTATGACATGTTGGAAACTCAGAAATACAAGCTTCCGAGTTAAAAAAAATAACATTTGAACTGCCCTCCAACTATTTACAAGTGACATCACCTACTAAGGAAATTACCTCGATTACGAAATCAGCGTTCTCAATGAGTTCAAGGCATGTGAATGCACACAACTCGTTTCTCCGAGTTTTCAAGTCATATTTTCAGAGTTTCCGACTTGTCATGAATGCAGCTTTAGTGTTTGGTGTAAAGTTGGCGCCTGGCATGCTGGAAAATTGTGTTTTCTGCCTTGGTTCAGCTTCCAAACTTACTGTTACACACTCCCATCAATGGTATGCCAGTAGCCTGCTCTCCTTCCTATGTCTTTATGAAAAATATATTATATTTATTTTTTTGATGATAGTTGATTATAATACTGTGTGAAATGTAAACTCATACATTTGAATTTTTTTATTTAAACCTTTCAATCTTTGTTAATGCTCGGAATTAGAACATGTTTTACATTTTAAAGGTTTGTAGTTTAAAGTAAACTGTTGCTGTTTATGGACAAGACTTTTACAGAATAAACTCATTGGAATGCACTCAGTGTTTGCACGTATTATTTGGATAACACGGACATCTCACATGCAAGAGCACCAACAGAGCCAGAAAACACAAATCAGATTTGGTTTCTGGTTTCTGCGGTTATGCTAGACAGAGAGATACTTTTGGACTGGTTTCTGCGGTTATGCTAGGCAGAGAGATACTTTTGGACTGGTTTCTGCGGTTATGCTAGACAGAGAGATACTTTTGGACTGGTTCCTGCGGTTATGCTAGACAGAGAGATACTTTTGGACTGGTTTCTGCGGTTATGCTAGGCAGAGAGATACTTTTGGACTGGTTTCTGCGGTTATGCTAGACAGAGAGATACTTTTGGACTGGTTCCTGCGGTTATGCTAGACAGAGAGATACTTTTGGACTGGTTTCTGTGGTTATGCTAGGCAGAGAGATACTTTTGGACTGGTTTCTGCGGTTATGCTAGGCAGAGAGATACTTTTGGACTGGTTTCTGCGGTTATGCTAGACAGAGAGATACTTTTGGACTGGTTCCTGCGGTTATGCTAGACAGAGAGATACTTTTGGACTGGTTTCTGCGGTTATGCTAGGCAGAGAGATACTTTTGGACTGGTTTCTGCGGTTATGCTAGGCAGAGAGATACTTTTGGACTGGTTTCTGCAGTTATGCTAGGCAGAGAGATACTTTTGGACTGGTTTCTGCGGTTATGCTAGACAGAGAGATACTTTTGGACTGGTTTCTGCGGTTATGCTAGGCAGAGAGATACGTTTGGACTGGTTTCTGCGGTTATGCTAGGCAGAGAGATACTTTTGGACTGGTTTCTGCAGTTATGCTAGACAGAGAGATACTTTTGGACTGGTTTCTGCAGTTATGCTAGGCAGAGAGATACTTTTGGACTGGTTTCTGCGGTTATGCTAGGCAGAGAGATACTTTTGGACTGGTTTCTGCGGTTATGCTAGGCAGAGAGATACTTTTGGACTGGTTTCTGCGGTTATGCTAGGCAGAGAGATACTTTTGGACTGGTTTCTGCAGTTATGCTAGACAGAGAGATACTTTTGGACTGGTTTCTGCAGTTATGCTAGGCAGAGAGATACTTTTGGACTGGTTTCTGCGGTTATGCTAGGCAGAGAGATACTTTTGGACTGGTTTCTGCGGTTATGCTAGGCAGAGAGATACTTTTGCACTGGTTTCTGCGGTTATGCTAGGCAGAGAGATACTTTTGGACTGGTTTCTGCGTAGTCAAGGCCTGAGTCGGTCAGCCAGCCAGCCAGTCAGTTGGTCAGTCAGTTCCTTCAGTCAGTCCTCTTGTCATTTTGTTGGTCTCTGAGGAAGAAGGCAGGGCTAGTGACACAGCGGTAGCAGAGGGCTTGGGGTACGATGGCATACAGGGCATTGACTAATAGAAAGACAATCTGGCTGTCAGCTGGTACTCTGTAGGAGAACGGCGTCCGCGTGTGGAGAGATGCACCAATGTGGGAGAACTGGGCCTGAGGAGGAGAGAAGAGAAGATAAGACAGAGAGAGTATAAAAACAAGAAGTGGAGGGGTAGAAAGAAAGAGGGAGAAGATGAGGAGAAAGAATGAAAGATAAATGAAGGATCCGCTTTGATCTCAACATGAAAGCTGGAAGATACACTAGAAAAGCTGGATTTCTTGGTACGCATCTGGTATTCAGAAACCTTTCTTCTATATACTGTACAAGTATACCATACGTCTTCTATGAACCCTGTACCATAGCATAGACCTACACTCTCCTGAGCTGTTCACTGTCATATTCTGTCAGTATCATGAGTGGAATATCTCTCCACTATCAAACTCTGAACTGGGCCTATTTCCCTGTAGCCTACTGCTGTCATTCCTAGTATGGAGAGGCATTGAAACAAGATGTATGAGTCTGTCTGTCTGTCTGTCTGTCTGTCTGTCTGTCTGTCTGTCTGTCTGTCTGTCTGTCTGTCTGTCTGTCTGTCTGTCTGTCTGTCTGTCTGTCTGTCTGTCTGTCTGTCTGTCTGTCTGTCTGTCTGTCTGTCTGTCTGTCTGTCTGTCTGTCTGTCTGTCTGTCTGTCTGTCTGTCTGTCTGTCTGTCTGTCTGTCTGTCTGTCTGTCTGTCTGTCTGTCTGTCTGTCTGTCTGTCTGTCTGTCTGTCTGTCTGTCTGTCTGTCGTCTGTCTGTCTGTCTGTCTGTCTGTCTGTCTGTCTGTCTGTCTGTCTGTCTGTCTGTCTGTCTGTCTGTCTGTCTGTCTGTCTGTCTGTCTGTCTGTCTGTCTGTCTGTCTGTCTGTCTGTCTGTCTGTCTGTCTGTCTGTCTGTCTGTCTGTCTGTCTGTCTGTCTGTCTGTCTGTCTGTCTGTCTGTCTGTCTGTCTGTCGTCTGTCTGTCTGTCTGTCTGTCTGTCTGTCTGTCTGTCTGTCTGTCTGTCTGTCTGTCTGTCTGTCTGTCTGTCTGTCTGTCTGTCTGTCTGTCTGTCTGTCTGTCTGTCTGTCTGTCTGTCTGTCTGTCTGTCTGTCTGTCTGTCTGTCTGTCTGTCTGTCTGTCTGTCTGTCTGTCTGTCTGTCTGTCTGTCTGTCTGTCTGTCTGTCTGTCTGTCTGTCTGTCTGTCTGTCTGTCTGTCTGTCTGTCTGTCTGTCTGTCTGTCTGTCTGTCTGTCTGTCTGTCTGTCTGTCTGTCTGTCTGTCTGTCTGTCTGTCTGTCTGTCTGTCTGTCTGTCTGTCGTCTGTCTGTCTGCTGTCTGTCTGTCTGTCTGTCTGTCTGTCTGTCTGTCTGTCTGTCTGTCTGTCTGTCTGTCTGTCTGTCTGTCTGTCTGTCTGTCTGTCTTCTGTCTGTCTGTCCTGTCTGTCTGTCTGTCTGTCTGTCTGTCTGTCTGTCTGTCTGTCTGTCTGTCTGTCTGTCTGTCTGTCTGTCTGTCTGTCTGTCTGTCTGTCTGTCTGTCTGTCTGTCTGTCTGTCTGTCTGTCCTGTCTGTCTGTCTGTCTGTCTGTCGTCTGTCTGTCTGTCTGTCTGTCTGTCTGTCTGTCTGTCTGTCTGTCTGTCTGTCTGTCTGTCTGTCTGTCTGTCTGTCTGTCTGTCTGCTGTCTGTCTGTCTGTCCTGTCTGTCTGTCTGTCTGTCTGTCTGTCTGTCTGTCTGTCTGTACGTACACACACTCGGCCTCTCTCTACCTCTATATTTAGCCTGGCTAGGCAACGTGCCTGCTGTGTCTAAAGATGGGCCCAGCCTTTGTCTCTCTTGGGACTGATGGCACAGGACAGCCTACTGGCTTCACAACAAAGCAATGGCAGCCACTCACTGTTTCGTTTGCTGCTTCCAACTACACATGTGATCTTTAAATAAGCTTTAAGTGGTACACATACACACATTTTGAGCGATCAACCAATCAATCAACCAACCAAAATGTATTGTACCCAAAGGGAAATAGGTCTGCAAGCAAGTTAAATCCACCTGAGAAAGAATGTGTCAGTCTAATGCATCAATACTGGCCATATACAGAGCGCTCCCTGAGCCCTTGTTAGGGAGAGTACCTTAGAAACCCGGGAATTTATAGCACTAATCAGACTGTGTGTGTGTGTGTGTGTGTGTGTGTGTGTGTGTGTGTGTGTGTGTGTGTGTGTGTGTGTGTGTGTGTGTGTGTGTGTGTGTGCGCACGCACTAGCCTCTGCAGTACGACAGCTTGTCCACAGGAAAACAGATGAGTTAACCATGTGCAGAGCCACAGTCATTCACATAATTTATCTAGGACAACACTGGAATTTGTATAGCTGAAATATCCCCTAGGTATAGATCTAGGATCCTCTCCCCCAACCCTAACTTTGACCTATAGTGGGGAAAATGCACAACTGACCCAAGATCAGCATGTAGGAAGGGGAACTTCACCCTACTTCTTTTGAAATAGTAATTTCATTACAGTTATATTTCTAGGCTCCCCACTCACCTGTGCTATTGCCCCAGAGTGGACCAGAGTGAGGTCAGGCATCCACTCACACCCAGGCACGAGCAGCCCGTAAAGCGCAATGATGTAGTACGGACCGGAGTAAAGCATGTTCACTATCATCTAGGACACAGCAGAGACATAATAGGCTGCATTTACACAGGCAGCACAATTCTGATCTGTTTTCCACTAATTGGCCTTTTGACCAATCAGATCAGCTCTGAAAAATATGTGAAAAGATTTTATGTGATTGGTCAAAAAAACCAATTAGATCAGAATTGGGCTGCCTGTGTAAACACAGCTATAGAGATTAAAAGGGGTCCTACTATATAGTTTGAGGTAAGTAGTGAGTCATGGGTAACTGCAAACATGGCGTGTGTCTGAAAGTGGGCGTGTCAACAGAAGTGGGAGTGTGGAAAGCAAATCAAGACCGTTTTGTGTGGCTGATTGGGCGGCACGACGAGTCGATTGTTGATAACTGTAGCATTTTGGCTAAAACTAACCCTTTTCCTAACCTTAATCTCATTCTCCTAACCTGACACGTTAAGTATCCTAACCTGACACGTTAATTATCCTAACCTGCCACGTTAATTATCCTAATGTCACGCCTTGGTCATTGTATTTTGTGTTTTCGTTATATATTTGGTCAGGCCAGGGTGTGACAGGGGTTTATGTTATTGTATTTCGTATTGGGGTTTGTAGTATTTGGGATCGCGGCTGATTAGGGGTGTTGTATAGGCTTGGCTGCCTGAGGCGGTTCTCAATCAGGAGTCAGGTGATTCACGTTGTCTCTGATTGGGAACCGTATTTAGGTAGCCTGAGTTCGCTTTGTATTTCGTGGGTGATTGTTCCTGTCTCTGTGTTGTGTCACCAGATAGGCTGTAATAAGTTTCACGTTCCGTTTGTTGTTTTTGTATTTATAAGTTATTTCATGTATCGTTGTTTATTTCATTAAAGACATGAGTAACCACCACGCTGCATTTCGGTCCTCTCTTTCGACAAACGAAGAACGTCGTTACACCTAAACTACTATATTAATTCTCCTAAACTGCTACGTTAATTATCCTAACCTGACACGTTAATTATCCTAACCTGCCACGTTAATTATTCTAACCTACTATATTAATTACCCTAACCTGCCACGTTAATTATCCTAACCTACTATATTAATTATCCTAACCTGACACGTTAATTATCCTAACCTGCCACGTTAATTATCCTAACCTGTTACGTTAATTCTCCTAACCTGCCACGTTAATTCTCCTAACCTGCCACGTTAATTCTCCTAACCTGCTACGTTAATTCTCCTAACCTGCCATGTGAATTATTCTAACCTGTTAATTATTCTAACCTGCAGTGCACCTGGCTATGGCCGGTCTAACCGATAATGGAGCGCTGATGTTACACCCATCGCTGTTAATCCACCTACTGATGTTAAACCCATCGCTGTTAATCCACCTACTGATGTTAAACCCATCGCTGTTAATCCACCTACTGATGTTAAACCCATCACTGTTAATCCACCTACTGATGTTAAACCCATCGCTGTTAATCCACCTACTGATGTTAAACCCATCGCTGTTAATCCACCTACTGATGTTAAACCCATCACTGTTAATCCACCTACTGATGTTAAACCCATCGCTGTTAATCCACCTACTGATGTTAAACCCATTGCTGTTAATCCACCTACTGATGTTAAACCCAAAGTCAAGCTGTTTATATATTCTATGTGCTAGTCTATCTGCTGTGTAGATCCTACTAAAGCATTAGGAGAAATCAGCAGGCCTCCATCCCATATGAATGTAAAGGTTGACACCGTCTCATCCGATCTAATGATTAGACGGTGCTATATTTCTCTTGCTAAGACACCTGCTTTGTTAGCTAACTCCCATAAGTGAAAATACATTTAAACTTTTCTTTAACAATTTCCGTGAGGAAAAACGTAACTTTAACAAGACATTTAGTATTAAACAGCGAGCGACACGCACCACATGCAAATGCAATCAAGAGTTAAAGTATCAAAGCTTCCGTTATTTAGAATGTGGTGCTGGGTTTGGTTTACAGCTGTTTTAGTGAGAGGAAAATATCACCTCTATTTTAGACATGACAAACGTATGAGTCCATCATCCATATAACAGTGTGCTCCATGGCTTGGCCTTTCCATTACTTACCTGTATTTTAGGATAAGACGACGGGTCCTTCAGGTAAGGCTCATATAGCTGTGTGTACTCCTGACACCACTCTGTCGGGCAGTCCAGGGCCACCTAGGCCAGACACTGTTCAATGAGTGTTACATCAGGCCCAGTTGTAAACAGCTAAATGGGCCTCAAACCTTTCTTCAGCAATGAGTATAACTATACTGATCCTTTTGTAACAGAAGCTTTTTTTCCTTTTGTAACAAGCTTTTATTCAGCTCAGAGTGACATTCAGTACCATGCTCCAACATTTTCATCCATCATCCTTCTCAGGTAGTTTTTACCTTTATTTAACCATTTAACCTTTATTTAACCCTCTTTTTCGAGGGGGACATGTCAGCCGCCACGGTAACCCATAGATCCATTAGAAGTACAACTGGCTGGCATCTGTAGTTTGGCAATGTCTCTGTGGTTCTTACCAGGCCTCTGAAGACACAGAAAAATGTAGCAGGGACGAGGTAGATGACAAACAGAAAGTCTAGGGGCCTCTCCACTAGCGTAGTCCTCTGGGCCTCATTGATACTCTGACAGAAAAAATATAGAGAGAAAAATACACCAACATCAGCAATGTCTCTCTGTTTTAATGGATAGTGATATTGCTGAAGTCAGGATTTGCAGCTCGATGTGTGCACACCAAAAAAGCTTTGCAGGATTGAGTGAACAAAATAAAATAAAAAATTGCTTCAGATTGAAATGCTTCAGATTGACATGAAAACATTTAGTCAAAAAACACTTGGCCTCTGCAAGAGGAGCCAATTCCCATTGAATTGTCTAATAATATCTGGGAACATCTATTTTTACTTTGGCATCTTTAACCAAATTCCCTGGTGGTCAATCATGGTGGATGTAAACAAGTAGGCTTGTTACTGATAAATGGAGAGTGACTATGTCCCTTGCAGTGTTGCATTATAGCATCTGGTTACAATGCAATATTGTATGACCTTTGACCCTGAAGGATTGGGCTCTTACCATTGTCTGAGCCTGTCTGGTGGTGGACTGGCTGAAGACGCGGAAGCAGGCCCACACCGACACCACGACGTAGAGCATGTGGACCAGGAACAGGGGGCTCAGCTGGGTACCATACTTCCCTGGTGGGGAGAGATCAAAAAGCATGTGTGAAAATAATGTTCCTCTCTGAGGATAGACAATACATGTTCTGTCTGTGTACAGGGGTAAATCTCACTAGATCTGTGCTGAGACTGATTTGCATTGTGTTCAGGGATAAAGCATATCAGCCATGCATGTTCAATGAAGTAACGGTCTAATTTGATCCATTCGTTTGAGAGTACCCACCCACAACATTTCCAGGAATGTAGACGATGACGCGCATGAGAATGGACCCCACCCAGTACAGGCCGATGGCTCTGTAGCTTGCCCTGCAAAGACAGGCAACACACACATCACAACACACACATCCCAACACACACAACACGCACAACACAGACATCATTACTGTGGCTCCTTGTTGTAGCCCATAACTAGGACCTCTATGAGCTCTGATCAGAATTAGTGCACTACACTATATCACTTTCTCACTCATCATTTTTTACCATTCATTCAGGATTATCCGTAATCAGGGTAGCATCCACATTCATGTAAAAAATATACTTCTATTCTTATTTACAATTAAAAGTGACTCCAAAATAATACAATACATTATTTACCATTAATTTATATTGGGCACAAAATAATCTGAAACACAACCAAAAACAAAGAGCAAATGCATCCAACAAATTTGTAGAGTAACAAGCTTGATGTAGTCATTACATGCTATGAATATGGGACCAAAAGTTAACTTGTCCCAATACATTTGGTCCCCTAATGTCGGGGGACTATGTACAAAATTTTATTTAATTTCTAAACAATTCACCCAATATGGATGAAAATACCCCAAAAATGAAAGCCAGCAGTATGCACTTTAATCTATCATTTCAAATCCAAATTGCTGGAGTACAGAGCCAAAACAACAGAAAATTTGTAAAATGTCCCAAAACTTGGAGCTCACTCACTGTGTATAATATGGCACCCTAAGTCATCATGTCTGATACTGACATGGGTTATGTCTGTTAATGTGAGCATGAGCTACAGGCTGAGACAACCTCATAATAAGGACTTATTAAGGAGTTATTACACCCAGATATGTACAGTTCAGTGGTATTTGCTATCAATGTAAATGTATGATTGTTTCAGCTTCCTTACCTTTAAAGACTTTTTATAAACTGGGTTGGGTCGAGCCCTGAATGCTGATTGGCTGACAGCCGTGGTATATCAGACCGAATACCACAGGTATGACAAAACAATTATTTTTACTGCTCTAATTACGTTGGTAACCAGTTTATAATATCAATAAGGCACCTCAGGGGTTTGTGGTATATGACCAATATACTACGGCTAAGGGCTGTATCCAGGCACTCCGTGTTGCATTGTGCGTAAGAACAGCCCTTAGCAGTGGTATATTGGCCATATACCACACCTCCTCAAGCCTTATTGCTTAAATAAACTCCATTAAACCTACTTATATAGTCTTAATGATTCCATTGCACTTAGTTATATGGTCTTAACTTTGTGTGAGCATGAGCCAAAGGCTGAGACAACCTAATAAGGACTTATTTAGGAGTTATTACCCCCAGATAAATACAGTTGAGTGGTAGTTACGATCAATGTAAATATATGTAGAGCAACAGGTAGCCTAGTAGTTAGAGCATTAGGCCAGTAACTGAAAGGTTGCTAGATCGAATCCCCGAGCTGACAAGGTAAAAATCTGTTGTTCTGCCGCTGAACAAGGCAGTTAACCCACTGTTCCTAGGCCGTCATTGTAAATAAGAATTTGTTCTTAACTGACTTGCCTGGTTAAATGAATAAAAAATGGGTTGTTTTAGCTTCCTTACCTATATGGCCTTTATAGACTCCATTGAACTTACTTATATAGTCTTGACAAATTCCATTAAACGTACTTATATTGTCTTAACAGATTCCATTGAACTTACTTATATAGTCTTAATAGACTCCATTAAACTTACTTATACAGTCTTAACAGACTCATTTAAATGTTATTTTTCTAAACCTCTTTGGATGTGTCTCCTAAACGGCTATAAAGTCAATGTAAAGCACACACCCCCAGGTTATAGCTGCAACCATGTGCAGGTACATGAGATAGTGGACACATCCATCCCAATAGGAGATCATGTGTCCATGGGCCGTGTTAATGTAGGGGTCTGCCTGTAATGAACATGATAAAGGTATGAAGATATATTACTATAACACTGTTAAAGTCTGCTTTCATTGGGTTCTTCATTGCATGGGACAGTTTTCAGTGTGTATTCACTGGCATGGACTGTAGGTAGTGTGTGTGTGTGTGTGTGTGTGTGTGTGTGTGTGTGTGTGTGTGTGTGTGTGTGTGTGTGTGTGTGTGTGTGTGTGTGTGTGTGTGTGTGTGTGTGTGTGTGTGTGTGTGTGTGTGTGTGTGTGTGTGTGTGTGTGTGTGTGTGCGCGTGTGTCCATACATGCGTCCATTAGGTCTATGTATGTCCGTCCGCCCGTGTGTGTGCATGCGCCCGTGTGTGTGTGTGCCACAGGGATGTTTACTTGCATTTTTGAGATAGAAGGTGATGAAACCATGGATGATACTGTCCTGCTCCAGACCAATGATCAGGTTTACCACACTCAGGAATGCATGCACTGCAAACACTGTCAGAACAAGAGAACACTGAATAATACAGTTCTATTTGACTTTACTTATTTGAGTTATTCTAGTCATTTAGCAGATGCTCTTACAATCAGTTCCTTCAATTAACAAACATATAACAAAATCATAGCAAAGTAAACCTTAAAAAATCAGCTAAATAAGTGGTCTAGTGTGCGTAGCAAAGACAGGTACAACAGCGAAGTTAGAGCCCGTTGTGGCTCAGTTGGTAGAGCAGAGCGCTTGTAACACCAGGTCCAGGATCGTCGGGTTTCCATTCCCACCGGGGCCTCCCATATCAAAATGTATGTATGCATGTAAGTCACTTTGGATATACTGTATGTATATAAAAACTAGCCTAAACCTACAAGTCTTAGTTAAAATAGAGAATACCTGCATGGGAAAACACTGGTGAATGTAGAGGAAAACTAGCCTAAACCTACAAGTCTTAGTTAAAATAGAGAATACCTGCATGGGAAAACACTGGGGAATGTAGAGGAAAACAATGTAAACTCTCACCATAGAATAGAGGGTCTTTGGGTGCCTTCTTCTTGAATAGAAAGCATGCAGATATAGCCAAGATAAGAACAGTTGTAGATCCAGCGAAAAAGACTGTCTCAATGCTAGACATAAAAAATACTCAATTAATTAGGCCTAACCAGAAATAACATGCTAAGAATCAAATCAACTAGGATACATATTACTAATGCTTTTAAACTAGATTGCATACAAGACTGCATATAAAACTACTAGGCTATAGCATCATCCACTATCTAGCATTATAAGGTTTATTAACGGCTACAGTAAAACACATGACAACTATATTATCGACAATATCCCTACTCACCTGTTAGTGTAGATCAGAGAGTTGAAGAAAAATGAAATGGGTATTGATGTCAAGGACAAGATAAAAACTCCCGTCCCAGCAGACGCGTGCATTGCTCTATTTACACTGTCGACGCGCATAAATAATTATTTGTTACTGAAAATAAAACACAAAATTATATCTGTTAAAAACCATTAGAACATGTTGCTCAATACATTTTTATTGGGCGCGTGCTGCGCCGTACGTATTCTGCCAGCACCCTGTGCGCATCTCAATCGTATAATAAGGCTTCCTTCTCTCCCTGCCTAATTAACAATGCAGAAGTCGGGAAACCTAGGCTTAGGTTATCTGCTTTTACCTATCCATGTGTCACAGGTCAGTATGGATGAAGAGAAGGGAGCAAGGAGAGGAAGCGACTGCAAAGCATTGAGATCCCCTTTCCTATGGCGCTAAATTCTATTCTGACTGCTGTCGTCGACTCATGATCCCACAAGTGGAGTTCACGTCCCTGAACATGACACGTGATCAATGGCATTTTATCATGTACATTTTGGTTGGGGCAAACAAAATAAAAAAAGTGGGATGCAGTGTTCTCCCTGTACACCAAGGCAGAACCGTAGGATAAATAAGGGGGGCATATAAGCAGACTGTGCTGCCATCCTGTTAGAAGGTAACAGATTATTTTATTACAATGGTTAAATTGGATTTTCATTGTGTTCAATGGTGTTATTCGCCCCCTAGTGGAGTTTTCTGGTACTTAGAAAGACGACGCAAACAGGAAGTACAGAATTAGTTTTGCACGCAAAGAAGCAGCTACAAACAACGCTACGGTGCAGGTCTTTCGGTTATTTCTTGTCACGCTTCAGCCTTGGAAATATTTGTTTGTAAGTTCGATTCAAGCATTTAGCTAATGATGATAATCTTGTTTTGATAATCTTGTATTGATAGAGTTGCTTACATATCAATATTGGTTGCATTTACTCACAAATTGCAATGCCTTTAAATGTATGTCGTTAGCTGTATTACTTTGCTCGTGCGTCATGCAAACGAATTGTAAAATATACAATACTGTAGTTTTGTTACTGTTCCTAGTGTAATATGCTTTGTTATTCTACATAAATGGTTGTACATTAGAGTAATGAAAGGAGCCAATTACCATATGAGTAACAATTAGCTATATGGTTTGGCATCATGCCAGATGCATGGTACCTTAGCACGTGCTTTGTATTTATGTAACTTCAAATGTTTAATGTACAGCTACAGTATGTCGGTGTGAATTGAATACTAAAGTATATTATTTTCTGTATTTTGCAGTTTCACAACATAAACGTTTTCAATATATTCATTCAAGAAAAGTCACGCCTTGGGAGTTTTATTGAAGACTTAGTTGTTAGCTATCTGTCTAGTTTTGCATGGGAACGCAACTCAAGGGCAGAATACAGACAATGAAAGCTCTTACAATATTCTGATTATATTTCTCTAAAACAGGTTATAGGCCACATGTGCACCACCAAGTCAGAACAGTAGGCGAAATTAAGAGGGGTAAATAGACCAAATAATTAGGGTGAGGCACATGGGCTACTAACACCTTCTACACAACATACACTTAGTATTACTTTCTTAGCTACAGTATACATATCTCCTTGGCATATTACATAATGTATGCAGCAGCATACATTACATTTTTGGACTCACCTTGTTGTGCTGTGCTCACCTGAACAGGAAGGTGGCGCGATGGTCCTCCTGGGGCAAATTTTGTCATCAAAGTCTGGCATTCTCTGAATTTATGATGCTTTCAAAACAACTGGGAACTCTGAAAAAAACGGTTGAATCATGATGACGTCAATGATCTTAAGGTCTTAGCTCTAGAAAGAGGCCAGATTCACAATTCCGAGTTGGATGACTGTTCAAAATGTATTTTCCCAGTCGGAGCTCATTTATTCACGATTTCCCAGGTTTTTTTAATTCATTGAAGTCAAGTTTTCGCATTTCCAAGTTAACTCTTGTTTTGCATGCGGCACAAATCATGATTCATTGACAGCATGGCCAATGTTGAATGTTTATCATTTTAAACTTGGAAAAGAGCCTCTTAATCCCAGATTTGGGACCACACAGCCACTCCACTGAATAGCAGGCTAGTGATTTCTTAGCAATGCTTGTAGGTACTAGGTACCCTGGTCCTGGCAGAGCAAAATTCAGTTGGTGGTGGAGTAACTGAAAAAGGTTGGAAACCACTGAGCAAAGTGATGATGAGCTATATGGCCATCTTGAATTTAGGCTATTTAAATGCCATAGGCCTACTCTATGTAGTGCAATATAAATCCATCAGACAACATATTTCCATGGCCTACAATTAAAATAAAAAAACGTTTATTTAATCAGGAGAGCCCAATTGAGACCAGTGACTCATTTGCAATGGTGCCCCGAGGTCAAAAAAATCCACCAACACAACAACAAAAGATACAAAATAAACTACAAGACAGATAAATACACGACATCAGGTTATTACAACAAGTTATAATAGTCAATTGAAGCAATTGCACACTTCAGCAAACTCATTTAACAACAAACTTTTAAACTGCCCTATTGGTACCAGTGAATCCAGGTGGAATTTGTTTTGTAAGTTATTCCATAACTGTGGTGCATTCAAATTAAAGGCAGATTTACCAAACTTTGTGGAGACAAGTGGGACCTCGAGTTGCAACTGGGTTTGGTATCTCATATTTTTGTGTTGAATGCCTTAGAAAGGTCTATAAATCAGGCAGCACAATGTTTTTTATGATCTAGGCAATCCCATCATCTAAAACAAGCATAGTAGCTGAAACAGTTCTATGTCCAGCTCTAAAACCAGACTAGTGCATATTTAGAATAGAGTGAGATGTTAAAAAAAGTTTGTAGCTGGGAGTTGGTCAGGGATTCTCGTACCTTGGCTAGGCAAGATAACTTGGAGATTGGCGGTAATTATAAGGATATCCGCCTCTATATATATATATATATATATATATATATATGAGAGATTAATATTACATGAATATATATATATTTATTCAGATTTTTCAGGGGGAGCTGCAACACCCTCAGCATCCCTACTTCCTGTGACTATGGACAGAGAGCTGTAATAAGAAGGGATCAAGTGAATAATTTTACATCGATCTTTAGCAAGGCACTTAGTACATCACAGACATCAAATGGTTGAAATGAAAATAAACTATGTGAATCTGTTAGAGCATTATTCTTTACAATCTGTTGAGGCGACTAAAGGACTACCTCTTTCAGAGACTATCTTTTCAAGCAGGTGGCCAGCTGAAGCCTAACGCTTATTAAAAGCACTACAAATGTACATGTTGACTAGTATGGGACCAGAGGACGTTAAAAACCCGCGGGTGCAAGGAGGGGTTGGAGCTTTGTTTCAAAGATTTGACAATTTTCCAGAATTTAGCTGGAAAGTATTAACTAAAAAAAACGAGTATATAAACTATTCAAGAATACTTGGCTTGTTGCAAAGCAGTTTTGCTCTGGAAATGATCAACTGTGTGTTGTCGTGTTTCGTGTCGGGTGTCTAATATGCATGGTCCAGACAGATTTGTGGTAATTCCAAAATAAAGTTATTCAGCGATGCTGTCTGTTTGACTTGACACCAGAAAACAGCGCCACCTAATGGGTTAAAAGAAAACAACAAGAAGGATTCACAGGAAGAGACGTAAACCGCGGAAGTGTGCGTCATTCCTGGAGAGCGAGAAAGAAAGCAGTAACAAACACTGGCCCATTAGTCTGTGAAAAATTCGCAATAAAACGCTAAAATGCATCATTGATATTTTCCACGGTTATCAATCGTAAAAGCCAATAAGGACAACGGTACGAAATGGCGACTGGGGGTGGTGGCATCGGTCCACCGTCCAATCTTGAAGGACGAGCATCAAATTTCGCCCATTCTGGAGCGGGAAGAAATGCTGGAGTGGCCTCGAATATGCCAGTCCCCGTGGTCGCAGCACCAATCTCACCCCCGTCGGGTGGCCTTCACCGGGAGCCTATGTACAACTGGCAGGCCACGAAGAGCTCAGTAAAAGAGCGCTTCGCGTTTCTCTTCAATAACGAACTGCTCAGTGACGTTAGGTTTATTGTCGGTAAAGGTAGACAGGCGCAGAGGATACCAGCGCATAAATTCGTCCTAGCTGCTGGTAGTGCAGTATTTGACGCCATGTTCAACGGGGGAATGGCCACCACCTCGGCCGAGATAGAGTTACCTGATGTGGAACCTGCAGCC
Organism: Oncorhynchus kisutch; assembly: GCF_002021735.2. NCBI lineage: Eukaryota > Metazoa > Chordata > Actinopteri > Salmoniformes > Salmonidae > Oncorhynchus > Oncorhynchus kisutch. Next base: position 2,509,630 of record NW_022261980.1, on the reverse strand, counting down.
TTCCTAGCCTTGCTAAGGTAACATCTATTGACCGACCATGCACTGCATTGCGATATAATATATTTATAGAGAGGTGTTGTTACCCCAGTACGTTAGTTAAATTGTTCCCCTTATGTTATGAGTGCTGACATTCTATTGTCTGTATGATAATATTCATGTATAATTAACACATTAGAGACTGCTGCCTATAGGCATAGACTGGAAATCACTTGCCACTTTAAGGAATGGAACACTAGTCACTTTAATAATGTTTACATATCTGGCATTACTCATCTCATATGTATTTACTGTATTCTATACTATTCTACTGTATCTTAGTCACTTAATAATGTTCACATATCTGGCATTACTCATCTCATATGTATATACTGTATTCTATACTATTCTACTGTATCTTAGTCACTTAATAATGTTCACATATCTGGCATTACTCATCTCATATGTATATACTGTATTCTATACTATTCTACTGTATCTTAGTCACTTAATAATGTTCACATATCTGGCATTACTCATCTCATATGTATATACTGTATTCTATACTATTCTACTGTATCTTAGTCACTTAATAATGTTCACATATCTGGCATTACTCATCTCATATGTATATACTGTATTCTATACTATTCTACTGTATCTTAGTCACTTAATAATGTTCACATATCTGGCATTACTCATCTCATATGTATATACTGTATTCTATACTATTCTACTGTATCTTAGTCACTTAATAATGTTCACATATCTGGCATTACTCATCTCATATGTATATACTGTATTCTATACTATTCTACTGTATCTTAGTCCGTTCTGCTCTGTCATCGCTCGTCCATATGTATATAGTGTTAATTGATTCCTACTTAGAATGGTGTGTGTTTTATGTATATGTTGTGTAATCTGTTAGATATTACTGCACTGTTGGAGCTGGAAGCTCAAGCATTTTGTGACACCTGCAATAACATCTGCTAATTACGTGTATGTTACCAATACAATTTGATTTGATGTGAGTTGATGAAACTGATATCAAACGAGGCTCCTGCCTGAGCTATTCCTAATTACTATGCCTAATTACCTCTTTTAAAAAATGAAATGTTTTTCTCTTCTATATGCAATGTCAAGCTTTTGTTTTAGAAGACAGACATTTTGGTGTTCTGGAAGCCTGTACATCCCACCTTCATTGACCACTTACTGTGTGTGTGTGTGTGTGTGTGTGTGTGTGTGTGTGTGTGTGTGTGTGTGTGTGTAGGTTCCTGTACTCTGACGAGGTCCACATAGGACCAGAGACGGTGATGACCACTCTGTACACGGCGAAGAAATATGCCGTTCCTGCTCTAGAGACTCAGTGTGTGGAGTTCCTTACCAAACACCTCAGGGCAGACAATGCATTCATGCTACTCACTCAGGTATATAGGGCTGCTAATATAACTCCTATTGCATAAAATATTCTACATAATACTGCTAATCACTCAGGTATATAGGGCTGCTACTATAACTCCTATTGCATAAACTATTCTACATAATACTGCTACTCACTCAGGTATATAGGGCTGCTACTATAACTCCTATTGCATAAACTATTCTACATAATACTGCTTCTCACTCAGGTATATAGGGCTGCTACTATAACTCCTATTGCATAAACTATTCTACATAATACTGCTTCTCCTTCAGGTATATAGGGCTGCTAATATAACTGCTATTGCATAAACTATTCTACATAATACTGCTTCTCACTCAGGTAGTATATAGAACTGGTAGCATTAACTATAATACATAAAACCCTCATGTGGGTACTAAAGAATATGGCAGCTCTTCACGAAATAGAATAGACTACTGTAGTTCATCACTTAGAAAGAATAGCCAAGATGGCATCTCTGCCAATTCCTCTTGGGTAACAATTCAGAACAGGGTAATCAAAACTCCAAAAACTAAGCCATGACTGAAGATAATACACCGGCCTAGATGACTTGGGTAGTACTACAGAATAAACTAGCTTAAACACAGGTCACATCCCACACTGTCCATGTCCACTGTCCAAAGTATTTGCGTAGGCCAATGTGCTTCCAAAACAAAACATCTTAAAAAATGTAAGGTATATTCAAGTGTTTTTGTTTCCTGTTTTTGTTGTGTTGAGCGAGCAAGTTTGATCCTAGAATGTTGTATATTACGTATGCCTTTATCAAATCAAGTGCAAATTGGTGTGGCGGTACTTGAACAGACGACTTCCCCATGTGTCTCATGCTGATGTGTCATCTCGTACCCTGCTCATTCTTTCTGCAGGCCAGACTATTCGATGAGCCTCAGCTTGCCAGCCTCTGTTTGGAAACAATAGACAAAAGCACCGGTGATGCCATAAACGCAGAAGGATTCACTGACATTGACCTAGGTATGCATCAGTATGGCCTATTATTCACACAGGAACATATCCCAATGATATACAGTGGATGATATACAGGAACATATCCCAATGATATACAGTGGATGATATACAGGAACATATCCCAATGATATACAGTGGATGATATACAGGAACAACCTCTTTGCAATAAGGTATTGAGACCAAAAGCTCAATAGAAGTGTCATGTGTTTAATACCAGGGATACAGTCAGCTGAGTGTTTACAATTAGAAAGCTCACAACACATTTTATATTCTTCCCTTGTAGGTGTCACCTCCCCAGCTATACATTTTATGACCCCAATGAGTATCCCTCCTTTCCCCTGTGGAATGTCCATGCTCCTCTTTGTTTAGCCAGATGTCAGAATCACACCCCATCCATCTTCTGTTCTTGGCCTGACCCTGCTCATTAGGTCATGGTTTCTAAATGAGCGTACACACAGTTTCATGGCCTAAACTCCATTAATACTCACAGTAATCTTTCACACACTAACTACAGTTTAACTTGAAACATGTTCCATTTTAATAGACTCCATCAGTATTTTATTAGGATCCCCATCATAGGGGTAGTGGAAGAAATTGACTGCTTTAAGTGTATGTTGGTTTCTGGGTGCATTCTAGAGGCAATTGAGTTTAACCTTTGACCCTAACCCCTTCCCTTTTTGTCATACTGTGTAGACTAGACCTAACACTGAGCCTGTGTTTTTAGATACGCTGTGTGCAGTGCTGGAGAGAGACACCCTGGGGATTCGCGAAAACCGTCTATTTGGTGCGGTGGTGCGCTGGGCGGATGCCGAGTGTTACAGGCAACAGCTTCCCCTCACCTCTGAGAACAAACAGAAGGTTCTGGGCAAGGCCCTAACCCTCATCCGCTTCCCACTCATGACTGTGGAGGAGTTTGCTGCAGGTGGGCATCTCTCTGTCTGAGACATACACACAGAGACAGATGCACATAAACAGAAAGACAAACACGCACATAAACAGAAAGACAAACACACACACACACTATCTAAAGTTGTAGTTTAAAATGCTAAATAAGGTAGGACTCTGCTTTGTCAGATTTCACATATCCTAAATGTTATTACTTTTTAATACGAGTAAGCACTGCTTTTCATCAAGCTCAGTTATGTACAATGTAAATACTTGAACATACTTGTAACTTAGAATTCATTTTGAACATAACGGTGTATAATCATTTTATAAATGTGTTTGTGTTTCTGCTGTCCATTGAACCCAGCCCTAGAAACCAGTTTGATATTAATTATTGTGCAACAGGGCCTGCCCAGTCTGAAACCAGTTTGATATTCTTTCTTGTGCAACAGGGCCTGCCCAGTCTGGAATATTGTTCGATCGGGAGGTGGTAAATCTGTTTTTACACTTTACAGTAAACCCCAAGCCGCGGGTAGACTACATTGACAGGCCCCGCTGCTGCCTCCGAGGAAAGGAGGGCAGTATTAGTAGGTTCCAGCAGGTTGAAAGTCGCTGGGGATACAGTGGCACCAGTGACAGGATCAGGTGAGACTGTGTACCTGCTTGTCTACACCGTGACAATGTCCTACCGGCCTCACACTATACAATTACAATGACTAAAAGCCCTTGCACAGAAATTACTTTTATTTTGCTCGTATTTGTTTTTTGGACATGCAAATTATTCAGACGGAAAAAGATAAACTATTAATTCTAATTCAGATGATGGTGTGTCAAATGCAGCCTCAGTACAACACTGGTTTGTCCTTCCATAACCTATAAGCCTTTTTCTACAGACCTCGGTGGAGAGAAACACTTACAGTGCCTTGCGAAAGTATTCGGCCCCCTTGAACTTTGCGACCTTTTGCCACATTTCAGGCTTCAAACATAAAGATATAAAACTCTATTTTTTTGTGAAGAATCAACGACAAGTGGAACACAATCATGACGTGGAACGACATTTATTGGATATTTCAAACTTTTTTAACAAATCAAAAACTGAAAAATTGGGCGTGCAAAATTATTCAGCCCCTTTACTTTCAGTGCAGCAAACTCTCTCCAGAAGTTCAGTGAGGATCTCTGAATGATCCAATGTTGACCTAAATGACTAATGATGATAAATACAATCCACCTGTGTGTAATCAAGTCTCCGTATAAATGCACCTGCACTGTGATAGTCTCAGAGGTCCGTTAAAAGCGCAGAGAGCATCATGAAGAACAAGGAACACACCAGGCAGGTCCGAGATACTGTTGTGAAGAAGTTTAAAGCCGGATTTGGATACAAAAAGATTTTCCAAGCTTTAAACATCCCAAGGAGCACTGTGCAAGCGATAATATTGAAATGGAAGGAGTATCAGACCACTGCAAATCTACCAAGACCTGGCCGTCCCTCTAAACTTTCAGCTCATACAAGGAGAAGACTGATCAGAGATGCAGCCAAGAGGCCCATGATCACTCTGGATGAACTGCAGAGATCTACAGCTGAGGTGGGAGACTCTGTCCATAGGACAACAATCAGTCGTATATTGCACAAATCTGGCCTTTATGGAAGAGTGGCAAGAAGAAAGCCATTTCTTAAAGATATCCATAAAAAGTGTCGTTTAAAGTTTGCCACAAGCCACCTGGGAGACACACCAAACATGTGGAAGAAGGTGCTCTGGTCAGATGAAACCAAAATTGAACTTTTTGGCAACAATGCCAAATGTTATGTTTGGCGTAAAAGCAACACAGCTCATCACCCTGAACCCACCATCCCCACTGTCAAACATGGTGGTGGCAGCATCATGGTTTGGGCCTGCTTTTCTTCAGCAGGGACAGGGAAGATGGTTAAAATTGATGGGAAGATGGATGGAGCCAAATACAGGACCATTCTGGAAGAACCTGATGGAGTCTGCAAAAGACCTGAGACTGGGACGGAGATTTGTCTTCCAACAAGACAATGATCCAAAACATAAAGCAAAATCTACAATGGAATGGTTCAAAAATAAACATATCCAGGTGTTAGAATGGCCAAGTCAAAGTCCAGACCTGAATCCAATCGAGAATCTGTGGAAAGAACTGAAAACTGCTGTTCACAAATGCTCTCCATCCAACCTCACTGAGCTCGAGCTGTTTTGCAAGGAGGAATGGGAAAAAATGTCAGTCTCTCGATGTGCAAAACTGATAGAGACATACCCCAAGCGACTTACAGCTGTAATAGCAGCAAAAGGTCGCAAAGTTCAAGGGGGCCGAATACTTTCGCAAGGCACTGTATGAGCGGCAGGTGGCCTAGTGGTTAGAGCGTTGGGCCAGTAACCAGCAGGTGGGCTAGTGGTTAGAGTGTTGGGCCAGTAACCAGCAGGTGGCCTAGTGGTTAGAGTGTTGGGCCAGTAACCAGCAGGTGGCCTAGTGGTTAGTGTTGGACCAGTAACCAACAGGTAGCCTAGTGGTTAGAGTGTTGGGCCAGTAACCAGCAGGTAGCCTAGTGGTTAGAGCGTTGGGCCAGTAACCAGCAGGTAGCCTAGTGGTTGGAGTGTTGGGCCAGTAACCAGCAGGTAGCCTAGTGGTTAGAGCGTTGGGCCAGTAACCAGCAGGTAGCCTAGTGGTTAGAGCGTTGGGCCAGTAACCAGCAGGTAGCCTAGTGGTTAGAGCGTTGGGCCAGTAACCAGCAGGTAGCCTAGTGGTTAGAGCGTTGGGCCAGTAACCAGCAGGTAGCCTAGTGGTTAGAGCGTTGGGCCAGTAACCAGCAGGTAGCCTAGTGGTTAGAGCGTTGGGCCAGTAACCAGCAGGTAGCCTAGTGGTTAGAGCGTTGGGCCAGTAACCAGCAGGTAGCCTAGTGGTTAGAGCGTTGGGCCAGTAACCAGCAGGTAGCCTAGTGGTTAGAGCGTTGGGCCAGTAACCAGCAGGTGGCCTAGTGGTTAGAGCGTTGGGCCAGTAACCAGCAGGTGGCCTAGTGGTTAGAGCGTTGGGCCTGTAACCAGCAGGTGCCTAGTGATTAGAGCGTTGGGCCAGTAAGAAAGGTTGCTGTTTTGAAACCCAAAGCTGACAAGGTTCTGTCAATGTGCTCTTGAGCAAGGCACTTAACCCAGATTACTCTGGATAAGAGTGTCTAATAAATGACAAAATGTCAAAATAGTAAGTCGGTTCAACATATTTTGGGAGGTGGTTTGCTTCTGGCAGAGCCATAAAAAAACAGCCACATCACTGTTTTACAGTGGTGGAACATTTCAATGCAAATCAACACCCCCAGAAAAGTTTGAGATGGTTGTTCTTCTATTGAAATGTGTGCTGTTAAAGGAGTCAACCAGTTGAATTTGAGCGATGGTGTTTCTCCAGCATCATACCTCTTCACCACACCCCCATTGGCAGAGACGATTGCATGTGTATTAATAAAGGCAGTGTTCGTCTCCCATTGGTGGAGTTTCTACTGCATGTGTATTAATAAAGGCAGTGTTCGTCTCCCATTGGTGGAGTTTCTACTGCATGTGTATTAATAAAGGCAGTGTTCGTCTCCCATTGGTGGAGTTTCTACTGCATGTGTATTAATAAAGGCAGTGTTCGTCTCCCATTGGTGGAGTTTCTACTGCATGTGTATTAATAAAGCCAGTGTTCGTCTCCCATTGGTGGAGTTTCTACTGCATGTGTATTAATAAAGGCTGTGTTCGTCTCCCATTGGTGGAGTTTCTATTGCATGTGTTTTAATAAAGCCAGTGTTCGTCTCCCATTGGTGGAGTTTCTACTGCATGTGTTTTAATAAAGCCAGTGTTCGTCTCCCATTGGTGGAGTTTCTATTGCATGTGTTTTAATAAAGGCAGTGTTCGTCTCCCATTGGTGGAGTTTCTATTGCATGTGTTTTAATAAAGCCTGTGTTCGTCTCCCATTGGTGGAGTTTCTACTGCATGTGTTTTAATAAAGCCTGTGTTCATTCGTTTGACGTTTCTAAAAGTATCTTGTAATTCTCCTGTAGATTTAATGTAAATAGAAGAATATCAGTGGTGGGTTTCGGACTGTATGGCTCGATCCACGGACCTACGGACTATCAGGTTAATATACAGGTAAGCATTTAATAATGATGTTATCAGCCTGGTAGCCAGACCAAATGTGTCCTGTTTAGTGCTTCAGTCACACGATAACTTCTCCAATGTTCCTTACTGCATATGAAGCACTAAGAGATCTGGTTACCAGGGTTGTGTCGAGTAGGGCACATAGTAACAAAACGTTTTGCAATGGAAAACCAAAAACCTGCGTTATTAGACAAGGTTAGTTAGTACCTTTCTGTTTCAAAATGTTTTTGTCCCCTGTTTGGTGCCAACTGAACACGATATATGTATTTTTTTAAGCTATAGTGCAAACAGTAATTGACAATCATTGTATAAATTTTTTTCAGATTATTGAGAGTGACAAAAGCCTAACGCTAGCAACAAACGACACGGGCTTCAGCTGTGACGGAACAGCCAACACGTTCAGAGTCATGTTCAAGGAGCCGGTGGAGATTTTACCCAACGTTAGCTACACCGCTTGTGCAACCTTAAAGGTACGCTCACCCCATAACGACAGTACTCAAGTGCAACCTTAAAGGTACGCTCACCCCATAACGACAGTACTCAAGTGCAACCTTAAAGGTACGCTCACCCCATAACGACAGTACTCAAGTGCAACCTTAAAGGTACGCTCACCCCATAACGACAGTACTCAAGTGCATGTTGACAAACAAATAGGCTATTGTGTTTTATTTTTGCCTCTGCTGCTAACAGCAGCATGGATATTATAGACTTGAATCAAATGTTGATGCAAACTAGTTTTGGTCTGTATTCTACTAGATCATCAACCCTGTGTGACCACAGTTGAGACTTTGTATGAACATTTTAATCGTCAGCTCATCTTAAAGGGATTGTTCACACAAAACAAAACTATAAAGTTATTTTTGTATTGTGTCCATTAGTTCACTGTTACAATTTTTTAGGAATGTTTTATGTCAAGCTTTCAAGGTGGATCATTTCAGTACGTAGCGAAAACTGTGTTTTGTGCATAATTTCTCTATGCTAACAATCCACTTGTCTCCTGTAGGGACCGGACTCTCACTACGGCACTAAAGGGTTAAAGAAAGTGAGCCAGGAGTCCGCCACGGGGACCAAGACCACCTTTTTCTTTTTCAGCTCTCCTGGGAACAACAACGGCACGTCAGTGGAGGACGGACAGATCCCAGAGATCATCTACTACACCTAGACAACTCCTCACCACACCTGGGTCCTGTAGAACCATGGACCCGGACTCGTCCGTGAAATAGTTTTGCATTTTGGTTTCCGTTGCAGCACTTAAAATAAAAAATGATGTTGCTTGTACTATTAAACATGGATCCCTAGTAAACACGACTGGGTTGTGTTCAGTAGGCAAACTTGTTGCAGCTAGAAACGTCATGAATAGAGATGACGTGATGACTCATTGCGGCATGTTTTTTCAAGGTAATGTATTTCTTTCTGAACGTTCCGCAATGTTGTTCCCTGCTGAACAATGCCCTGGATCAGGTAGACACCATCTACCACACCTAAACCAGGGGGCCATGTTCTGTAGGCATAGAATGGAGGAAACGGAGTGCGACTGGGAGGTACTACCTGAGCTTGTCCAATAAGAAGCACTTGTTTTCTGTTACAAAATGTTTTGCTATGGTGTGCTCTAATGAGAACTACCTATGAGGTTGGGTAAGCCTGAGAGTGGAATGGAATGGCGCACTTCAGGAAGGATTGTAGCCTGGTCCCAGATCTGTTTGTGCTCTGGCTGAGTCCATTTCTGTCGTTGTCCAAGACGATTCCAGAAGGAGTTGGCAAAAGGGCAGAAACAGACCGACACCCAGGCTAGAGGGATTGTGCCTTCTGCTGTTCAGGAATGGATACAAAGACTTTTAGAAACCAAAAGGAGTGGAGTAGTTTCAGTCTAGTCTGCTGGTTTGTGAACTTGGATGTGTGCAAGACCAGTGGATGCTGGTGGGAGGAACTATAGGAGGACAGGCTCATTGTAATGGCTGGAATGGAATAAATGGTAAGGAGTCAATGTGGTTTCCATATTTTTGATACCGTTAAATTGATTCCATTCCAGCCATTACAGTGAGCCTGTCCTCCTATAGCTCCTCCCACCAGCCTCCACTGTGTGAGACATTTGACGTAATAGAACTGTAACTCAAAAAGGATTGTTACATGTAGAGATGTATAATAGGACTGTGGACTGGCTGGAATCTGGGTGATGGTAGACAATGACACAGTTGGAAATGTTCTATATTCTACTACTGTCTTTCTGTGGTCCGTACCTTCATCAGGGAATCACCCACTACAGTGCTGTTGTCTGGAGTGTATTCACTAGACACTGAAACAGGAAGGGACTACCTGAAGAAACTTGTTTTCATTGCAAAACATTTAGCTATGGTGTGCACTTATGAATACACTCCATGTAGTGTAAAATCGCAGCGTGCCCTTCACTGGTCGATCAATGTCATTTCCTAGTTTGAATGCTGACTTGGTAAAAGTTACACTGTTTTTGTGCATAACCTTCATTGATTATATTTGCAGGTGGGGTTTTTCATGTGCAGATAAAATCTTAACTAGTAACGTCTGAGTATTTGTGCGTATGTTAAAGTTTGCCAATGTATGTTACATGCTTTCATTTGTTTCCTTAGCATGTCATCTAAGAGTAAGACAGGATAATATTGTGACTGTTAATTGCTGAAACAAGTGGAAATTTATATTTTTATCTCTCTGCAATAAAGTATGTTGACACCAATGATGTATTTGTCTGATACCTTCTGAAATGATTCAGTGTAGTGTGTCATTAAAGCTACAGTCTGGCATCTGTGAAGTTGTTCAACAGTACATCACAGATTTAATGTTCTCAAACACACCCATAATCTGGGAAACAGTTCCACAATACATCACAGATTTAATGCTCTCAAACACACCCATAATCTGGGAAACAGTTCAACAATACATCACAGATTTAATGCTCTCAAACACACCCATAATCTGGGAAACAGTTCAACAATACATCACAGATTTAATGCTCTCAAACACACCCATAATCTGGGAAACAGTTCAACAATACATCACAGATTTAATGCTCTCATACATAATGTAGGACTATACAGAAAGATGGGGGGGGAATGGCAACGGAACAAGTAGTTGTAATACTATAATAGTTCCTGTAGGTGGAGCTCCAAGTTAAATCAATGGCTCTCCAACAACACCTGCTCCAACCTATCTTCAAACCAGTTCATAGGGACCCTGAACCCACTCGCTGTGCTGCAGGCTTTTGTTCCATCCCAGCATTAATACTTGATTCAACCAACCAAGGCTTTGATTAATAGTTGATTAGCTGAATCAAGTGTTTTGCTTCTAGGCATACTTTTAAATAGCTTTGTATCTGCATGAGTTCCAGATCTAAAACCAACCACCCCTGGTCTCTCTTGTCCATGCTATGGAAATATGCTTTTTCAAATGTCCACTTATTTGATTTTCTACAATATCAAAGGTAATATACATCAGATAACATGCTAGACAAGTTGGCCTGCCTTGTAGGTAATGGAGGAGAGAGAAAGGGATATGCTTGTTTTTTAGTCTCATATGCTGAATTGCTTTGGTTGCTTGCTAGACTGTCAAAGATGCAGCGGCTGTTCTTTGTTGTTGTTGAATGCGGAATGCCACTCCGGCAGGACATTGGCCTGTGAGAAAAACAAGTTACATCACTTCCACATTAGGCATACTTTACTGGGAAGAAATATGTGTTCAATTGTCAAACTCAGGAAATAATCTTATTGAAATAGATATATTTTGTGCAAAATACATTTTGAGTAAAACAATTTGCCAAATGGTGTAAAAATTGGCAATATTTTCCAGAATCATACTTGGGGCTGGGTTTGAAAGGTTGGTGAAGAAATGTTCCCATTCCACCATGCTGAATTCTCAGATCATCTTACTGTCTCTTACAAACATCTAAACACAACATAGCTCTTGAATAAGGCAGATAAGTAACAGTTATAGTAGACTTATTCCAGACAGCTATCGTTGAATAGTAGACCTATTAAATATCAATATCAATATTTTACAAACAAATTGTCACACTACATGGACAGTAGCAGAGAGGTAAGTAGCAGTATACCTATTGAAGACAAATATCCATAGACAAACTATTGCTTATTTGATCAAAATTATGAAACTACCAAAAGCCAACCAACTTGTGTTCTTCCTAATGAATATTCAGTGTGCTATCTCTGAATAAGTTAGCACTTTGGTTGAACAGTGATTCCCTGAATAGCTACTTTGAAACGGATGTGTGCACATTAGGGGTTTGTGATGAGTCTTCAAAGACTATTAAAAGCAATAACCAAATGTAGGAAGTTATGTATGGGTATTTCTGACCTTTTGTTTGCACAGACAATAAAAACCACCTATGTTTTAAAAGATGATTATGCATGAGGTAATTATTCTTTGTATTCCTTTTATTACCAAATTCTCAGCCATCCAAATGAGAATATTAGTAGAGAATATTGTCTATCCATAACTGAGCCATATCCAGATACAGAATATATCCATTTGTAAATTAAATGCATTGATCACTGCATGTCCCCCCCCCCCCCCCACCTGTAAAACATTGATATTTCCATAAGCTGACGTTGCTTACAGGCCAGTAAAGACCCAGGTGGATATTGCTTTTCATGTTTGGTGGCATCTTGCAGTAAGACTATTACATCCCAGGGAGACGGTGTATTCCGACTGAGATACACATGGAATCCAAAGCCAAGGGCCGTTTTCACTAAACAGCTATTGAAATATTTAAAGACTTGATGTCTCTCGCTGTGAGTGAGGCTCAATCATGTTTCTCTCTCCAGGCCCAAAAGGCTGTAATACTGTGCCACTCACAGACAGGATGAGTTAAATCCCGACCTGTTGGAGTGTGTAAGGTCTAAAGCCCCTCTCTGCACATGGACACATGGGGACTTCCTGGCTGGCATTCTCCTCGCCCTTTTCTCACATTATTATTTACCGGCGTCTTATTTTCCAAAGGTAATGGGTTTTTCTGCACTGCGGTTTTGCTGTGAATTGCTTCAGAAGGCACAGTGTCTCCTTTGGGACTGTGAGACTGAGACTGGACAGAACAAAAGAGGATGGGATCTTTACAACTTGCCGGTAGGAGGGAAATAGAGTTGAGCCTAAAGGTATGGTAGGTTATCACATAAGCCAGGGGTACACTAATTTAGATGTCGAAGTCGCCAGCATTGCTGGTGTTCACCCTTTCATTGCGTCAGAGACCTTTGGACATCAGGGGCATAACGTTCGGGTAGAAATATATACTGTAGAACAAACATGCCTGACTCTGACATGTAGAATAATGAATAATTTTGTCTCTTATTCATGACATTTCTATCTGAAACGTTCAACCATGTTTTCCTTCTGAACATGTCCCAGGTGAGAAAACTCTCTGGCCAATCAGTGACATGAATAAGTCAGAAAAACAGCAGTACTTCAGACCCTGAGGATTTGATTTCCCCATTCCTATCTCCAAGCAATGCCAACAGGCAGCTGCCATACAAATACTGTACTGAATACCATGTGTCAACTGTAAATCACTTTGAATAGCATCATCTGCTAAATTACCATATTACACTACTCCTATCTTGGTTAGCAACTTTGGAATCCATCCTTCCAGATAACATCACATAACGTTACTTTGTCCAAAGTTTAATTCTTCAAAACGTATCCGCCTTAGTTATTGTTATCATGCTAAGCCCAAGTTTGCCTTGTTCGACTTGTCTTGAGTACTTCCCCTCCCTGGGAGCATGAGCGATAGCTCCAACTACCCCTGTGCTGCTGGTAGGTGATAACCTGAGGTACCCACAGACTCAGATCTCAGTCTGGCTTGGGGGGGATCTAATTCCACCTGTGTGTCTGTGTGAGCATGTACATGCATCCATGAGTGAGTGTGTGTCTCCAGCATATACGCTATAGCTCTGTAGAATTCAGCACAGCTCTCCACATCCCTGGTCTTTTTCTTCCTTCAAATGCTTATCTGCCTCCGAGGATTCACTGAGGGGGATTTGAAAGCTCCAGTTGATTCATACGTGAGCGAGAGAAGAGGACGCTGGAATGGAAAGTCAGACTGTGAAGAAAAGGAGGACATCTCAGAGAGAGATAGCAGAGTCTCATAACTTACAAAACTACTTACCTTGCGTATGTGGGGGACTTGAATGATGCACCTGAACCAACCAATCAACCAATCAATCAATCAATCAATCAAATGTATTTATATTTATCAGCAGTTTTCACAAGGTGCTTGTACAGAAACCCACCCTAGAGAGCAAGCAATGCAGATATTGAAGCACGGTGGCTTGGAAGAACTCCCTAGAAAGGCTGGAACCTAGGAAGAAACCTAGAGCGGAACCAGGCTGTGGGGTGGCCAGTCCCGTTTTGGCTGTGCTGGGTGGAGATTGTAAGAGTCCTTGGCCATTAAGGCTGGATCATTCTTTAAGATATTCTAACGTCCATATAGATGACCAGCAGGGTCAAATAATAATCACAGTGGTTATAGAGGGTGCAACAGGTCAACACCTCAGTAGTAATTGTCAGTTAGCTTTTCATAGCCAAGCATTCAAAGGCCGAGACAGCATGTGCGGTAGAGAGAGAGAGAGACGAGAGAGAGTCGAAACAGCAGGTCCGGGACAAGGTAGCACATCCGGTGAACAGGTTAGGATTCCATAGCTGCAGGCAGAACAGCACAAACTGGATCAGCAGCATGACCAGCTGGACTGGAGATAGTCAGGAGTCATCAGGCCAGGTAGTCCTGAGGCATGGTGTTTGGGCTCAGGTCCTCTGAGAGGGAGGGAGGGACAGAGAGAGAAAGAGAGAGAGAGGGAGAGAGAGAGAGAGGGAGGGAGGGGGATTTAGAATACCTAAGATCACACAGGACACCAGATAGAACAGCAGAATGACACCAGATAGAACAGACTGGCCCTAGCCCCTCGGCACATAGACTATTGAAGCAAAGATACTGGGGACTGAGACAGGGTGGGTCGGGGGACGCTGTGGCCCCGTCCAAAGTTTCCCATGGACAGGGCCAACCAGGCAGGATATAACCCCACCCACGATGCCAAAGCACAGCCCCCACACCACCAAACGGATATCAACAGACCACTAACTTACTACCCTGAGACAAGACCTAGTATAGCCCACAAAGATCTCCCCCACTGCACAAGCCTGAGGACAGGAAGAGAGATCAAGTCACTGTCTCAACCCACTTAGGTCAAGTATAGCGAAAAAAAGCTTGGCTAGACGTGATGCACCCCTCCTAAGGATGGCATGGGAGAGCGTGAGCAAGCCAGTGATTCAGCCCCCGTAATAGGGTCAGAGGCAGAGAATCCCAGTGGAGAGAGGTGAGCCTACCAGGCAGAGACTGCAAGGGTGGTTCATGCTTCAGACCCCTGGGCCAGACTACACTCAATCATAGGACCTACTGAAGAGATGAGTCTTCAGTAAAGAATTAAAGGGATACTTCAGGATTTTGGCAATGAAGCCCTTCATTTACTTCCCCATAGTCATATGAACTCATTTTTATATCTCTGCAAGCAGGTTGAAGGAAGTTACTAACTAGTGTTTCCCATAGACTTCCAGTCATTGCGCTAACACTGGTTAGCATTGGGTCACAAAACTATTTCTATCTTTCTTCATACTGGATGCAGAGACATAAATGGTATCCATGAGTTCATCTGACTCTGGGGAAGTCCACTGAAAGAAAATATAAACGCAACATGAGTTCATATAAGAAAATCAGTCAATTTAAATAAATAAATTAGGCCCTAATCTATGGATTTCACATGACTGGGAATAGAGACATGCATCTGTTGGGCACAGATACCTTAAAAATAAGGTAGGGACATGGATCAGAAAACCAGTCAGTATCTGGTGTGACCACCATTTACCTCATGCAGCACAACACATCTCCTTCGCATAGAGTTGATCAGGCTGTTGATTGTGGCCTGTGAAATGTTGTCCCTCTTCTCTTCAATGGCTGTGCAAAATTGCTGGATCTTGGCAGGAACTGGAACGCGCTGTCCTACACATCGATCCAGAGCATCCCAAACATGCTCTATGGGTGACATGTCTGCTGAGTATGCAGGACATGAAAGAACTGAGACATTTTCAGCTTCCAGGAATTGTGTACAGATCTTCCTGACATGGGGCCATGCATTATCATGCTGAAGCATAAGGTTATGGTTGTGGATGAATGGCACAACAATGTGCCTCAGGATCTCGTCACGGCATCTCTGTGCATTCAAATTGCCATTGATAAAATGCAATTGATTTCTTTGTCGTAGCTTATGCCTGCCCATACCATACCATAACCCTACTGCAACCATGGGGCATTCTGTTCACAACGTTGACATCAGCAAACCGCTCACACACACGACATCATACACACTGTCTGCCATCTGCCTGGTACAGCTGAAACCGGGATTCATCCATGAAGAGCACACTTCTCCAGCGTGCCAGTGGCCATCGAAGGTGAGCATTTGCCCACTGAAGTCAGTTATGCAGTCAGGTCAAGACCCTGGTGAGGACAGCGAGCATGCAGATGACCTTCCCTGAGACGGTTTCTGACTATTTGTGCCGAAATACCTCAGTTGTACAAGCAAACAGTTTCATTAGTTGTCTGGGTGACTCGTCTCAGGCGATCTTGAAGGTGAAGAAGCGGGATGTGGAGGTCCTGGGCTGGTGTGTCCTGGGCTGACTACATGTGTCTGTGGTTGTGAGGCCGGTTGGACGTACTGCCAAATTCTCTAAAACGACATTGGAAACAGCTTATGGTAGAGAAATTAACATTCAATTCTCTGGCAACGGCTCTGGTGGACATTTCTGCAGTCAGCATACCAATTGCACGCTCCCTCAAAACTTGGGACATCTGTGGCAATGTGTTGTGTGACACAACTATACATTTTAGAGTGGCCTTTTATTGTCCCCAGCACAAGGTGCACCTGTGTAATGAGCATGCTGTTTAATCAGCCTTTGATATGCCACAGTTATCAGGTGAATTGATTATCTTGGCAAAGGAGAAATGCTCACTAACAGAGATGTAAACAAATGTGGCTTAACATTTGAGAGAAATAAGCTTTCGGTGCGTATGGAAAATATCTGGGGTCATTTATTTCAGCTCATGAAACATGGTGCCAACACTTTACATGTTGCATCTATATTTTTGTTAAGTATACATAAAGGGCTTAATTGCCAAAATCCTGAAGTATCCCTTTAAAGGTTGAGACCGAATCTGAATCTGTCACATAGATCGGCAGACCATTCCATTTTTTTTTCTTTAGCTCTATAGGAAAAAGCCCTGCACAAGGCTATCACAACTTTATCAAGTCCAAAGAGAGTGTTTTTTAGTGTTTTACTGTTTTAAGAGTGTGTAAGGTCAAATTAAGCTATTCATCATACTAGCAGTCAGGTAGTCCTGCAACAGATTGGTACATAAGGTGTCAGTACACAGAAAGAACTGATGCGATCAGTCAGATTCTGAACTATATAGTGGTTTTCACTTTTGCAACAGAAACCAATCTTCTCTGATATCACACTGTTCTACACTTTTGTTATTATTCTGTAAAGACAGGGAGGTCCATCAAAAGGAAACGTCTTTCCCCTTCTTCCCTCCCTATATGGGGCGAGACGTCTCAGTAGAAGTGGATTTGCGACTCGCACCCAGAATGATGCTGCACCTCGGAAAGTTTCCTAATCATACACGCTTATCGGCCTGAGAAATGGGTCACCGCGGAGCCATACTGCCGTTGCTGTAAAGCAGTAATCACCTCCACACTGCGACACAGTCACATCAAGAACAAGGTTCTGGGCAATTGAAGTCATGAGTAACCTGTCTCCAGTGCAGAGAAAACAATGAGCTGAGGAGCACGGGTAGCTGGAAACAGACATAAAAGTCACACTGAGTGATGATTCATGTGCTATGCTTGGATGTTAGCGCTGGCTAAATAGGCTTGTAAGGACGATGGGTAAGGATGGAGTGTCAGAGAAGCCAAAAGGGGTCAGACAATGAATTTGTGCTCTGAAAGATTAAAGTAGCCTTTCATGTTTGGAGCTCCAGAGGGGGACTGAGGGGTTCCCTACAGAGCTTAACCCATGGCCTTCCCTATATAGTGCACTAGGCCAACTATTGACCAGAACCCTATAGGGCAGGGGTGCACCATTAGAATTCAAAGAGGTCCAGTGACTAACATTTTCTCCCCCCAAAGGTCCAAACCATTAAAATGTCTAACGTGCGCTATGATTTGGGGGCATATGTAGTTCTTATAGCTTTATAGCTAATAAATAAAGTACTACATTTCAATAACATTTCAACAATATTTATTGCACATTTTCAATGCAGACACATTAAACACGAGGTCAAATAAATATGCAGCCTAAACAGAAATAAAAGTAGGCCTTCCACAAATGTTCTCCTTTCAATCAAAACAAGACTACATCTTCACAAAAAATAACAAGTGCCTGTTTCTGAAAAAAATGCTTTGATTTTTGAACAAATAAGAAACCAAAGGTTTAATTTGGATCTTTCCTACTCTCTCACACTTCACTTCTCCATCTCTCTTCTTTAGTGAGAGAAATGGGCTGTTGCTTGCCCTGCCAGTCATTTGAACCTTGGCTGGAATGGAGTCAGTGCCATTCTCATGCACATACAGTGGGGCAAAAAAGTATTTAGCCAGCCACCAATTGTGCAAGTTCTCCACTTAAAAATATGAGAGAGGCCTGTAATTTTCATCATAGGTACACTTCAACTATGACAGACAAAATGAGAAAAAAAATCCTGAAAATCACATTGTAGGATTTTTAATGAATTTATTTGCAAATTATGGTGGAAAATAAGTATTTGGTCAATAACAAAAGTTTATCTCAATACTTTGTTATATACCCTTTGTTGGCAATTCACAAGGTTTTCACACACTGTTGCTGGTATTTTGGCCCATTCCTCCATGCAGATCTCCTCTAGAGTAGTGAAGTTTTGTGGCTGTTGCTGGGCAACACGGACTTTCAACTCCCTCCAAAGATTTTCTATGGGGTTGAGATCTGGAGACTGGCTAGGCCACTCCAGGAATATGACAAAGCATACTTCTATGTCTATCGAAGAATATAGTATAAGCATGGGATGTTCTCCTTATTAGTCTAGGGCCGTAGAAACATCCACCTAAAAGGTTTCACCAGTTACCATGTCACCATTTGAAGTAACTGGTGAAACATTTTTTGATCAATGTTTCTATGGCCAAATTTCAACCCCATATAATTGAATGTCTTTCTACATGTCAATGAAGAAAACATTACTACATGTCAAGTTCAAAGTTGAAGTATATATTATTGCTCCTATTCGTCACTTGCACTTATGGTAAAAGCTTTAGAACAGGTAGTGATCATGTTAAAAGAACCAACAGAACACATTAACTACAACAATATTCTCAGTAATGGTTACGTAAACTGAACACTGGGTATTATTCTAATGAGCCCCGCCCCCAAACAAGGCCAGCCTGGATGGACTAAATATGGGCCAATCATAGGTATATTTTCGGGGCTGGTCCGTACTTGATTTGGCCCAGAAAGGGTTGCGTATTGATTGGTCTAGATCTAGTCTGCCCAGACCGGTGTGGTGATACTGATGGTCTATTAGTACTGATGGATTATACGGAGACGTGGAGAATGAACGTTGAAAGAGCTGTCATGTATGAACCACGAGAACGAATACCAACAAGAGGTATCACTTTTCCATGTTCATTATTTTAAAGTCATATTATTTATCAGTCTGATTTTAATTAAAGAAACAACCATTAAAATGCGAGCAAATCGCCCACCTCATTCTTTTTATTTGGTGAAGCAATTAAACTGAAATCAAATCAATGTTGGTAGTTCAAAATACAATGGTATTAGTCAAACATCGCCCTACTTGGTGTCATTTGTTGATAACTCAGAAGTCTTGATCAGTGATGATTTGTATCATAGTTTTCTGATCTGATATTTGAGAAAAGAGGCGAATAAATATGATCCTCTTTGATATTCTCATTGCCTATTTAGGAAATAAAAAATATTTGATATTATGCACAAAACAAACAAGTGTCAACTTTCACATGCAGGCTACACTGTTCTACAATATTAGTGTATAGCAAAAATAGGTAGGTCTAACTCCGCTCAGAGAATCAACTTCTCAGGTCATCTAATAGGCCTTTAGCAATTCAACATCGGTTTTCATCAACAGCTAGTTACAGTGGGCTTAGTGCATGCAAAGTCTGGTGAAAGAGTGTTCTTTCAGTTACGCTGTACCCCTTTAGTGATTGAACCTACAAGTTCTACTCTCAGTTAACTGAGACAAACAGTCACGTACATGTACTTATTTGGAAACAAGTATTTGAAAATAGTTTGAAAATAGTATTTATAGGAAATTGTTAGAAAACAATTGCTTATACTTCAAATAGAAGTAGTTGATTCCGCCACATTATTTGAAAATACTAAAATACACAGAAAATAAGTATTGATATAACATACATGTATTTGAACCCTGGTCTGACTGCCCCACACCTTCATATTGGTTCCACATGAAAAACAACTCAGAACAGCCATCTCTCTATCAGCTAGGCAGGTCATTAGATCACCTAGGAAACCAAGTACTATCCCTTGGGCCCTGGACCGGCATACTTTCCCCCCCTTAAATGTCATACTATCAAATGATCAAAGGCAACAATCCATGTGCCCCAAACAATATATTTGGAGTATTGTTGTACAGAAACGGTATATTTAGTGTTGATGTACAAAAATGATATATTTAGAGTGTTCTTGTTCAGAAACAATATATTTATCTTGTTGTTTTACAGAAACAATATATTTAGAGTGTTGTTGTACAAAGGGTTAAACCATCAGATACTTTTCAATATAGGGGGAGATAGACAGATAGCCTATAATTCATATCAATACTGCACTCTGTTAACAACTTGACCTAGCTCCCAAACAGCCACTGGTGTGATTAACTAAATGCCTGGGTAGTCTTGAGCAGTAACAGGGAAACAGCAGCAGTGATGGGAAACAGCAGCAGTGATGGGAAACAGCAGCAGTGAGGTGGAAACAGCAGCAGTGATGGGAAACAGTAGCAGTGATGGGAAACAGCAGCAGTGATGGGAAACAGTAGCAGTGATGGGAAACAGCAGCAGTGATGGGAAACAGTAGCAGTGATGGGAAACAGCAGCAGTGATGGGAAACAGTAGCAGTGATGGGAAACAGCAGCAGCGATGGGAAACAGCAGCAGTGATGGGAAACAGCAGCAGTGATGGAAACAGTAGCAGTGATGGGAAACAGTAGCAGTGATGGGAAACAGTAGCAGTGATGGGAAACAGTAGCAGTGATGGGAAACAGCAGCAGTGATGGGAAACAGCAGCAGTGATGGGAAACAGCAGCAGTGATGGGGAAACAGCAGCAGTAACAGGGAAACAACAGCAGTGATGGGAAACAGCAGCGGTGAGGGGAAACAGCAGCAGTGATGGGAAACAGTAGCAGTAACAGGGAAACAGCAGCAGTGAGGGGAAACAGTAGCAGTAACAGGGAAACAGCAGCAGTGATGGGAAACAGCAGCAGTGATGGGAAACAGTAGCAGTAACAGGGAAACAGCAGCAGTGATGGGAAACAGCAGCAGTGATGGGAAACAGTAGCAGTAACAGGGAAACAGCAGCAGTGAGGGGAAACAGCAGCAGTGATGGGGAAACAGCAGCAGTGAGGTGGAAACAGCAGCAGTGATGGGAAACAGTAGCAGTGATGGGAAACAGCAGCAGTAACAGGGAAACAGCAGCAGTGATGGGAAACAGCAGCAGTGATGGGAAACAGTAGGAGTAACAGGGAAACAGTAGCAGTAACAGGGAAACAGCAGCAGTGAGGGGAAACAGCAGCAGTGATGGGAAACAGTAGCAGTAACAGGGAAACAGTAGCAGTAACAGGGAAACAGCAGCAGTGATGGGAAACAGAAGCAGTGATGGGAAACAGTAGCAGTGATGGGAAACAGCAGCAGTGATGGGAAACAGTAGCAGTGATGGGGAAACAGCAGCAGCAATGGGAAACAGCAGCAGTGATGGGAAACAGTAGCAGTAACAGGGAAACAGTAGCAGTGATGGGGAAACAGCAGCAGTGAGGTGGAAACAGCTGCAGTGATGGGAAACAGTAGCAGTGGTGGGAAACTGCAGCAGTGAGGGGAAACAGCAGCATTGAGGTGGAAACAGCAGCAGTGAGGTGGAAACAGCGGCAGTGAGGGGAAACTGTGGCAGTGAGGGGAAACAGTGGCAGTGAGGGGAAGCAGCAGTGATGGGAAACAGCTGCAGTGAGGTGGAAACAGTGTCAGTGAGGGGAAACAGCAGCAGTGATGGGAAACAGCAGCAGTGAGGTGGAAACAGCAGCAGTGATGGGAAACAGCAGCAGTGATGGGAAACAGCAGCAGTGATGGGAAACAGTAGCAGTGATGGGAAACAGTAGCAGTGATGGGAAACAGTAGCAGTGATGGGAAACAGCAGCAGTGATGGGAAACAGCAGCAGTGATGGGAAACAGCAGCAGTGATGGGGAAACAGCAGCAGTAACAGGGAAACAACAGCAGTGATGGGAAACAGCAGCGGTGAGGGGAAACAGCAGCAGTGATGGGAAACAGTAGCAGTAACAGGGAAACAGCAGCAGTGAGGGGAAACAGTAGCAGTAACAGGGAAACAGCAGCAGTGATGGGAAACAGCAGCAGTGATGGGAAACAGTAGCAGTAACAGGGAAACAGCAGCAGTGAGGGGAAACAGCAGCAGTGATGGGAAACAGTAGCAGTAACAGGGAAACAGTAGCAGTGATGGGGAAACAGCAGCAGTGAGGTGGAAACAGCAGCAGTGATGGGAAACAGTAGCAGTGATGGGAAACAGCAGCAGTAACAGGGAAACAGCAGCAGTGATGGGAAACAGCAGCAGTGATGGGAAACAGTAGGAGTAACAGGGAAACAGTAGCAGTAACAGGGAAACAGCAGCAGTGAGGGGAAACAGCAGCAGTGATGGGAAACAGTAGCAGTAACAGGGAAACAGTAGCAGTAACAGGGAAACAGCAGCAGTGATGGGAAACAGCAGCTACTGTTTCCCATCACTGCTGCAGTAGCAGTGATGGGAGCAGTGATGGGAAACAGCAGCAGTGATGGGAAACAGTAGCAGTGATGGGGAAACAGCAGCAGCAATGGGAAACAGCAGCAGTGATGGGAAACAGTAGCAGTAACAGGGAAACAGTAGCAGTGATGGGGAAACAGCAGCAGTGAGGTGGAAACAGCTGCAGTGATGGGAAACAGTAGCAGTGATGGGAAACAGCAGCAGTGAGGGGAAACAGCAGCATTGAGGTGGAAACAGCAGCAGTGAGGTGGAAACAGCGGCAGTGAGGGGAAACTGTGGCAGTGAGGGGAAACAGTGGCAGTGAGGGGAAGCAGCAGTGATGGGAAACAGCTGCAGTGAGGTGGAAACAGTGGCAGTGAGGGGAAACAGCAGCAGTGATGGGAAACAGCAGCAGTGAGGTGGAAACAGCAGCAGTGATGGGAAACAGCAGTGATGGGAAACAGCAGCAGTGAGGGGAAACAGCAGCAGTGATGGGAAACAGTAGCAGTGATGGGAAACAGTAGCAGTGGGACACATGGCGTTTCTCCACCAGCACATGAGCAACAGTTATTCTGGTCAGGTCAAGACTTCTTAGCCCTTTGGTCGTTCACCAGAAGCCAGCTGTTTCTCCTCAATATGCTTGACTCCTTTGTGTGTGTTAGCAAGTAAACAATACTGGATGCAAAAATATGTGGTTGGTCGTTCTGTCAACAGACACAGGCTGCTAAACGTTATGGAAATCTGAAAGCTGTCAAATTTTGGGGGAATCCATGATGAGAGGAAATGACTGTAAGAGGATGAGATTAGTTCATGGGCAAGGACAGTATTGAATGGACTGACACACACATACGAACAAATACACAAACATACATGCACATACACAATCCTCAGGATACAAGTGAAGTAGGGCAAGAGGACAAAATACAAGGCTAATAGGAGGATAACCCCAGTTGAAAAAAGCAGAGCACATTTTCTCCTCAAGGAGCAATGTGCTGATAGTGAATACAACAAACAAATCCTCTTCCAGTGAACTTCATGCTCCCAATGTTAGGCAACTCGGGGTCTGTGAGTGTTGAAAGCTAAGATGGGGCTGCATCCTAAATAGCACCTTCATCTCTATATAGTGCACTTCTTTGTGTTCTAAATGGGGAATAGGTTGCCATTTTTTACACAGACATGGTGATTTACCATAGGAGAATACACAGCCACATTCCCAGCACAAAGGGTTAGTTGAGGTCCAAATTGAGGTCATTGTGCATGACTGGATTTTATGCCAAAATCTCCTGTTGACTTCATTGCATTATTTATGCAAAAGTCTGAGGGCTCTATTTGAACAAATCTCGTACAATGGTAAATCTTAGAGCAGAGTTATGGGCGCAGTAGCTGGTGGTGGCGTGAAAGGGCTGAGTTTTGATGAATAAACAAGTTGTAGGTGTGTCAAGGCATTTATTTAATTTATCGGTGGTGATAGTGGTTCCTAGCCTCAGAGCAGTGGGCAGCTGGGAGGAGGTGCTCTTATTCTCCATGGACTTTACAGTGTCCCAGAACTTTTTTGAGTTGGTACTACAGGATTCAAATTTGTGTTTGAAAAAGCTAGCCATAGCTTTCCTAACTGCCTGTGTATATTTGTTCCTAACTTCCCTGAAAAGTTACATATCACGGGGGCTATTCAATGCTAATGCAGAACGCAACAGGATGTTTTTGTGCTGGTCAAGGGCAGACAGGTCTGGAGTGAACCAAGGACTATATCTATTCCTAGATTATTATTTTTTGAGAGGGGCATGCTTATTGAAGATGGTGAGGAAGGCACTTTTAAAGAATAGCCAGGCATCATCTACTGACGGGATGAGGTCAATGTCATTCCAGGATACCCCGGCCATGTCGATTAGAAATGCCTGCTCGCAGAAGTGTTTTAGGGAGCATTTGACAGTGATGAGGGGTGGTCGTTTGGTCGCAGACCCATTACGGATGCAAGCAATGAGGCAGTGATCGCTGAGATCTTGATTGAAAACAGCAGAGGTGTATTTGGAGGGGGAGTTAGTTAGGATGACATCTATGAGGGTGCACGTGTTTACAGATTTGGAGTTGTACCTGGTAGGTTCATTGATAATTTGAGTGAGATTGAGGGCATCAAGCTTAGATTGTAGGATGGCCGGGGTGTTAAGCATGTCCCAGTTTAGGTCACCTAGTAGCACGAGCTCTGAAGATAGATGGGGGGCAATCAATTCACATATTGTAATGGTTCTCTTGTGGTGAAGGAGAGTCGGACCAAAATGCAGCGTGTAGATTGCGATCCATGTTTAATAAACAAACGTAAAACACAAATCAATTACAAACACTACAAAACAAAGAACGTAACGAAAACCGAAACAGCCTATACTTGTGTAAACTAACACAGAGACAGGAACAAGGACACTAAGGACAATCACCCACGAAACACTCAAAGAATATGGCTGCCTAAATATGGTTCCCAATCAGAGACAACGATAAACACCTGCCTCTGATTGAGAACCACTTCAGACAGCCATAGACTTAACTAGAACACCCCACTAAGCTACAATCCCAATACATACACACCACATACAAAAACCCATGCCACACCCTGGCCTGACCAAATAAATGAAGATAAACACAAAATACTTCGACCAGGGCGTGACACATATGGTATCGAGGGCACAGCTGGGGGCAGAGGGAGGTCTATAGCAAGCGGCCACAGTGAGAGACTTGTTTCTGGAAAGGTGCATTTTTAGAAGTAGAAGCTTGAATTGTTTGGGTACAGACTTGGATAGTAATACAGAACTCTGCAGGCTCTATCTTTGCAGTAGATTGCAACACCGCCCCCTTTGGCAGTTCTATCCCGCCTGGTACGGCAACTGCTCCGACCACAACCGTAAGGCTCTCCAGAGGGTAGTGAGGTCTGCACAACGCATCACCGGGGGCAAACTACCTGCCCTCCAGGACACCTACACCACCCAATGTCACAGGAAGGCCATAAAGATCATCAAGGACAACAACCACCCGAGCCACTGCCTGTTCACCCCGCTATCATCCAGAAGGCGAGGTCAGTACAGGTGCATCAAAGCAGGGACAGAGAGACTGAAAAACAGCTTCTATCTCGAAGCCATCAGACTGTTAAACAGCCACCACTAACATTGAGTGGCTGCTGCCAACATACTGACTCAACTCCAGCCACTTTAATAATGGAAAATTTATGTAAAAAATGTATCACTAGCCACTTTAAACAATGCCAGTTTTATGTTTACATACCCTACATACTCATCTCCTATGTATATACTGTATTCGATACCATCTACTGCATCTTGCCTATGCCGTTCTGTACCATCACTCATTCATACATACATATTCTTTGTCCCTTGACACTTGTGTGTATAAGGTAGTTTTTGTGGAATTGTTAGGTTAGATTACTCGTTGGAACGAGAAGCACAAGCAATTCGCTACACTCGCATTAACATCTGCTAACCATATGTATCTGACAAATAAAATTGGATTTTATTTATCTTGGCGGAAAATGTTATAGTTAGTCATGGAGATTTCAGGGTTTTTGGTGGTTTTCCTAAGCCAGGATTCAGACACGGCTAAGACATCCGGGTTGGCAGAGTGTGCTAAAGCAGTGAGTAAAACAAACTTAGGCATGACCCCTCACTGGCCAATCAGAAAGTGGTCCATGATTAACTATGTGGTTGCTTCAAGTAGTGTATTTACTGTGTTTTATGTATTGAGTTTTCATCAACTCCAATTTGAATGTTAGCCCATATAAGCCTAGTTTGTTAAATGGCCTACAGAAACAAAATAACAAGATGCATGAAGGCCTATCCCATCTTTTCTAAACATGTTGAACATATTTGCAGTCAACATTGTAAGAAGCCTAATTGCATAGCTTCAGTATGAAAATATATTGTTAAACATAGCATTTGCACTGATATAGGGGCCTACTGTGAAATTGCATTGTCTGCCATGTCTCAGCCATGGACACGCCAGATGTTGTCATAAGCAAGATTCAAATCACTCTTGATAATGCTTAAAAAGTGAGTGAATAATTTTAATCCAATTCTAATCATAATGAAACAACTTGTTTTAAATAGGATATGTGTAAATCCAGTTACAGGCAGCATAACTGCTCCCCGTGGGCAGAATGAAGGTAGACTATGGAGGCTTTTACACACATCCAAAATAATACTAGATGATAGCTAAAATAATGATAACAAATACGATACCGCTCCCTGTTTTGCTGGTCTGAAACTTGATCTTTTAATATAGCTTGGTGATTCATATTTATTTCCAAGCAATCTCACGAGCCAAACCCTTTGCTATTTGGTGAACGCATAGATGGGTTGGCTGATGGGTTGGCTGACAACTTTACAAAAATGATGTGCGCGCTTCAATGGGGCAGAAGTTAGCCTGTTCTGATTCTGGATGGCCAGATTGCTAGCAAAAATGACAAGAAACTGCCATGTGGGGAATCGTACGTGGCTTGTTTCAGTTTGTTTCACCATGTTATTGATACCATGTCTTGTTTTGAGGTGTTTTGACTGATTTCATGTCAGCACTAATATGGCAAAAAAAATTGCTAGTTAGCTACCCAACAATTGTAATGATGTATTTGAGAGACAACAAATGGTCATTATGTCACGCCCTGACCTTAGAGAGCCTTTTTATTTCTCTATTTGGTTAGGTCAGGGTGTGATTTGGGTGGGCATTCTAGTTTGTCTATTTCTTGTTTGTCTATTGGCCGGGTATGGTTCCCAATCAGAGGCAGCTGTCTATCATTGTCTCTGATTGGGGATCATACTTAGGCAGCCCTTTTTCCCACCTTCAGTTGGGATCTTGTTTGTGTGTAGTAGCTGTTGCACTGCTTTACGTTCGTTTTTGTATTTTGTTGTTTTTGTGGTGTCATTTAAAATAAAAGGAAAGTGTATACCTACCAAGCTGCACCTTGGTCTCCTTCTAACGACAGACGTAACACACTGTGCAAATGTATTTATGTTTTCAATAAACATTGAAGATGAAATATAGCTTACATGTTGTCAACAATCTCAGGCAACCTCATCTGTTTTGCCCTATGGTTGGGCTTGCGTTTTTGTTGTTAATTGAGGGGAGGCTATGCTTGGTTTTTAATCAAATCAAGCAATCTGTTTTTTAAAACAACAACAATATTTCAAAATAGAATGGGGTCAGAAGCATGATGTCATAAATAGAGGTCGACCGATTAATTGGAATGGCCAATTAATTAGGCCCGATTCAAGTTTTCATAACCATCGGTAATCGGCATTTTTGGACACCGATCATGGCCGATTACATTGCACTCCACGAGGAGACTGCATGGCAGGCTGACTACCTGTTATGCAAGTGCAGCAAGGAGCCAAGGTAAGGTGCTAGCTAGCATTAAACGTATCTTGTAAAAAACAATCAATCTTAACATAATCACTAGTTAACTACACATGGTTGATGATATTACTCGTTTTTCTAGCTTGTCCTGCGTTGCATATAATCGTTGCATATAATCAATGCGGTGCCTTAATTTATCATTGAATCATAGCCTACTTTGCCAAACGGATGATTTAACAAGCACATCCACGAAAATAGCAATTGTTGCATCAATGTGTACCTAACCATAAACATCAATGCCTTTCTTAAAATCAATACACAAGTCTATATTTTTAAACCTGCATATTTATTTAATATTGCTTGCTAACATGAATTTCTTTTAACTAGGGAAATTGTGTCAGAGTATATGCAGCAGTTTGGGCCATCTGGCTCGTTGCGAACTATGAAGACTATTTCTTCCTAACAAAGACAGCCATCTTCGCCAAACCGGGGATGATTTAACAAAAGCATAATCGTTGCACGACTGTACCTAACCATAAACATCAATGCCTTTCTTAAAATCAATACACAGAAGTATATATTTTTAAACCTGCATATTTAGTTAAAAGAAATTCATGTTAGCAGGCAATATTAAACTAACACTGCGTTCATTGCACGCAGAGTCAGGGTATATGCAACAGTTTGTGCCGCCTGGCCCAAATTATGACATAACATTGAAGGTTGTGCAATGTAAGGAATATTTAGACTTATGGATGCCACCCGTTAGATAAAATACGGAACGGTTCCGTATTTCACTGAAAGAATAAACGTTTTATTTTCAAAATTATAGTTTCCGGATTTGATTTTTGTGTTATTATGTTATAATTAAGTCTATAATTCGATTTTTGATAAAGCAGTCTGACTGAGCGGTGGTAGGCAGCAGCAGGCTCATAAGCATTCATTCAAACAGCACTTTCTTGCGTTTGCCAGCAGCTCTTATTATGACAGACCAGCTAGATCTACTGTCTCTATTATATTATGACAGACCAGCTAGATCTACTGTCTCTATTATTTATGACAGACCAGCTAGATCTACTGTCTCTATTATATATGACAGACCACTAGATCTACTGTCTTATTATATTATGACAGACCAGCTAGATCTACTGTCTCTATTATATTATGACAGACCAGCTAGATCTACTGTCTCTGTGTCTATATTATGACAGACCAGCTAGATCTACTGTCTCTATTATATTATGACAGACCAGCTAGATCTACTGTCTCTATTATATTATGACAGACCAGCTAGATCTACTGTCTCTATTATATTATGACAGACCAGCTAGATCTACTGTCTCTATTATATTTGACAGACCAGCTAGATCTACTGTCTCTATTATATTATGACAGACCAGCTAGATCTACTGTCTCTATTATATTATGACAGACCAGCTAGATCTACTGTCTCTATTATATTATGACAGACCAGCTAGATCTACTGTCTCTTATATTATGACAGACCAGCTAGATCTACTGTCTCTATTATATATGACAGACCAGCTAGATCTACTGTCTCTATTATATTATGACAGACCAGCTAGATCTACTGTCTCTATTATATTATGACAGACCAGCTAGATCTACTGTCTCTATTATATTATGACAGACCAGCTAGATCTACTGTCTCTATTATATTATGACAGACCAGCTAGATCTACTGTCTCTATTATATTATGACAGACCAGCTAGATCTACTGTCTCTATTATATTATGACAGACCAGCTAGATCTACTGTCTCTATTATTATGACAGACCAGCTAGATCTACTGTCTCTATTATATTATGACAGACCAGCTAGATCTACTGTCTCTATTATTATATTATGACAGACCAGCTAGATCTACTGTCTCTATTATATTATGACAGACCAGCTAGATCTACTGTCTCTATTATATTATGACAGACCAGCTAGATCTACTGTCTCTATTATATATGACAGACCAGCTAGATCTACTGTCTCTATTATATGACAGACCAGCTAGATCTACTGTCTCTATTATATTATGAAGACCAGCTAGATCTACTGTCTGTCTCTATTATATTATGACAGACCAGCTAGATCTACTGTCTCTATTATATTATGACAGACCAGCTAGATCTACTGTCTCTATTATATTATGACAGACCAGCTAGATCTACTGTCTCTATTATATTATGACAGACCAGCTAGATCTACTGTCTCTATTATATTATGACACCACTAGATCTACTGTCTCTGTTATCTATATATTATACAGACCAGCTAGATCTACTGTCTCTATTTATATTATGACAGACCAGCTAGATACTGTCTCTGTTCTATTATATATATGACAGACCAGCTAGATCTACTGTCTCTATTATATTATGACAGACAGCTAGATCTACTGTCTCTATTATATTATGACAGACCAGCTAGATCTACTGTCTCTATAATTTTGACAGACCAGCTAGATCTACTGTCTCTATTATATTATGACAGACCAGCTAGATCTACTGTCTCTATTATTATGACAGACCAGCTAGATCTACTGTCTCTATTATATTATGACAGACCAGCTAGATCTACTGTCTCTATTATATTATGACAGACCAGCTAGATCTACTGTCTCTATTATATTATATGACAGACCAGCTAGATCTACTGTCTCTATTATATTATGACAGACCAGCTAGATCTACTGTCTCTGTTCTATTATATTATGACAGACCAGCTAGATCTACTGTCTCTATTATATTATGACAGACCAGCTAGATCTACTGTCTCTATTATATTATGACAGACCAGCTAGATCTACTGTCTCTATTATATTATGACAGACCAGCTAGATCTACTGTCTCTATTATATTATGACAGACCAGCTAGATCTACTGTCTCTATTATATTATGACAGACCAGCTAGATCTACTGTCTCTATATATTATGACAGACCAGCTAGATCTACTGTCTCTATTATATTATGACAGACCAGCTAGATCTACTGTCTCTATTATATTATGACAGACCAGCTAGATCTACTGTCTCTATTATATTATGACAGACCAGCTAGATCTACTGTCTCTATTATATTATGACAGACCAGCTAGATCTACTGTCTCTATTATATTATGACAGACCAGCTAGATCTACTGTCTCTATTATATTATGACAGACCAGCTAGATCTACTGTCTCTATTATATTATGACAGACCAGCTAGATCTACTGTCTCTATTATATTATGACAGACCAGCTAGATCTACTGTCTCTATTATTTATGACAGACCAGCTAGATCTACTGTCTATTATATTATGACAGACCAGCTAGATCTACTGTCTCTATTATATTATGACAGACCAGCTAGATCTACTGTCTCTATTATATTATGACAGACCAGCTAGATCTACTGTCTCTATTATATTATGACAGACCAGCTAGATCTACTGTCTCTATTATATTATGACAGACCAGCTAGATCTACTGTCTCTGTTCTCTATATATATGACAGACCAGCTAGATCTACTGTCTCTATTATATTATGACAGACCAGCTAGATCTACTGTCTCTATTATATTATGACAGACCAGCTAGATCTACTGTCTCTATTATATTATGACAGACCAGCTAGATCTACTGTCTCTATTATATTATGACAGACCAGCTAGATCTACTGTCTCTATTATATTATGACAGACCAGCTAGATCTACTGTCTATTATATTATGACAGACCAGCTAGATCTACTGTCTCTATTATATTATGACAGACCAGCTAGATCTACTGTCTCTATTATATATGACAGACCAGCTAGATCTACTGTCTCTATTGACACTATTAAGATTATGTCTCTAATTATGACAGACTAGTTTATGGTTATAGATAAGACGATCTACTGTCTCTATATATTATGACAGACCAGCTAGATCTACTGTCTCTATTATATTATGACAGACCAGCTAGATCTACTGTCTCTATTATATTATGACAGACCAGCTAGATCTACTGTCTCTATTATATTATGACAGACCAGCTAGATCTACTGTCTCTATTATATTATGACAGACCAGCTAGATCTACTGTCTCTATTATATTATGACAGACCAGCTAGATCTACTGTCTCTATTATATTATGACAGACCAGCTAGATCTACTGTCTCTATTATATTATGACAGACCAGCTAGATCTACTGTCTCTATTATATTATGACAGACCAGCTAGATCTACTGTCTCTATTATTATATTATGACAGACCAGCTAGATCTACTGTCTCTATTATTTATGACAGACCAGCTAGATCTACTGTCTCTATTATATTATGACAGACCAGCTAGATCTACTGTCTCTATTATATTATGAGACCAGCTAGATCTACTGTCTCTATTATATTATGACAGACCAGCTAGATCTACTGTCTCTATTATATTATGACAGACCAGCTAGATCTACTGTCTCTATATATTATGACAGACCAGCTAGATCTACTGTCTCTATTATTATAATTATGACAGACCAGCTAGATCTACTGTCTCTATTATATTATGACAGACCAGCTAGATCTACTGTCTCTGTCTCTATATATTATGACAGACCAGCTAGATCTACTGTCTCTATTATATTATGACAGACCAGCTAGATCTACTGTCTCTATTATATATGACAGACCATAGATCTACTGTCTCTATTATATTATGACAGACCAGCTAGATCTACTGTCTCTATTATATTATGACAGACCAGCTAGATCTACTGTCTCTATTATATTATGACAGACCAGCTAGATCTACTGTCTCTATTATATTATGACAGACCAGCTAGATCTACTGTCTCTATTATATTATGACAGACCAGCTAGATCTACTGTCTCTATATATTATGACAGACCAGCTAGATCTACTGTCTCTATTATATTATGACAGACCAGCTAGATCTACTGTCTCTATTATATTATGACAGACCAGCTAGATCTACTGTCTCTATTATATTATGACAGACCAGCTAGATCTACTGTCTCTATTATATTATGACAGACCAGCTAGATCTACTGTCTCTATTATATTATGACAGACCAGCTAGATCTACTGTCTCTATTATATTATGACAGACCAGCTAGATCTACTGTCTCTATTATATTATGACAGACCAGCTAGATCTACTGTCTCTATTATTATGACAGACCAGCTAGATCTACTGTCTCTATTATATTATGACAGACCAGCTAGATCTACTGTCTCTATTATATTATGACAGACCAGCTAGATCTACTGTCTCTATTATATTATGACAGACCAGCTAGATCTACTGTCTCTATTATATTATGACAGACCAGCTAGATCTACTGTCTCTATTATATTATGACAGACCAGCTAGATCTACTGTCTCTATTATATTATGACAGACCAGCTAGATCTACTGTCTCTATTATATTATGACAGACCAGCTAGATCTACTGTCTCTATTATATTATGACAGACCAGCTAGATCTACTGTCTCTATTATATTATGACAGACCAGCTAGATCTACTGTCTCTATTATATTATGACAGACCAGCTAGATCTACTGTCTCTATTATATTATGACAGACCAGCTAGATCTACTGTCTCTATTATATTATGACAGACCAGCTAGATCTACTGTCTCTATTATATATGACAGACCAGCTAGATCTACTGTCTCTATTATATTATGACAGACCAGCTAGATCTACTGTCTCTATTATATTATGACAGACCAGCTAGATCTACTGTCTCTATTATTTATGACAGACCAGCTAGATCTACTGTCTCTATTATATTATGACAGACCAGCTAGATCTACTGTCTCTATTATATTATGACAGACCAGCTAGATCTACTGTCTCTATTATATTATGACAGACCAGCTAGATCTACTGTCTCTATTATATTATGACAGACCAGCTAGATCTACTGTCTCTTTTATATGACAGACCAGCTAGATCTACTGTCTCTATTATATATGACAGACCAGCTAGATCTACTGTCTCTATTCTATATATTTGACAGACCAGCTAGATCTACTGTCTATTATTTATGACAGACCAGCTAGATCTACTGTCTCTATTATATTATGACAGACCAGCTAGATCTACTGTCTCTATTATATTATGACAGACCAGCTAGATCTACTGTCTCTATATATGACAGACCAGCTAGATCTACTGTCTCTATTATATTATGACAGACCAGCTAGATCTACTGTCTCTTATTATATTATGACAGACCAGCTAGATCTACTGTCTCTATTATATTATGACAGACCAGCTAGATCTACTGTCTCTATTATATTATGACAGACCAGCTAGATCTACTGTCTATTATATTATGACAGACCAGCTAGATCTACTGTCTCTATTATATTATGACAGACCAGCTAGATCTACTGTCTCTATTATATTATGACAGACCAGCTAGATCTACTGTCTCTATTATATTATGACAGACCAGCTAGATCTACTGTCTCTATTTATATATTATGACAGACCAGCTAGATCTACTGTCTCTATTATATTATGACAGACCAGCTAGATCTACTGTCTCTATTATATTATGACAGACCAGCTAGATCTACTGTCTCTATTATATTATGACAGACCAGCTAGATCTACTGTCTCTATTATATTATGACAGACCAGCTAGATCTACTGTCTCTATTATATTATGACAGACCAGCTAGATCTACTGTCTCTATTATATTATGACAGACCAGCTAGATCTACTGTCTCTATTATATATGACAGACCAGCTAGATCTACTGTCTCTATTATTATTATGACAGACCAGCTAGATCTACTGTCTCTATTATATTATGACAGACCAGCTAGATCTACTGTCTCTGTCTCTATATATTATGACAGACCAGCTAGATCTACTGTCTCTATTATATTATGACAGACCAGCTAGATCTACTGTCTCTATTATATTATGACAGACCAGCTAGATCTACTGTCCTATATATATTATGACAGACCAGCTAGATCTACTGTCTCTATTATATTATGACAGACCAGCTAGATCTACTGTCTCTATTATATTATGACAGACCAGCTAGATCTACTGTCTCTATTATTTATGACAGACCAGCTAGATCTACTGTCTCTATTATATTATGACAGACCAGCTAGATCTACTGTCTCTATTATATTATGACAGACCAGCTAGATCTACTGTCTCTATTATATTATGACAGACCAGCTAGATCTACTGTCTCTATTATATTATGACAGACCAGCTAGATCTACTGTCTCTATTATATTATGACAGACCAGCTAGATCTACTGTCTCTATTATATTATGACAGACCAGCTAGATCTACTGTCTCATTATATTATGACAGACCAGCTAGATCTACTGTCTCTATTATATATGACAGACCAGCTAGATCTACTGTCTCTATTATATATGACAGACCAGCTAGATCTACTGTCTCTATTATATTATGACAGACCAGCTAGATCTACTGTCTCTATTATATTATGACAGACCAGCTAGATCTACTGTCTCTGTTCTATTATATTTGACAGACCAGCTAGATCTACTGTCTCTATTATATATGACAGACCAGCTAGATCTACTGTCTCTATTATATTATGACAGACCAGCTAGATCTACTGTCTCTATTATATTATGACAGACCAGCTAGATCTACTGTCTCTATATTATGACAGACCAGCTAGATCTACTGTCTCTATTATATTATGACAGACCAGCTAGATCTACTGTCTCTATTCTCTATATATTTTGACAGACCAGCTAGATCTACTGTCTCTATTATATATGACAGACCAGCTAGATCTACTGTCTCTATTATATTATGACAGACCAGCTAGATCTACTGTCTCTATTATATTATGACAGACCAGCTAGATCTACTGTCTCTATATATTATGACAGACCAGCTAGATCTACTGTCTCTGTTATCTATTATATTATGACAGACCAGCTAGATCTACTGTCTCTATTATATTATGACAGACCAGCTAGATCTACTGTCTCTATTTATATTATGACAGACCAGCTAGATCTACTGTCTCTATTATATTATGACAGACCAGCTAGATCTACTGTCTCTATTATATTATGACAGACCAGCTAGATCTACTGTCTCTATTATATTATGACAGACCAGCTAGATCTACTGTCTCTATTATATTATGACAGACCAGCTAGATCTACTGTCTCTATTATATTATGACAGACCAGCTAGATCTACTGTCTCTATTATATATATGACAGACCAGCTAGATCTACTGTCTCTATTATATTATGACAGACCAGCTAGATCTACTGTCTCTATTATATTATATGACAGACCAGCTAGATCTACTGTCTCTATTATATTATGACAGACCAGCTAGATCTACTGTCTCTGTCTCTATATATTATGACAGACCAGAGATCTACTGTCTCTATTATATTATGACAGACCAGCTAGATCTACTGTCTCTATTATATTATGACAGACCAGCTAGATCTACTGTCTCTATTATATTATGACAGACCAGCTAGATCTACTGTCTCTATTATATTATGACAGACCAGCTAGATCTACTGTCTCTATTATATTATGACAGACCAGCTAGATCTACTGTCTCTATTATTTATGACAGACCAGCTAGATCTACTGTCTCTATTATATTATGACAGACCAGCTAGATCTACTGTCTCTATTATATTATGACAGACCAGCTAGATCTACTGTCTCTATATATTATGACAGACCAGCTAGATCTACTGTCTCTATTATATTATGACAGACCAGCTAGATCTACTGTCTCTATTATATTATGACAGACCAGCTAGATCTACTGTCTCTATTATATTATGACAGACCAGCTAGATCTACTGTCTCTATTATATTATGACAGACCAGCTAGATCTACTGTCTCTATTATATTATGACAGACCAGCTAGATCTACTGTCTCTATTTATGACAGACCAGCTAGATCTACTGTCTCTATTATATTATGACAGACCAGCTAGATCTACTGTCTCTAATTATATGACAGACCAGCTAGATCTACTGTCTCTATTATATTATGACAGACCAGCTAGATCTACTGTCTCTATTATATTATGACAGACCAGCTAGATCTACTGTCTCTATTATATTATGACAGACCAGCTAGATCTACTGTCTCTATTATATTATGACAGACCAGCTAGATCTACTGTCTCTATTATATTATGACAGACCAGCTAGATCTACTGTCTCTATTATATTATGACAGACCAGCTAGATCTACTGTCTCTATTATATTATGACAGACCAGCTAGATCTACTGTCTCTATTATATATATGACAGACCAGCTAGATCTACTGTCTCTATTATATTATGACAGACCAGCTAGATCTACTGTCTTTATATTATGACAGACCAGCTAGATCTACTGTCTCTATTATATTATGACAGACCAGCTAGATCTACTGTCTCTATTATATTATGACAGACCAGCTAGATCTACTCTCTATTATATATGACAGACCAGCAGATCTACTGTCTCTATTATATATGACAGACCAGCTAGATCTACTGTCTCTATTATTTATGACAGACCAGCTAGATCTACTGTCTCTATTATATTATGACAGACCAGCTAGATCTACTGTCTCTATTATATTATGACAGACCAGCTAGATCTACTGTCTCTATTATATTATGACAGACCAGCTAGATCTACTGTCTCTATTATATTATGACAGACCAGCTAGATCTACTGTCTCTATTATATTATGACAGACCAGCTAGATCTACTGTCTCTATTATATTATGACAGACCAGCTAGATCTACTGTCTCTATTATATTATGACAGACCAGCTAGATCTACTGTCTCTATTATATTATGACAGACCAGCTAGATCTACTGTCTCTATTATATTATGACAGACCAGCTAGATCTACTGTCTCTATTATATATGACAGACCAGCTAGATCTACTGTCTCTATTATATTATGACAGACCAGCTAGATCTACTGTCTCTATTATATTATGACAGACCAGCTAGATCTACTGTCTCTATTATATTATGACAGACCAGCTAGATCTACTGTCTCTATTATATTATGACAGACCAGCTAGATCTACTGTCTCTATTATATTATGACAGACCAGCTAGATCTACTGTCTCTATTATTATGACAGACCAGCTAGATCTACTGTCTCTATTATATTACAGACCAGCTAGATCTACTGTCTCTATTATATTATGACAGACCAGCTAGATCTACTGTCTCTATTATATTATGACAGACCAGCTAGATCTACTGTCTCTATTATATTATGACAGACCAGCTAGATCTACTGTCTCTATATATTATGACAGACCAGCTAGATCTACTGTCTCTATTATATTATGACAGACCAGCTAGATCTACTGTCTCTATTATTATGACAGACCAGCTAGATCTACTGTCTCTATTATTTATGACAGACCAGCTAGATCTACTGTCTCTATTATATTATGACAGACCAGCTAGATCTACTGTCTCTATTATATTATGACAGACCAGCTAGATCTACTGTCTCTATTATATTATGACAGACCAGCTAGATCTACTGTCTCTATTATATATGACAGACCAGCTAGATCTACTGTCTCTATTATATTATGACAGACCAGCTAGATCTACTGTCTCTATTATTTATGACAGACCAGCTAGATCTACTGTCTCTATTATATTATGACAGACCAGCTAGATCTACTGTCTCTATTATTTATGACAGACCAGCTAGATCTACTGTCTCTATTATATTATGACAGACAGCTAGATCTACTGTCTCTATTATATTATGACAGACCAGCTAGATCTACTGTCTCTATATATTATGACAGACCAGCTAGATCTACTGTCTCTATTATATTATGACAGACCAGCTAGATCTACTGTCTCTATTATATTATGACAGACCAGCTAGATCTACTGTCTCTATTATATTATGACAGACCAGCTAGATCTACTGTCTCTATTATATATATGACAGACCAGCTAGATCTACTGTCTCTATTATATTATGACAGACCAGCTAGATCTACTGTCTCTATTTATTATGACAGACCAGCTAGATCTACTGTCTCTATTATATTATGACAGACCAGCTAGATCTACTGTCTCTATTATATTATGACAGACCAGCTAGATCTACTGTCTCTATATATTATGACAGACCAGCTAGATCTACTGTCTCTATTATATTATGACAGACCAGCTAGATCTACTGTCTCTATTATATTATGACAGACCAGCTAGATCTACTGTCTCTATTATATTATGACAGACCAGCTAGATCTACTGTCTCTATTCTCTATATATGACAGACCAGCTAGATCTACTGTCTCTATTATATTATGACAGACCAGCTAGATCTACTGTCTCTATTATATTATGACAGACCAGCTAGATCTACTGTCTCTATTATATTATGACAGACCAGCTAGATCTACTGTCTCTATTATATTATGACAGACCAGCTAGATCTACTGTCTCTATATATTATGACAGACCAGCTAGATCTACTGTCTCTATTATATTATGACAGACCAGCTAGATCTACTGTCTCTATTATATATGACAGACCAGCTAGATCTACTGTCTCTATTATATTATGACAGACCAGCTAGATCTACTGTCTCTATTATATTATGACAGACCAGCTAGATCTACTGTCTCTATTATATTATGACAGACCAGCTAGATCTACTGTCTCTATTATATTATGACAGACCAGCTAGATCTACTGTCTCTATTATATTATGACAGACCAGCTAGATCTACTGTCTCTATTATTTGACAGACCAGCTAGATCTACTGTCTCTATTATATATGACAGACCAGCTAGATCTACTGTCTCTATTATATTATGACAGACCAGCTATCTACTGTCTCTATTATATTATGACAGACCAGCTAGATCTACTGTCTCTATTATATTATGACAGACCAGCTAGATCTACTGTCTCTATTATTATATGACAGACCAGCTAGATCTACTGTCTCTATTATATTATGACAGACCAGCTAGATCTACTGTCTCTATTATATATGACAGACCAGCTAGATCTACTGTCTCTATTATATTATGACAGACCAGCTAGATCTACTGTCTCTATATATTATGACAGACCAGCTAGATCTACTGTCTCTATTATATATGACAGACCAGCTAGATCTACTGTCTCTATCTCTATTATATTATGACAGACCAGCTAGATCTACTGTCTCTATTATATTATGACAGACCAGCTAGATCTACTGTCTCTATTATATATGACAGACCAGCTAGATCTACTGTCTCTATTATATTATGACAGACCAGCTAGATCTACTGTCTCTATTATATTATGACAGACCAGCTAGATCTACTGTCTCTATTATATTATGACAGACCAGCTAGATCTACTGTCTCTATATATTATGACAGACCAGCTAGATCTACTGTCTCTATTATATTATGACACAGACCAGCTAGATCTACTGTCTCTATTATATTATGACAGACCAGCTAGATCTACTGTCTCTATTATATTATGACACCAGCTAGATCTACTGTCTCTATTATATTATGACAGACCAGCTAGATCTACTGTCTCTATTATATTATGACAGACCAGCTAGATCTACTGTCTCTATTATATTATGACAGACCAGCTAGATCTACTGTCTCTATTATATTATGACAGACCAGCTAGATCTACTGTCTCTATTATATTATGACAGACCAGCTAGATCTACTGTCTCTATTATATTATGACAGACCAGCTAGATCTACTGTCTCTATTATATTATGACAGACCAGCTAGATCTACTGTCTCTATTATATTATGACAGACCAGCTAGATCTACTGTCTCTATTATATTATGACAGACCAGCTAGATCTACTGTCTCTATTATATTATGACAGACCAGCTAGATCTACTGTCTCTATTATATTATGACAGACCAGCTAGATCTACTGTCTCTATTATTATGACACCAGCTAGATCTACTGTCTCTATTATATTATGACAGACCAGCTAGATCTACTGTCTCTATTATATTATGACAGACCAGCTAGATCTACTGTCTCTATTATATTATGACAGACCAGCTAGATCTACTGTCTCTATTATATTATGACAGACCAGCTAGATCTACTGTCTATTATATATGACAGACCAGCTAGATCTACTGTCTCTATTATATTATGACAGACCAGCTAGATCTACTGTCTCTATTATATTATGACAGACCAGCTAGATCTACTGTCTCTATTATATTATGACAGACCAGCTAGATCTACTGTCTCTATTATATTATGACAGACCAGCTAGATCTACTGTCTCTATTATATTATGACAGACCAGCTAGATCTACTGTCTCTATTATATTATGACAGACCAGCTAGATCTACTGTCTCTATTATATTATGACAGACCAGCTAGATCTACTGTCTCTATTATATTATGACAGACCAGCTAGATCTACTGTTCTATTATTATTATGACAGACCAGCTAGATCTACTGTCTCTATTATATTATGACAGACCAGCTAGATCTACTGTCTCTATTATATTATGACAGACCAGCTAGATCTACTGTCTCTATTATATTATGACAGACCAGCTAGATCTACTGTCTCTATTATATTATGACAGACCAGCTAGATCTACTGTCTCTATTATTATGACAGACCAGCTAGATCTACTGTCTCTATTATATTATGACAGACCAGCTAGATCTACTGTCTCTATTATATATATGACAGACCAGCTAGATCTACTGTCTCTATTATATTATGACAGACCAGCTAGATCTACTGTCTCTATTATATTATGACAGACCAGCTAGATCTACTGTCTCTTTATATTATGACAGACCAGCTAGATCTACTGTCTCTATTATATTATGACAGACCAGCTAGATCTACTGTCTCTATTATATTATGACAGACCAGCTAGATCTACTGTCTCTATTATATTATGACAGACCAGCTAGATCTACTGTCTCTATTATATTATGACAGACCAGCTAGATCTACTGTCTCTATTATTTATGACAGACCAGCTAGATCTACTGTCTTATTATTTATGACAGACCAGCTAGATCTACTGTCTCTATTATATTATGACAGACCAGCTAGATCTACTGTCTCTATTATATTATGACAGACCAGCTAGATCTACTGTCTCTATTATATTATGACAGACCAGCTAGATCTACTGTCTCTAATATTATGACAGACCAGCTAGATCTACTGTCTCTATTATATTATGACAGACCAGCTAGATCTACTGTCTCTATTATTTATGACAGACCAGCTAGATCTACTGTCTCTATTATATATGACAGACCAGCTAGATCTACTGTCTCTATTATATTATGACAGACCAGCTAGATCTACTGTCTCTATTATATTATGACAGACCAGCTAGATCTACTGTCTCTATTATATTATGACAGACCAGCTAGATCTACTGTCTCTATATATTATGACAGACCAGCTAGATCTACTGTCTCTATTATATTATGACAGACCAGCTAGATCTACTGTCTCTATTATATTATGACAGACCAGCTAGATCTACTGTCTCTATTATATTATGACAGACCAGCTAGATCTACTGTCTCTATTATATTTGACAGACCAGCTAGATCTACTGTCTCTATTATATTATGACAGACCAGCTAGATCTACTGTCTCTATTATATTATGACAGACCAGCTATCTACTGTCTCTTTATATTATGACAGACCAGCTAGATCTACTGTCTCTATTATATTATGACAGACCAGCTAGATCTACTTCTGTCTCTATTATATTATGACAGACCAGCTAGATCTACTGTCT
The DNA here is from genome assembly GCF_002021735.2 of Oncorhynchus kisutch. NCBI lineage: Eukaryota > Metazoa > Chordata > Actinopteri > Salmoniformes > Salmonidae > Oncorhynchus > Oncorhynchus kisutch. The sequence continues at coordinate 2,466,940 of NW_022261980.1, read as the reverse complement.
CTATTATATTATGACAGACCAGCTAGATCTACTGTCTCTATTATATTATGACAGACCAGCTAGATCTACTGTCTCTTTATATTATGACAGACCAGCTAGATCTACTGTCTCTATTATATTATGACAGACCAGCTAGATCTACTGTCTCTATTATATTATGACAGACCAGCTAGATCTACTGTCTCTATTATATTATGACAGACCAGCTAGATCTACTGTCTCTATTATATTATGACAGACCAGCTAGATCTACTGTCTCTATTATATTATGACAGACCAGCTAGATCTACTGTCTCTATTATTTATGACAGACCAGCTAGATCTACTGTCTCTATTATATTATGACAGACCAGCTAGATCTACTGTCTCTATTATATTATGACAGACCAGCAGATCTACTGTCTCTATTATATTATGACAGACCAGCTAGATCTACTGTCTCTATTATATTATGACAGACCAGCTAGATCTACTGTCTCTATTATATATGACAGACCAGCTAGATCTACTGTCTCTATTATATTATGACAGACCAGCTAGATCTACTGTCTCTATTATATTATGACAGACCAGCTAGATCTACTGTCTCTATTATTATATATGACAGACCAGCTAGATCTACTCTATATATATGGACATGTCTCTGTCTCTATTATATTATGACAGACCAGCTAGATCTACTGTCTCTATTATATTATGACAGACCAGCTAGATCTACTGTCTCTATTATATTATGACAGACCAGCTAGATCTACTGTCTCTATTTATTATGACAGACCAGCTAGATCTACTGTCTCTATTATATGACAGACCAGCTAGATCTACTGTCTCTATATAATATTACACCAGCTAGATCTACTGATCTGTGTCTCTATTATATTATGACAGACCAGCTAGATCTACTGTCTCTATTATATTATGACAGACCAGCTAGATCTACTGTCTCTATTATATTATGACAGACCAGCTAGATCTACTGTCTCTATTATATTATGACAGACCAGCTAGATCTACTGTCTCTATTATATTATGACAGACCAGCTAGATCTACTGTCTCTATTATATATTGACAGACCAGCTAGATCTACTGTCTCTATTATATTATGACAGACCAGCTAGATCTACTTCTCTGTTCTCTAATATATTATGACAGACCAGCTAGATCTACTGTCTCTATTATATTATGACAGACCAGCTAGATCTACTGTCTCTATTATATTATGACAGACCAGCTAGATCTACTGTCTCTATTATATTTGACAGACCAGCTAGATCTACTGTCTCTATTATATTATGACAGACCAGCTAGATCTACTGTCTCTATTATATTATGACAGACCAGCTAGATCTACTGTCTCTATTATATTATGACACAGACCAGCTAGATCTACTGTCTCTATTATATTATGACAGACCAGCTAGATCTACTGTCTCTATTATATTATGACAGACCAGCTAGATCTACTGTCTCTATTATATTATGACAGACCAGCTAGATCTACTGTCTCTATTATATTATGACAGACCAGCTAGATCTACTGTCTCTATTATATTATGACACCAGCTAGATCTACTGTCTCTATTATATTATGACAGACCAGCTAGATCTACTGTCTCTATTATATTATGACAGACCAGCTAGATCTACTGTCTCTATTATATATGACAGACCAGCTAGATCTACTGTCTCTATTATATTATGACAGACCAGCTAGATCTACTGTCTCTATTATATTATGACAGACCAGCTAGATCTACTGTCTCTATTATATATGACAGACCAGCTAGATCTACTGTCTCTATTTATTATGACAGACCAGCTAGATCTACTGTCTCTATTATATTTGACAGACCAGCTAGATCTACTGTCTCTATATATTATGACAGACCAGCTAGATCTACTGTCTCTATTATATTATGACAGACCAGCTAGATCTACTGTCTCTATTATATTATGACAGACCAGCTAGATCTACTGTCTCTATTATATATGACAGACCAGCTAGATCTACTGTCTCTATTATATTATGACAGACCAGCTAGATCTACTGTCTCTATTATATTATGACAGACCAGCTAGATCTACTGTCTCTATTATATTATGACAGACCAGCTAGATCTACTGTCTCTATTATATTATGACAGACCAGCTAGATCTACTGTCTCTATTATATTATGACAGACCAGCTAGATCTACTGTCTCTATTATATTATGACAGACCAGCTAGATCTACTGTCTCTATTATATTATGACAGACCAGCTAGATCTACTCTCTATATTAATGACAGACCAGCTAGATCTACTGTCTCTATTATATTATGACAGACCAGCTAGATCTACTGTCTCTATTATATTTGACAGACCAGCTAGATCTACTGTCTCTATTATATTATGACAGACCAGCTAGATCTACTGTCTCTATTTATTATGACAGACCAGCTAGATCTACTGTCTCTATTATATTATGACAGACCAGCTAGATCTACTGTCTCTATTATATATACAGACCAGCTAGATCTACTGTCTCTATTATATTATGACAGACCAGCTATCTACTGTCTCTATTATATTATGACAGCCAGCTAGATCTACTGTCTATATTTTATTTATGACAGAAACATAGCATTTGCACTGATATAGGGGCCTACTGTGAAATTGCATTGTCTGCCATGTCTCAGCCATGGACACGCCAGATGTTGTCATAAGCAAGATTCAAATCACTCTTGATAATGCTTAAAAAGTGAGTGAATAATTTTAATCCAATTCTAATCATAATGAAACAACTTGTTTTAAATAGGATATGTGTAAATCCAGTTACAGGCAGCATAACTGCTCCCCGTGGGCAGAATGAAGGTAGACTATGGAGGCTTTTACACACATCCAAAATAATACTAGATGATAGCTAAAATAATGATAACAAATACGATACCGCTCCCTGTTTTGCTGGTCTGAAACTTGATCTTTTAATATAGCTTGGTGATTCATATTTATTTCCAAGCAATCTCACGAGCCAAACCCTTTGCTATTTGGTGAACGCATAGATGGGTTGGCTGATGGGTTGGCTGACAACTTTACAAAAATGATGTGCGCGCTTCAATGGGGCAGAAGTTAGCCTGTTCTGATTCTGGATGGCCAGATTGCTAGCAAAAATGACAAGAAACTGCCATGTGGGGAATCGTACGTGGCTTGTTTCAGTTTGTTTCACCATGTTATTGATACCATGTCTTGTTTTGAGGTGTTTTGACTGATTTCATGTCAGCACTAATATGGCAAAAAAAATTGCTAGTTAGCTACCCAACAATTGTAATGATGTATTTGAGAGACAACAAATGGTCATTATGTCACACCCTGACCTTAGAGAGCCTTTTTATTTCTCTATTTGGTTAGGTCAGGGTGTGATTTGGGTGGGCATTCTAGTTTGTCTATTTCTTGTTTGTCTATTGGCCGGGTATGGTTCCCAATCAGAGGCAGCTGTCTATCATTGTCTCTGATTGGGGATCATACTTAGGCAGCCCTTTTTCCCACCTTCAGTTGGGATCTTGTTTGTGTGTAGTAGCTGTTGCACTGCTTTACGTTCGTTTTTGTATTTTGTTGTTTTTGTGGTGTCATTTAAAATAAAAGGAAAGTGTATACCTACCAAGCTGCACCTTGGTCTCCTTCTAACGACAGACGTAACACACTGTGCAAATGTATTTATGTTTTCAATAAACATTGAAGATGAAATATAGCTTACATGTTGTCAACAATCTCAGGCAACCTCATCTGTTTTGCCCTATGGTTGGGCTTGCGTTTTTGTTGTTAATTGAGGGGAGGCTATGCTTGGTTTTTAATCAAATCAAGCAATCTGTTTTTTAAAACAACAACAATATTTCAAAATAGAATGGGGTCAGAAGCATGATGTCATAAATAGAGGTCGACCGATTAATTGGAATGGCCAATTAATTAGGCCCGATTCAAGTTTTCATAACCATCGGTAATCGGCATTTTTGGACACCGATCATGGCCGATTACATTGCACTCCACGAGGAGACTGCATGGCAGGCTGACTACCTGTTATGCAAGTGCAGCAAGGAGCCAAGGTAAGGTGCTAGCTAGCATTAAACGTATCTTGTAAAAAACAATCAATCTTAACATAATCACTAGTTAACTACACATGGTTGATGATATTACTCGTTTTTCTAGCTTGTCCTGCGTTGCATATAATCGTTGCATATAATCAATGCGGTGCCTTAATTTATCATTGAATCATAGCCTACTTTGCCAAACGGATGATTTAACAAGCACATCCACGAAAATAGCAATTGTTGCATCAATGTGTACCTAACCATAAACATCAATGCCTTTCTTAAAATCAATACACAAGTCTATATTTTTAAACCTGCATATTTATTTAATATTGCTTGCTAACATGAATTTCTTTTAACTAGGGAAATTGTGTCAGAGTATATGCAGCAGTTTGGGCCATCTGGCTCGTTGCGAACTATGAAGACTATTTCTTCCTAACAAAGACAGCCATCTTCGCCAAACCGGGGATGATTTAACAAAAGCATAATCGTTGCACGACTGTACCTAACCATAAACATCAATGCCTTTCTTAAAATCAATACACAGAAGTATATATTTTAAACCTGCATATTTAGTTAAAAGAAATTCATGTTAGCAGGCAATATTAAACTAACACTGCGTTCATTGCACGCAGAGTCAGGGTATATGCAACAGTTTGTGCCGCCTGGCCCAAATTATGACATAACATTGAAGGTTGTGCAATGTAAGGAATATTTAGACTTATGGATGCCACCCGTTAGATAAAATACGGAACGGTTCCGTATTTCACTGAAAGAATAAACGTTTTATTTTCAAAATTATAGTTTCCGGATTTGATTTTTGTGTTATTATGTTATAATTAAGTCTATAATTCGATTTTTGATAAAGCAGTCTGACTGAGCGGTGGTAGGCAGCAGCAGGCTCATAAGCATTCATTCAAACAGCACTTTCTTGCGTTTGCCAGCAGCTCTTCGCTGTGCTTCATGCATTGAGCTGTTTATGACTTCAAGCCTATCAACTCCCGAGATTAGGCTGGTGTAACCGATGTGAAATGGCTAGCTAGTTAGCGGGGTGAACTGTGTGTGTGGTATATACTTTTGTTTCAAAGTAGAATTGTTTAAGACTACTAAGAAACACTCTGTGTGCCCCTGATTTATTCCACTGAGGTAAAATGTTCATGAAAACCTGTCAGAATGACAGGAATACACCAGAAAGGTCGCTGTATATACAAAAGTATGTGGACACCCCTTCAAATTTGTGAATTCGGCTACTTCAGCCACACCCGTTGCTGATAGTAGTATAACGTCGAGCACACAGCCATGCAATCACCATAGACAAACATTGGCAGTAGAATGGCCTTACTCAAGAGCTCAGTGACTTTCAATGTAGCACCATCTGTTATTGTGTGCTGTTATTGTAAAGTGGAAACATCTAGGAGCAATAATGGCTCAGCCGCAAAGTGTTAGGCTACACAAGCTCACAGAACGGGACTGCTGAAGCGCATAGTGTGTCAAAATTGTCTGTCCTCTGTTGCAACAACCGAGTTCCAAACTGCCTCTGGAAGCAATGTCAGCACAATAACTGTTTGTCTGGAGCTTCATGAAAAGGGTTTCCATGGCCGAGCAGCAGCACACCATCCTAAGATCACCACGGGCAATGCCATGTTGTTCATCCGCATTCTCTGGAGTGATGAATGACACGTCACCATCTGATAGTCAGACGGACAAATCTATGTTTGGCCAGGAGAACGCTACCCCATCGAACACTTTTGGGATGAATTGGAACACTGACTGCGAGTCAGGCCCAATCGCCCAACATCAGTGCCCGACCTCACTAATGCTTGTGGCTTGTACCACAGGAATAACCATCTTGTACCACAGGAATAACCCAGAGTACCACAAGACTACCACAGGAGAAGTACCAAAGGAATATTTGACTGTGTGTTAAATTTACCAGGATTACCACAGGACATTTTTGTCAATTGCAACGTCAGACATAGTTGTGGGGTTGTTGTGTGTTTTCTGGGAAGTCAGCATTAGACTGAAAAAGCTGGAACGAACATGATTTCCAGAGAGCATGGTGTTATCAGACACCCTGAAGTGATCAGAATTTTGACACTAAATCCTATTTAAACCATCATGTTAGTAAGAAGGTATGCAAATGTAAAGGACAAGAGATTAAGTGAAATCACTGCAAGGTGTTTTCAATTAGAGAACGCATTGTAATGTGCCAAGCCATAAGTCATGCTGGTGAAAACTGAGGCTTAGATTCAATCAGTTCAGCGTTAACCGACAATTGCATAGCATATCATTGTTTTATTTAGGCGATGTCGGAGGAGTAACTGCGTTAGAGCTGTCAAATCGGTGAGCGACTGCTCATGTGGTCATTGTCACGAAGCCACACCCTTTCCACTAGCTTTAGAAGTTCAGAACGAGAAAGTGTAGGCAATATAGAAATTACATTTACATTTAAAATCATTCAACGAAATAATAACGATCTATATCTATATCAGCCTTATCAAAGTGAAGATTACATCACACATTCCAGTGGTCAACTTGTGTTGCATGGGATTTCTACAAAAAGACAGTTGGTTGTTTATCAACAAAACCGACGGGTGCGCAACACAGACAGGGTTGGCTTCGACTGTTTACATGTAAACTATATTACCTCCACAATGTTTATTAAAAACATAAATCAATTTGCACAATGAGCATTTATTGTCGTTACCGATACATTACAGTTGTTGGTTAGCTAGCTAGCGAATTTGCCATATCAGCTTAGACATGAGCAGTCAAAACACCTCAAAACAACATGGTATCAATATACAACGAGCTGAAACGAGCCACCTACGATTCCCCACACGGCAGCTTCTTGTCATTGTTGCTAGTTATCTGGCCATCCAGAATCACAGCAACACACAGACTTCTGCCCCATTGTTTACGTGACGTTGTCAGCTAGCCCGTCTCTGCGACTCCGTGTATCCAAAGGCAATGTCTAGGATAGTATTGACACAGGAAACCACGTGTGGATGTGACAGCTCCAACGCAGTTCCACCTCCGACATCGGCTAAACACGGTGAATTGATTGAATCTAGGCCTGAGGCTTTAGACACAACTTAACAACAATGTTGACTTCACAAACACCTTGTATTGTTTTGGAATTGGTTTTGTCGAAATCTGATGAGTCATATTCGGGTTGAAGCTTTAGTGAGTTTGAAAGCCTGTGTCAAACATTTCTATGCAAAAAGATATCATACACAATGTACGTCTTTTATTTCATACATAAAAACAAACGATAAAAACATCAAATACACATTCTAAAATGTACAACAGCATTGTAAATGGTACAGTATACAGGAATTGTACAGTATTCAGTAATAGTCCCGTGTATCTCAGTTGGTAGAGCATGGCGCTTGCAACGCCAGTGTTGTGGGTGTGATTCCCACGGGGACCAGTACATGAAAATGTATGCACTCACTACTGTAAGTCATTCTGAATAATAGTGTCTGCTAAAATACAATTACAGTAATTCATTGTTTTACATATTTCTTTATAAAAAAAACTAAAAGCCTTATACAGTATAAACAATTTTTTTGTGAGGAAGTTTGTATCTTAAGTATGAAAAAGTTGATCAGGGTCGTATTCAGTAGGGCACACAACAGAAAACAGAAACGTTCAAGTAGTCCCTTCATGTTTCAGTTTGTCTTATTCCACTTGGTGCCTTTAAATACCATCCCCGTTTTGAGTGATGCTGTTGGTTTATCAACCAGCTTCACTTCCAAAACACAGTGGTTCAATCAGAGAGTTATCCACTAACATGTCATTGTAAAAAGTACTGTACTTTACAACAATGCAGCATTAGAATACAAAATATACATGTTACATACTGTATGTTGTTTTTTAAATAAAAAAGACAACTTTAAAATACTGTATGTATCGTATGAAAATCAAGTCTACCCTTTGATGGGAGGAATAGTGTGTGTTCCGGGTTGGGGTCAATTCCATTTCAATTCAGTGGATTCAGGAATGCATTGAGGAAAATGGAATTGACCCCAACCCTGGTGAAGGCCTATTCACTCTTTCTTTTCATTCAGACACAGACATTAGCTAGTTTGGAAATGTACAGTGGATGAGGAAGTGGTGGGTTCCACGCAGGGTTCCTCTCCAGGTTCCACTTTTCAGGTTCTCTACTAGGATTCTCAACCGGTCATCAGACAGGTTCTACAGCAGAACTGGCGGAACAGCTTCTTCTCACACAGCCGGTTGGACTTTACCATCTCACAAAACACCTCGTCGGCTAGAGAGAGAGAGAGAGAGAGAGAGAGAGAGAGACTTCATAGATTATACACACAGCTATGTCCTCTCCCACACTTTCCTCCCTTCCCCTATACAAACTTTCTGTGCCAATCCTTTACTACTACACAAACCCCCCCTTTCCCAGTCATCCTCCAAAAATGCCCTCTCCTCACCTCTCTCCACTCTCAGCCCCCTCCCTTCTGCCCTCCTCATAACCTCTCCTTGTCCTCTCCTCTCCTAGATCTCCTTCTCTACTACATCCTTTCTCCATATCCATCAATTCTACCCTTTCCGTGCCCTCTCCTCCTTCCCTTCCTCCTCTTCCTCCTTTCCCACATCCGTTCTCACTTTGCTATGACCCCTCTACTCTGTTAGAATATTCTTTCTAGTCCGGTGGTGGAATTGGGTCACTGTAGAGAATCCGTGGTGCAGAGAGAGAAGCCTGTTAACCACAGAGAGGACCCCAGACCAATCCTGTTCCCTGTTATACCAAAGCTCCCATGGAGGTGTGAGGCCCTGGTGAGGCCATACAAAGGCACTGTTTACTCATAGCAACATTATGGCTGCTCGGCCAATACTTTCAGTGCGTCCCAATTGGCACTCTATTCACTATGTCGTGCACTACTTTTGACTAGGGCCCATAGCCCCTCCCTCCCTCCCTTATATAGCTCACAGCCTGCTACAGCCATGGGCCCTAGTTGCTCTTTCAAACCCAAATCACATCCCTTCCTCTCACATCCTGCGGCACGCAATTGAGAAACACCCCTGGAGACCTGAGCGAGCGAGCACCCCGCAGGGCCCAACAACTGAAAGTAACTAAAACTTACGGTGAGAGAATCTGAACGTGAAACATTTCCTAAAGGCACAAACGTAGGGGTGTTTCTTTAAAAAAAGTATTGGGGAACGAGCTACGAGGTTTGCAGAAGGCAGCAGACCTGTTTTCAAATACTATTTGAAATAATATAAAATACTTTTATCTGTGCTTGATTGAGCTTGCCTGGTGTAATCGGCCAATAGAATAGTCCCAAAACTGTAAACACTGACCATCTGGCACTCCGAGTTGGCAAAAGCTGATTTAAAAAAAAAATAGATTTCTAATTGTATTTGAACCCAAGTCTGGAAAGCAGTGTGTCTATTCCTATATCCAATATCTTGCTGAGTGCATCCAATTGGACGAACTCCGCCACTGTAAAAACAGAATAAACAAACATTTCACAAGATGTCTCGATAGGCCACCTACAGTATGTGAAACATCCAACATTACAGCTCTATATCCCCTGGATAGTGGCTTAGTAAGGCTTAGCAAGATAGACCTAGACTCTTCTCATTCATTCTTTACCTCACCTTTTTGGACGGGCCGTTAGAGTTGTAGAATGCAGAAACAGGCAGGTGAGACATAAAGTGGGCCAACATGGTAACCTAATGAACATGGTAACCTAATGAACATGGTAACCTCATAAACATGGTAACCTAATGAACATGGTAACCTCATAAACATGGTAACCTCATAAACATGGTAACCTCATAAACATGGTAACCTCATAAACATGGTAACCTAATGAACATGGTAACCTAATGCACATGGTAACCTAATGAACATGGTAACCTAATGAACATGGTAACCTCATAAACATGGTAACCTAATGAACATGGTAACCTAGTGAACATGGTAACCTAATGAACATGGTAACCTAATGAACATGGTAACCTCATAAACATGGTAACCTAATGAACATGGTAACCTAATGAACATGGTAACCTAATGAACATGGTAACTTAATGAACATGGTAACCTTATGAACATGGCAACCTCATAAACATGGCAACCTCATAAACATGGTAACCTAATGAACATGGCAACCTCCCAACTCCCCTCTGACCGACTCTCTCCCAACTCCCCTCTCTGACCGACTCTTTCTGACCGACTCTCTCCCATCTCCCATCTCCCCTCTCTGACCGACTCTCTCCCAACTCCCCTCTCTGACCGACTCTCTCCCAACTCCCCTCTCCCAACTCCCCTCTGACCGACTCTCTCCCAACTCCCCTCTCTGACCGACTCTCTCCCATCTCCCCTCTCTGACCAACTCTCTCCCAACTCCCCTCTCTGACTGACTCTCTCCCAACTCCCCTCTCTGACCGACTCTCTCCCATCTCCCCTCTCTGTCCGATTCTCTCCCAACTCCCCTCTCTGACCGACTCTCTCCCATCTCCCTCTCTGACCGACTCTCTCCCAACTCCCCTCTCTGACCGACTCTCTCCCAACTCCCCTCTCTGACTGACTCTCTCCCTACTGTCCCTCTCTGTCCGACTCTCTCCCAACTCCCCTCTCTGTCCGACTCTCTCCCAACTCCCCTCTCTGACCGAATCTCTCCCAACTCCCTCTCTGACCGACTATCTCCCATCTCCCCTCTCTGACCGACTCTCTCCCAACTCCACTCTCTGACCGACTCTCTCCCAACTCCCCTCTCTGACCGACTCTCTCCCAACTCCCCTCTCTGACTGACTCTCTCCCAACTCCCCTCTCTGACCGACTCTCTCCCAACTCCCCTCTCCCAACTCCTCTCTGACCGACTCTCTCCCATCTCCCCTCTCTGACCGACTCTCTCCCAACTCCCCTCTCTGACTGACTCTCTCCCTACTTTCCCTCTCTGTCCGACTCTCTCCCAACTCCCCTCTCTGTCCGACTCTCTCCCAAATCCCTTCTCTGACTGACTCTCTCCCAACTCCCCTCTCTGACCGACTCTCTCCCAACTCCCCTCTCCCAACTCCTCTCTGACCGACTCTCTCCCATCTCCCCTCTCTGACGACTCTCTCCCAACTCCCCTCTCTGACTGACTCTCTCCCTACTTTCCCTCTCTGACCGACTCTCTCCCATCTCCCCTCTCTGTCCGATTCTCTCCCAACTCCCCTCTCTGACCGACTCTCTCCCAACTCCCCTCTCTGACCGACTCTCTCCCAACTCCCCTCTCTGACTGACTCTCTCCCTACTGTCCCTCTCTGTCCGACTCTCTCCCTACTGTCCCTCTCTGTCCGACTCTCTCCCAACTCCCCTCTCTGTCCGACTCTCTCCCAACTCCCCTCTCTGACCGACTCTCTCCCAACTCCCCTCTCTGACCGACTCTCTCCCATCTCCCCTCTCTGACCGACTCTCCCAACTCCCCTCTCTGACCGACTCTCTCCCAACTCCCCTCTCTGACTGACTCTCTCCCAACTCCCCTCTCCCAACTCCCCCCTGACCGACTCTCTCCCATCTCCCCTCTCTGACAGACTCTCTCCCAACTCCCCTCTCTGACCGACTCTCACCCAACTCCCCTCTCTGACTGACTCTCTCCCAACTCCCCTCTCTGACCGACTCTCTCCCAACTCCCCTCTCCCAACTCCTCTCTGACCGACTCTCTCCCAACTCCCCTCTCTGACTGACTCTCTCCCTACTTTCCCTCTCTGTCCGACTCTCTCCCAACTCCCCTCTCTGTCCGACTCTCTCCCAACTCCCCTCTCTGACTGACTCTCTCCCTACTTTCCCTCTCTGTCCGACTCTCTCCCAACTCCCCTCTCTGTCCGACTTTCTCCCAACTCCCCTCTCTGACTGACTCTCTCCCAACTCCCCTCTGACTGACTCTCTCCCAACTCCTCTCTCCCAACTCCCCTCTCTGACCGACTCTCTCCCAACTCCCCTCTCCCAACTCCCCTCTGACCGACTCTCTCCCAACTCCCCTCTCTGACCGACTCTCTCCCAACTCCCCTCTCTGTCCGACTCTCTCCCAACTCCCCTCTCTGACCGACTCGCTCCCAACTCCCCTCTCTGACCGACTCACTCCCTACTCCCCTCTCTGACTGACTCTCTCCCAACTCCCCTCTCCCAACTCCCGTCTGACCGACTCTCTCCCATCTCCCCTCTCTGACGACTCTCTCCCATCTCCCCTCTCTGACGACTCTCTCCCAACTCCCCTCTCTGACCGACTCTCTCCCAACTCCCCTCTCTGACCGACTCTCTCCCAACTCCCCTCTCCCAACTCCCCTCTGACCGACTCTCTCCCAACTCCCCTCTCCCAACTCCCCTCTGACCGACTCTCTCCCAACTCCCCTCTCTGACCGACTCTCTCCCAACTCCCCTCTCTGACTGACTCTCTCCCTACTTTCCCTCTCTGTCCGACTCTCTCCCAACTCCCCTCTCTGTCCGACTCTCTCCCAACTCCCCTCTCTGACTGACTCTCTCCCAACTCCCCTCTGACTGACTCTCTCCCAACTCCTCTCTCCCAACTCCCCTCTCTGACCGACTCTCTCCCAACTCCCCTCTCCCAACTCCCCTCTGACCGACTCTCTCCCAACTCCCCTCTCTGACCAACTCTCTCCCAACTCCCCTCTCTGACTGACTCTCTCCACACAGCCAAATAGCATTAATAGAGTGTTACTGTAAGTCAGGGGGAAACACTTGAACACTACCTTTAAATATCTTATTCTATACCACCATCACCGTGTCATATGAATGTCGTCCCACTCAAAAACAACAAACCATCTTGGTGTGATGTTGTTATGATAATATCATGTCAAAGAAAAACAATCATATTTTTCAAGCAAAACTAGTGTTCAATTCAATTACATTTCCTAGCCAGAATAAAATGGCCCTTTTTCTAAAATGACACTCGTCAAGATCCATTGTGAATGCCTACTGTATGAATCACTAACCACAGCTCCAAAGCCCCACCACCACCACACACTTCAGAAAAGGGACGAAGCCCATTCAATTGAAAACGCCTCTGCTCGGTTCAGTTATGGTCCATTTTCACATGGCGGTAAAGACCAACTAGTTATTACAATAACGACCAAGCAGCTGGTTCTGGCTGTGAGAGTCGAAAGCTGAAAGCAGCTTCTAAGAGCCTAGCTGCAGTAGCTACTGTAACTGGCTCCCAAGTGGCACCCTATTCCCTATATAGTGCACTACTTTGGACCAGGGCCCATAGGATGCAATTTGGGATGCAACTTGATGCTCCGAGAGAGAATTCAAAGCACTTGTTAATGGCAATTACATGCCTTTCAGAACCGCCACCTACTTCACTCAGGGTGAAAGAGATTAAGTGTGACACAGGGGTCACAGTAATGACATTGTTAGCACCCCTCGCCAATCTGTTCTGCATTCACACAATTCATTCACACAAGCCTCCTGTATTGTCATCCCACCAGAGAAAGAACTGTTGGGGTATGTGTCACCACCGCTATTTGTGTGTGTGTGTGTGTGTGAAAGTGTGTGTGAAAGTGTGAGTGTGTATTTCAGGCCTTTTGAGTGACCCTCAACAAGCTCTCATACACTCACCATTGTTACAGGTGGCGTTCACGATGCACATCCTGCTGACGAGGTTGTAGCTGTCTTTGCACTTGACGCAGGTCGTCTCGGGGCCGTCGCAACTCAGACAATTCTCCTCACACCTGGACACCGCACCCACACAATAACATGGAGGGACAAAAGAGAATGAGAGAGATTGAAAAGAAAGAAAGAGTATGGGATACGTCCAGAAAACAAGGTGGGCCTTTTTCCTCCCAGAAAGATGTAGAAAGAGAGAGACAAAGAGAGGGGAGGTTGAGAGGGAGAAAGAGAGACAGAGGGGTAGAGAAAGAGAGAGGGGGAGGTTGAGAGGGAGAAAGAGAGACAGAGGGGTAGAGAAAGAGAGGGGGGAGGTTGAGAGGGAGAAAGAAAGACAGAGGGGTAGAGAAAGAGAGAGGGGGAGGTTGAGAGGGAGAAAGAGAGACAGAGGGGTAGAGAAAGAGAGGGGGGAGGTTGAGAGAGAGAAAGAGAGACAGAGGGGTAGAGAAAGAGAGGGGGGAGGTTGAGAGAGAGAAAGAGAGACAGAGGTGTAGAGAAAGAGAGGGGGGAGGTTGAGAGAGAGAAAGAGAGACAGAGGGGTAGAGAAAGAGAGGGGGAGGTTGAGAGAGAGAAAGAGAGACAGAGGGGTAGAGAAAGAGAGGGGGGAGGTTGAGAGAGAGAAAGAGAGACAGAGGGGTAGAGAAAGAGAGGGGGGAGGTTGAGAGAGAGAAAGAGAGACAGAGGTGTAGAGAAAGAGAGGGGGGAGGTTGAGAGAGAGAAAGAGAGACAGAGGGGTAGAGAAAGAGAGGGGGGAGGTTGAGAGAGAGAAAGAGAGACAGAGGGGTAGAGAAAGAGAGGGGGGAGGTTGAGAGAGAGAAAGAGAATGTATTGGATAATGAATAGCGACAAGAAGACAATTATGTTATAAATAGTTATGGAAGGGTCTGACCTACTGGGTGATGGGACAGGGTCTGACCTACTGGGTGATGGGACAGGGTCTGACCTACTGGGTGATGGAACAGGGTCTGACCTACTGGGTGATGGGACAGGGTCTGACCTACTGGGTGATGGGACAGGGTCTGACCTACTGGGTGATGGGACAGGGTCTGACCTACTGGGTGATGGGACAGGGTCTGACCTAGTGGGTGATGGGACAGGGGTCTGACCTACTGGGTGATGGAACAGGGTCTGACCTAGTGGGTGATGGACAGGGTCTGACCTACTGGGTGATGGAACAGGGTCTGACCTACTGGGTGATGGGACAGGGTCTGACCTACTGGGTGATGGAACAGGGTCTGACCTACTGGGTGATGGGACAGGGTCTGACCTACTGGGTGATGGGACAGGGTCTGACCTACTGGGTGATGGGACAGGGTCTGACCTACTGGGTGATGGAACAGGGTCTGACCTACTGGGTGATGGACAGGGTCTGACCTACTGGGTGATGGAACAGGGTCTGACCTACTGGTGATGGGACAGGGTCTGACCTACTGGGTGATGGAACAGGGTCTGACCTACTGGGTGATGGGACAGGGTCTGACCTACTGGGTGATGGAACAGGGTCTGACCTACTGGGTGATGGAACAGGGTCTGACCTACTGGGTGATGGAACAGGGTCTGACCTACTGGGTGATGGAACAGGGTCTGACCTACTGGGTGATGGGACAGGGTCTGACCTACTGGGGTGATGGAACAGGGTCTGACCTACTGGGTGATGGGACAGGGTCTGACCTACTGGGTGATGGGACAGGGTCGGAACCTCACTGGGTGATGGACAGGTCTGACCTAGTGGTGATGGACAGGGTCTGACCTAATGGGTGATGAGAACAGGGTCTGACCTACTGGGTGATGGACAGGGGTCTGACCTACTGGGGGATGGGACAGGGTCTGACCTACTGGGTGATGGGACAGGGTCTGACCTACTGGGTGATGTGACAGGGTCTGACCTACTGGGTTATGGGGACAGGGTCTGACCTAGTGGGGTGATGGGACGGGTCTGACCTACTTGGTGATGGGACAGGGTCTGACCTACTGGGTTGATGGGACAGGGGTCTGACTACTGGTGATGGACAGGTCTGACCTAGTGGGTGATGGGACAGGGTCTGACCTACTGGGTGATGGGACAGTGGCTGACCTAACGGGTGATGGACAGGTCTGACCTAATGGGTGATGGAAGGGGTCTGACCTAATGGGTGATGGACAGGGTCTGACCTACTGGGTGATGGGACAGGGTCTGACCTACTGGGTGATGGGACAGGGTCTGACCTACTGGGTGATGGGACAGGGTCTGACCTACTGGGTGATGGGACAGGGTCTGACCTACTGGGTGATGGGACAGGGTCTGACCTACTGGGTGATGGGACAGGGTCTGACCTACTGGGTGATGGGACAGGGTCTGACCTACTGGGTGATGGGACAGGGTCTGACCTACTGGGTGATGGGACAGGGTCTGACCTACTGGGTGATGGGACAGGGTCTGACCTACTGGGTGATGGGACAGGGTCTGACCTACTGGGTGATGGGACAGGGTCTGACCTACTGGGTGATGGGACAGGGTCTGACCTACTGGGTGATGGGACAGGGTCTGACCTACTGGGTGATGGGACAGGGGTCTGACCTACTGGGTGATGGGACAGGGTCTGACCTACTGGGTGATGGGACAGGGTCTGACCTAATGGGTGATGGGACAGGGTCTGACCTAGTGGGTGATGGGACAGGGTCTGACCTAACGGGTGATGGGACAGGGTCTGACCTAGTGGGTGATGGGACAGGGTCTGACCTAACGGGTGATGGGACAGGTCTGACCTAATGGGTGATGGGACAGGGTCTGACCTACTGGGTGATGGGACAGGGTCTGACCTACTGGGTGATGGGACAGGGTCTGACCTACTGGGTGATGGGACAGGGTCTGACCTACCTGGGTGATGGACAGGGTCCTGACCTACTGGGTGATGGGAACAGGGTCTGACCTACTGGGTGATTGGACAGGGTCTGACCTACTGGTGATGGGACAGGGTCTGACCTACTGGGTGATGGGACAGGGTCTGACCTACTGGGTGAGGGGACAGGGTCTGACCTACTGGGTGATGGGACAGGGTCTGACCTACTGGGTGATGGGGACAGGGTCTGACCTACTGGGTGATGGGACAGGGTCTGACCTACTGGGTTGATGGGACAGGGTCTGACCTACTGGGTGATGGGACAGGGTCTGACCTACTGGGTGATGGGACAGGGTCTGACCTAATGGGTGATGGACAGGGTCTGACCTAGTGGGTGATGGGACAGGGTCTGACCTAACGGGTGATGGGACGGGTCTGACCTAGTGGGTGATGGGACAGGGTCTGACCTAACGGGTGATGGGACAGGGTCTGACCTAATGGGTGATGGGACAGGGTCTGACCTAAGGGTGATGGGACAGGGTCTGACCTAACGGGTGATGGGACAGGGTCTGACCTAACGGGTGATGGGACAGGGTCTGACCTAACGGGTGATGGGACAGGGTCTGACCTAGTGGGTGATGGGACAGGGTCTGACCTAATGGGTGATGGGACAGGGTCTGACCTAGTGGGTGATGGGACAGGGTCTGACCTAACGGGTGATGGGACAGGGTCTGACCTAATGGGTGATGGGACAGGGTCTGACCTAACGGTGATGGGACAGGGTCTGACCTAATGGGTGATGGGACAGGGTCTGACCTAGTGGGTGATGGGACAGGGTCTGACCTAGTGGGTGATGGGACAGGGTCTGACCTAACGGGTGATGGGACAGGGTCTGACTTAACTGGTGATGGGACAGGGTCTGACCTAGTGGGTGATGGGACAGGGTCTGACTTAACTGGTGATGGGACAGGGTCTGACCTAACGGGTGATGGGACAGGGTCTGACCTAGTGGGTGATGGGACAGGGTCTGACTTAACTGGTGATGGGACAGGGTCTGACCTAGTGGGTGATGGGACAGGGTGTGACCTAGTGGGTGATGGGACAGGGTCTGACCTAACGGGTGATGGGACAGGGTCTGACCTAGTGGGTGATGGGACAGGGTCTGACCTAGTAGATGATGGGACAGGGTCTGACCTAGTGGGTGATGGGACAGGGTCTGACCTAGTGGGTGATGGGACAGGGTCTGACCTAACGGGTGATGGGACAGGGTCTGACCTAGTGGGTGATGGGACAGGGTCTGACCTAGTGGGTGATGGGACAGGGTCTGACCTAGTGGGTGATGGGACAGGGTCTGACCTAACGGTGATGGGACAGGGTCTGACCTAGTAGATGAATGGGACAGGGTCTGACCTAGTGGGTGATGGGACAGGGTCTGACCTAACGGGTGATGGGACAGGGTCTGACCTAACGGGTGATGGGACAGGGTCTGACCTAGTGGGTGATGGGACAGGGTCCTGACCTAGTGGGTGATGGGACAGGGTCTGACCTAGTGGGTGATGGGACAGGGTCTGACCTAACGGGTGATGGGACAGGGTCTGACCTAGTAGATGATGGGACAGGGTCTGACCTAGTGGGTGATGGGACAGGGTCTGACCTAGTGGGTGATGGGACAGGGTCTGACCTAGTGGGTGATGGGACAGGGTCTGACCTAGTGGGTGATGGGACAGGGTCTGACTTAACAGGGTGATGGGACAGGGTCTGACCTAGTGGGTGATGAGACAGGGTCTGACCTAGTGGGTGATGGGACAGGGTCTGACCTAGTGGGTGATGGGACAGGGTCTGACCTAGTGGGTGATGGGACAGGGTCTGACCTAGTGGGTGATGGGACAGGGTCTGACTTAACGGGTGATGGGACAGGGTCTGACCTAGTGGGTGATGGGACAGGGTCTGACCTAACGGGTGATGGGACAGGGTCTGACCTAGTGGGTGATGGGACAGGGTCTGACCTAGTGGGTGATGGGACAGGGTCTGACCTAGTGGGTGATGGAACAGGGTCTGACCTAGTGGGTGATGGGACAGGGTCTGACCTAGTGGGTGATGGGACAGGGTCTGACCTAGTGGGTGATGGGACAGGGTCTGACCTAGTGGGTGATGGGACAGGGTCTGACCTAGTGGGTGATGGGACAGGGTCTGACCTAGTGGGTGATGGGACAGGGTCTGACCTAGTGGGTGATGGGACAGGGTCTGACCTAGTGGGTGATGGGGATAGGGTCTGACCTAACGGGTGATGAGACAGGGTCTGACCTAGTGGGTGATGGAACAGGGTCTGACCTAGTGGGTGATGGGACAGGGTCTGACCTAGTGGGTGATGGGACAGGGTCTGACCTAGTGGGTGATGGGACAGGGTCTGACCTAGTGGGTGATGGGACAGGGTCTGACCTAGTGGGTGATGGGACAGGGTCTGACTTAACGGGTGATGGGACAGGGTCTGACCTAGTGGGTGATGGGACAGGGTCTGACCTAGTGGATGATGGGACAGGGTCTGACCTAACGGGTGATGGGACAGGGTCTGACCTAGTGGGTGATGGGACAGACCTAACGGATGATGGGACAGGGTCTGACCTAGTGGATGATGGGACAGGGTCTGACCTAGTGGATGATGGGACAGGGTCTGACCTAACAGGTGATGGGACAGGGTCTGACCTAGTGGGTGATGGGACAGGGTCTGACCTAGTGGGTGATGGGACAGGGTCTGACCTAGTGGGTGATGGGACAGGGTCTGACCTAACGGATGATGGGACAGGGTCTGACCTAATTGATGATGGGACAGGGTCTGACCTTGTGGGTGATGGGACAGGGGGACAGAGAGTGGATTATGGGACAGGGTCTGACCTAGTGGATGATGGGATAGGGGGCGAGAGAGTGGATGGTGGGACAGGGAGAGAGAGAGTGCATGATGGGACAGGGGGCGAGAGAGTGGATGATGGGACAGGGGGTGAGAGTGTGGATGATGGGACAGGGGACGAGAGAGTGGATGATGGGACAGGGGGCGAGAGTGTGGATGATGGGACAGGGGACGAGAGTGTGGATGATGGGACAGGGGTCGAGAGTGTGGATGATGGGACAGGGGACGAGAGAGTGACATGGCTCAACAAGAACTGTAACAATGTAAAGCAATAGAAAGAGAAAGAGGTGATAGAGAGAGACAGAGACAGAGAGAGAGATAGAGAGAGACAGAGACAGAGACAGAGAGAGAGACAGAGAGAGAGACAGAGAGAGACAGAGACAGAGAGAGAGACAGAGACAGAAAGAGACAGAGACAGAGAGAGAGACAGAGAGAAACAGAGACAGAGAGACAGAGACAGAGAGACAGAGACAGAGAGAGAGAGAGAGAGAGACAGAGACAGAGACAGAGACAGAGACAGAGACAGAGAGCGAGACAGAGACAGATAGAGAGACAGAGACAGAGAGAGAGACAGAGACAGACAGAGACAGAGAGAGACAGAGACAGACAGAGACAGAGACAGAGAGAGACAGACAGAATATCCTCTGTGTACAACGTAGGACACCAAATAATGCATGCAGAGCAGAATTAGGCCGATACCCACTAATTATCAAAATCCAGAAAAGAGACGTTAAATTCTATAACCACCTAAAAGGAAGCGATTCCCAAACCTTCAATAACAAAGCCATCACCTACAGAGAGATGAACCTGGAGAAGAGTCCCCTAAGCAAGCTGGTCCTGGGGCTCTGTTCACAAACACAAACACACCCTACAGAGCCCCAGGACCAGCTGGCTTTGTTTTGAAACGTCTGTATGTGTGATGTTTACTGTTAATTTTTATTGTTTATTTCACTTTATATATTCACTTTATATATTATCTACCTCACTTGCTTTGGCAATGTTAACACATGTTTCCCATGCCAATAAAGCCCTTGAATTGAATTGAATTGACAGAGAGAGAGAGTGAGTGGAGTCACAAGATAGACTAAGTTGATTTAAACTGGCCATGCTGATTAGGATTAGTTATTTGCGATACGATTAGGTTTTTCATCATAAAAAAAAAACGGTGGCTTTCAATAGTAGATCGAAATAGAACAACATAATATTTGATGTTTCTGCATGCCAATAATAAAGCCCTCTTTTTCAGACTCTCATATGATGTGATATATACTGTAAACAGGTTCTCTCTCTCCCCCCCCTCTCTCTCTCTGTCGCTCCTTCTCTTGTAATTGAGAGGGAAGCAAAGATAGAGGAAGAGAAATAGAGTGAGGGGGGAGACAGGGGGAGAGAGAATGAGAGCTAGAGAGAGAGAGGGGGAGAGAGAGAGAGAGAGAGAGAGAGAGAGAGAGAGAGAGAGAGAGAGAGAGGGGGAATAGAGAGAGAGAGAGAGAGAGAGCGAGAGAGAGAGAGAGAGAGAGAGAGAGAGAGAGAGAGGGGAATAGAGAGAGAGAGGGGAATAGAGAGTGAGAGAGAGAGAGAGAGAGAGAGAGAGAGAGAGAGAGAGAGAGAGGGGAATAGAGAGAGAGAGGGGAGAGAGTGAGAGAGAGAGAGAGAGAGAGAGAGAGAGAGAGAGAGAGAGAGAGAGAGAGAGAGAGAGAGGGGAATGGAGAGAGAGAGGGGAGAGAGTGAGAGAGAGGGGGGGAATAGAGAGAGAGAGAGAGAGAGGGGAGAGAGAGAGCTAGAGAGAGATAAAGACAGAGAGATGTAAAGAAGGAAAGAGTGAGCTAGAGAGACAAAGAGAGAGCAAGACGATGACATAGAGAAAGAACTAAAGAAGAATCCATCCCTGGTGCCGTCGCAAAACCATGACCTTCTATCAGAGCCTCTATTTGTTCCTGACATCTCCCATAAACCACTGGACTGATTTATAAAAATCCCTGTGCGTCAAAACAGCTTTCTCCCTCCCCACTCCTCAGTGGAAAGAGAGGAGGGATAGCGAGAGGAGAGAGAAAGAGAGATAGAGGAGAGAGAGAACGAGAGAGAGATTGAGAAAGCGAGTGCCCCTCTCCACCCCGCACTCAGTCATTACGGTGAGCTGGATGTTGATGCTGACATTAAATTCTCAGCGTCGGTGCAGGTGAGATTTACACCCTCAGTCAGTCCTGTTGATCTTGTTTGACTGCACAACGCCATCTGATTTAAAGACAATTATGGAGATGACACAGAATAATGAGTGGAGCAGAGGGAGAATAAACAGAAGGATATAGTGGAGCAGAGGGAGAATAAACAGAAGGATATAGTGGAGCAGAGGGAGAATAAAAAGAAGGATATAGTGGAGCAGAGGGAGAACAAACAGAAGGATATAGTGGAGCAGAGGGAGAACAAACAGAAGGATATAGTGGAGCAGAGGGAGAATAAACAGAAGGATATAGTGGAGCAGAGGGAGAACAAACAGAAGGATATAGTGGAGCAGAGGGAGAACAAACAGAAGGATATAGTGGAGCAGAGGGAGAATAAACAGAAGGATATAGTGGAGCAGAGGGAGAATAAACAGAAGGATATAGTGGAGCAGAGGGAGAATAAACAGAAGGATATAGTGGAGCAGAGGGAGAATAAACAGAAGGATATAGTGGAGCAGAGTTGTTTTTTTTTTACAACAGCAGCCGTCCGACGACGATGCAACTTCGGCAGCTGCATCAGGACCTGATCGACCTGCACTGCGTTCCTGTGATCGCCCTCAAGACCGGCGTGCTAGTTCAGCGTGGGGGGGGGGGGGGTATTGTTACGGATCCCTCTGGAACTTTCATTGCGCCTTGTTGTCTAAGGCTAGGCGTTTGGAACTAATTATTTGAGAGAGAGAGCAAGAGAGAAAGGGAGAGAGAAAGCGAGACAGCGAGAGACATACCAATTAATGAGACCCAGATGGTCGATGGTACTGACCCTCAGTCAGTCAGTCTCCAACAGAAGAAAGGTGAAAGAGAGGTGAGAGAGAAGGGAGTTAGAAAGAAGGGAGGGAGAAGGGACAGAGAGGAGAGGGAGAAGGGAGTTAGAGAGAAGGGAGAGAGAAGGGAGGGAGAAGGGAGAGAGAGGAGAGAGAGAAGGGAGTTAGAGAGAAGAGAGAGAGAAGGGAGGGAGAAGGGAGGGAGAGAAGGGAGGGAGAAAAGAGGGAGAAGGGACAGAGAGGAGAGAGAGAAGGGAGTTAGAGAGAAGGGAGGGAGAAGGGAGGGAGAAGGGACAGAGAGGAGAGAAAGAAGGGAGAGAGAAGGGACAGAAGAGAGAGAGAAGGAAGTTAGAGAGAAGGGAGAGAGAAAGGAGAGCGAGACAAGTGGAAATAGAAAATGAAAGTGAAAAGAAACAGAGAGAGAGTAAGATAAGCGCTGATGTTGAAGGTAGTTTAGAGATTTCTTTAAGAGAAGCGCTGATGTTGAAGGTAGTTTAGATATTTCTTTAAGAGGAGCGC
Source organism: Oncorhynchus kisutch (assembly GCF_002021735.2). NCBI lineage: Eukaryota > Metazoa > Chordata > Actinopteri > Salmoniformes > Salmonidae > Oncorhynchus > Oncorhynchus kisutch. The sequence goes on along the minus strand of NW_022261980.1, from coordinate 2,444,018 downwards.
TGATGTTGAAGGTAGTTTAGAGATTTCTTTAAGAGGAGCGCTGATGTCGAATGTAGTTTAGAGATTTCTTTAAGAGGAGTGCTGATGTTGAAGGTAGTTTAGACATTTCTTTAAGAGAAGCGCTGATGTTGAAGGTAGTTTAGAGATGTCTTTAAGAGGAGTGTTGATGTTGAAGGTAGTTTAGAGATTTCTTTAAGAGAAGCGCTGATGTTGAAGGTAGTTTAGAGATTTCTCTAAGAGGAGTGCTGATGTTGAAGGTAGTTTAGAGATTTCTTTAAGAGGAGCGCTGATGTTGAATGTAGTTTAGAGATTTCTTTAAGAGGAGCGCTGATGTTGAATGTAGTTTAGAGATTTCTTTAAGAGAAGCGCTGATGTTGAAGGTAGTTTAGAGATTTCTTTAAGAGAAGCGCTGATGTTGCAGATAGTTTAGAGATTTCTTTAAGAGGAGCGCTGATGTTGAAGGTAGTTTAGAGATTTCTTTAAGAGGAGCGCTGATGTTGAAGGTCGTTTAGAGATTTCTTTAAGAGAAGCGCAGATGTTGAAGGTAGTTTAGAGATTTCTTTAAGAGGAGTGCTGATGTTGAAGGTAGTTTAGAGATTTCTTTAAGAGGAGCGCTGATGTTGAATGTAGTTTAGAGATTTCTTTAAGAGGAGCGCTGATGTTGAATGTAGTTTAGAGATTTCTTTAAGAGGAGCGCTGATGTTGAATGTAGTTTAGAGATTTCTTTAAGAGAAGCACTAATGTTGAAGGTAGTTTAGAGATTTCTTTAAGAGAAGCGCTGATGTTGCAGATAGTTTAGAGATTTCTTTAAGAGGAGCGCTGATGTTGAAGGTAGTTTAGAGATTTCTTTAAGAGGAGCGCTGATGTTGAAGGTAGTTTAGATATTTCTTTAAGAGGAGCGCTGATGTTGAATGTAGTTTAGAGATTTCTTTAAGAGGAGCGCTGATGTTTAATGTAGTTTAGAGATTTCTTTAAGAGAAGTGCTGATGTTTAATGTAGTTTAGAGATTTCTTTAAGAGAAGCGCTGATGTTTAATGTAGTTTAGAGATTTCTTTAAGAGAAGCGATGATGTTTAATGTAGTTTAGAGATTTCTTTAAGAGGAGCGCTGATGTTGCAGATAGTTTAGAGATTTCTTTAAGAGGAGCGCTGATGTTTAATGTAGTTTAAAGATTTCTTTAAGAGGAGCGCTGATGTTGAAGGTAAGTTCAGAGATTTCTTTACGCCTTAATCCCACATTAATAGGAAAGATTGGCACCATCTAATTCTATCTAATTAGAGGCTGCTAATCTTTGCCACAGAGGGTTCAGAATATGAACTCAGTTCAGTTTAGACTACTTTTAAGAGAAGTAGATGAATAATTTGGAGTTTAACTAAGCCTTAATTGTGATTTTATAACTGACAACTGATTTTCCGGAAATTTAGCATTGTCTTGGACTAAAAAGCAATAGAAATTCTATATGGAAAACTGACCTGGAATTTCCTGTTTGGCACTTTTCACCCTACAGAGCCGAGACAAGCTGTACTGTAGCCTGTTACACATCCACCATACTTGGATCCACTGGAACAGTGCTGGACAGGACAATGTGAAAAGAAAAGATCCAAATATCCAGTGCAGTACAGTTTGGGTTGGCCCAATAGTGTTAGAAGGGTACTGTATATCTGTTAAAATGCTATGGCCAGATTAATGCAGGGGCTGAAGCCTCTGGCCCAGGCCCGTAGGGGGCTCAAGAGGCAATAGAGAAGGAAATAGAATCTTGTCCTCTAGCCGACTCTCTCTCTGTCAAACCGTCTGGTTTCACAGCGCCTAAAAAAGGGACTGGAATGGAAGCCTATTGCAGGTGCAGGAAAATCTCCCGCTCCATTTTCAGCATATAGCTTAAAGTTTAGAATTTCTGCCCTACAGTTAAGATTTAAAAGAGCGGGCTTTGAAATCCACAGTGTAGTTAGTAGAGCATGGCACTTGCAACGCCAGGGTTGTGGGTTCAAATCCCAAAAGGGACCAGAATGTATGGACTCAATACTGTAAGTCGCTCTGGCTAAGAGTGTCTGCTAAATGACTGAAATACAATTAAGCCTGATGATGGGGTCACTCACTTGTGACACATCCCCTGGTGGTAGCCAGCATCCTCTGTTGAGTAGTATCCTGGGGCGCAGGTCTGAACACACCTCCACTCTTGCTGCAGGTGATCTCTGGCACACTGGATACACTCCTCCTTACCTGGACCTGCAACAACACACAGCAACAGTTCCAAACAGAAAAGGATGGGTCCATCTTTAGCCCAGTGGAGTGGGTTGTATCATTATTTGGTTAATAATATGGTCCTCAAGGAAACAAATTGTCTGGTGGGAAAGAAATTCCTGGGCTGATTTCTGGTCCCAGTCCGTTTCTGGTTCAAAGTACTTTAAACGTCTGTCCCCTGAACATGCGGTGGTGCGTAGACCAAAAGTAAGACATCAAATGCAATGGTGGTCCGACCGCACTCTAAATGATGATACCTTTCCTAATCCCAATTGCCAATAACAACATATAAGAAATTGATGCAATTTATTTGGAATTGTAGCCAGATACACGCCTTTAGGAAAATGTCTGGCTTGTTTTGGGGATGAACAGTCACTTTAATGTACCCCCTCTTTCTCTCTCTCTCATTACAATCAGTAATACTACAGCAATAAGCGTCTCTCTCTCCTGGGTGTTTTGAGGCTAAGTTCACTTGTTCCACAGACATGCACACAAGCACGCACACATGTGCACACACACAATCTAATCCCTCAGCTTTCTCTCCCCACAGCACGTCTGGCTCTGTCAGTCAATACTACTGTCTCAGGGCAACGCCAGAGCTTCGCCAGCTAAATGTCAACTGCGGCCGACGGCCTAACCCCAGGACACAGCGCTCATAATTAGGGGCCCATTTAATTCATGTAAATCAATGAGCGAATTGACTTAAATCTGACACCCATGTAGATCACAGACGTGAGATGTCGACGCCGTGCCGAAAGTAATGATCACGATAAGCAGAACTGGCAAGCAACCTTTTAGTTGGCAAATGAAGTTATAATTTGTTGTGAAATGATGGTATTGTCATGTCTTCGGACCATAGCACAGGTTCCAATCCAAGTGCCAGTGCCATTTAGCAAACTCCAGACACATATATTTGTTGGATGACATGAAAATAGAGGTCTTTGACCACGCACACAAGTGTCTCTGCCAGGAGGCGGAAACTTGGCCAAATGACAGTGCCTTCAGAACGTATAAACCTCTTGACTTATTCAACATTTTGTAGCCTGAAATCAAAATGGATTGAATAGATATTTTTCCTCACCCATCTACACACAAAACCCCATAATAACAAAGTGAAAATATGATTTTAGACATTTTTGCAAATGTATTAAATTAAATACATAAATATCTAATTTACATGACTTTTCACATCCCTGAGTCAACACTTTGTAGAAGCACCTTTGGTGGCGATTACAGCTGTGAGTCGTCTTGGGTTTGTCTGTATCAGCTGTGAGTCGTCTTGGGTTTGTCTGTATCAGCTTTGAGTGGTCTTGGGTTTGTCTGTATCAGCTTTGAGTCGTCTTGGGTTTGTCTGTATCAGCTTTGAGTCGTCTTGTGTTTGTCTGTATCAGCTTTGAGTCGTCTTGTGTTTGTCTGTATCAGCTTTGAGTCGTCTTGGGTTTGTCTGTATCAGCTTTGAGTCGTCTTGGGTTTGTCTGTATCAGCTTTGAGTCGTCTTGGGTTTGTCTGTATCAGCTTTGAGTCGTCTTGGGTTTGTCTGTATCAGCTTTGAGTCGTCTTGGGTATGTCTGTATCAGCTTTGAGTCGTCTTGGGTTTGTCTGTATCAGCTTTGAGTCGTCTTGGGTTTGTCTGTATCAGCTTTGAGTCGTCTTGGGTTTGTTTGTATCAGCTTTACACATGGATTTGGGGAATTTTCCCATTCTTCCTTTTCTCAAACTCTGTTAAGTTAAATGGGGACGACGGTGAAAAGCAATCTTCAAGTTTTCCACAGATTTTCAATGGGATTCAAGTCTGGGCTTTGACTGGACCACTCAATGACGTTGACATTCTTGTTATGAAGCCTTTCCAGTGTTGCTTCGGCTGTATGCTTGGTGTTTTCCTGTTGAAACGTAACGTCCCCAGTCTAAGGTCATTTGCTCTCTGAAGCAGGTTCTCATCAAGGATTTGCCTGTATTTGGCTCTTCACCAGTCTCCCAGTTCAAGGATTTGCCTGTATTTGGCTCTTCACCAGTCTCCCAGTTCAAGGATTTGCCTGTATTTGGCTCTTCACCAGTCTCCCAGTTCAAGGATTTGCCTGTATTTGGCTCTTCACCATGCCGCTGAAAAGCATCCCCATAGTATGATGGTGCCACCACCATGCAAGGCGGTAGGAATTGTGTTAGACAGGTGATGAGCTGTGCCTGGTTCTCTCCAGATGTAGCGCGGTACATTCATGCAAAATAGTACATTTTTGTCTCATCAGACCACAGAATCTTTTGCCTTACGATCTCAGTCTTTCACATGCCTTTTTGCAAACTCCAGGTGTGCTGTCATGTGACTTTTTCTCAGGAGTGGCTTCCGTCTGGCCACTGTCCCATAAAACCCAGATTGGTGAAGTGTGGAGACTGTTGTCCTTCTGGCAGGTTCTCCCATCTAAGCCAAGGAACTCTGTAGGGTTCTAAGTCACCTACCTGACCAAGGTCCTTCTTGCTTGGTTGCTTAGCTTGGTCAGATAGCCAGTGATGAAAACCAGTGTGCTCTTGGAACCTTTCAACTCTCTAGAAATAGTTTTCTACCCTTCCCCAGATATATGCCTCATCACAATTATATCTCAGAGATCTACAGACAGTTCCTTGGACTTCATGGTGTAGTTTCTGCTCTGACTGTCAACTGTGGGACCTTATATAGACAGGTATGTTTCTTTCTAAATCATGTCCAATCAATTGAATTGGCCACAGGTGGACTCCAATCAAGTGACATCTCAAGGATGATCGCCTAAGCTCAATTTGGAGTGTCATAGCGAAGGGGTGTGAATACTTATGTAAATGAGATATTTCTGTATTTAATTTTCAATAAAACATGTTTAAAAACATGTTTTATTATTATGGGGTCATTATGCGGTATTGTGTGTAGATGGGTGAGAAAATTCAGGTTGTAACACAACAAAATGTGGAATAAGTCAAGGGGATGAATGCTTTCTGAAAGCACTGTATGTGCTGGAGTATGGGAGATGTTCTCACCAGAACAGGCCAGTATGACAGTGTGACACAGCAAGGTCACTCTGACACTATGACCTCCATACAGTGCCTTGCGAAAGTATTCGGCCCCCTTGAACTTTGCGACCTTTTGCCACATTTCAGGCTTCAAACATAAAGATATAAAACTGTATTTTTTTGTGAAGAATCAACAACAAGTGGGACACAATCATGAAGTGGAACGACATTTATTGGATATTTCAAACTTTTTTAACAAATCAAAAACTGAAAAATTGGGCGTGCAAAATTATTCAGCCCCCTTAAGTTAATACTTTGTAGCACCACCTTTTGCTGCGATTACAGCTGTAAGTCGCTTGGGGTATGTCTCTATCAGTTTTGCACATCGAGAGACTGACATTATTTCCCATTCCTCCTTGCAAAACAGCTCGAGCTCAGTGAGGTTGGATGGAGAGCATTTGTGAACAGCAGTTTTCAGTTCTTTCCACAGATTCTCGATTGGATTCAGGTCTGGACTTTGACTTGGCCATTCTAACACCTGGACATGTTTATTTTTTAACCATTCCATTGTAGATTTTGCTTTATGTTTTGGATCATTGTCTTGTTGGAAGACAAATCTCCGTCCCAGTCTCAGGTCTTTTGCAGACTCCATCAGGTTTTCTTCCAGAATGGTCCTGTATTTGGCTCCATCCATCTTCCCATCAATTTTAACCATCTTCCCTGTCCCTGCTGAAGAAAAGCAGGCCCAAACCATGATGCTGCCACCACCATGTTTGACCGTGGGGATGGTGTGTTCAGGGTGATGAGCTGTGTTGCTTTTACGCCAAACATAACGTTTTGCATTGTTGCCAAAAAGTTCAATTTTGGTTTCATCTGACCAGAGCACCTTCTTCCACATGTTTGGTGTGTCTCCCAGGTGGCTTGTGGCAAACTTTATACAACACTTTTTATGGATATCTTTAAGAAATGGCTTTCTTCTTGCCACTCTTCCATAAAGGCCAGATTTGTGCTGATTGTTGTCCTATGGACAGAGTCTCCCACCTCAGCTGTAGATCTCTGCAGTTCATCCAGAGTGATCATGGGCCTCTTGGCTGCATCTCTGATCAGTCTTCTACTTGTATGAGCTGAAAGTTTAGAGGGACGGCCAGGTCTTGGTAGATTTGCAGTGGTCTGATACTCCTTCCATTTCAATATTATCGCTTGCACAGTGCTCCTTGGGATGTTTAAAGCTTGGGAAATCTTTTTGTATCCAAATCCGGCTTTAAACTTCTTCACAACAGTATCTCGGACCTGCCTGGTGTGTTCCTTGTTCTTCATGATGCTCTCTGCGCTTTTAACGGACCTCTGAGACTATCACAGTGCAGGTGCATTTATACGGAGACTTGATTACACACAGGTGGATTGTATTTATCATCATTAGTCATTTAGGTCAACATTGGATCATTCAGAGATCCTCACTGAACTTCTGGAGAGAGTTTGCTGCACTGAAAGTAAAGGGGCTGAATAATTTTGCACGCCCAATTTTTCAGTTTTTGATTTGTTAAAAAAGTTTGAAATATCCAATAAATGTCGTTCCACTTCATGATTGTGTCCCACTTGTTGTTGATTCTTCACAAAAAAATACAGTTTTATATCTTTATGTTTGAAGCCTGAAATGTGGCAAAAGGTCGCAAAGTTCAAGGGGGCCGAATACTTTCGCAAGGCACTGTATATGGGTCATATAGACCATTGACATTTGAGCCTGACATTCATTAATAGCTCAACGTTAAGAGGACCATTGAGTGAAACAATGCAAACATTTACTATTGGCATTGAGTGTAATACTCAAAAATGCATTCCAGAAACCTGTCACGGAACCTATAACTGGTGGCTTCACACACACACACACACACACACACACACACACACACACACACACACACACACACACACACACACACACACACACACACACACACACACACACACACACACACACACACACACACACACTGACCTGTGCACACACACACACACACACACTGACCTGTGCACACACACACTGACCTGTGCACGCACACACACACACACACACACACACACACACACACACACACACACACACACACACACACACACACACACACTTCATCTGTCCTTTTAAAACATTTTACAAAAAGGCTCAGTGCCATTACCCTCGCAAGAGGAGAGCAAACACGGATGCCAATATTTTTTACTCCTATCTTTATGACAACAGGAGGTTTGACGGACACCGGACACTGACCTGTGCAGGTGGAGCAGGAGGTGTGACTGGTACAATGACCTGTGCAGGTAGAGCAGGAGGTGTGAGGAACACTGACCTGTGCAGGTAGAGTAGGAGGTGTGACTGGTACAATGACCTGTGCAGGTAGAGCAGGAAGTGTGACAGGGACACTGACCTGTGCAGGTAGAGCAGGAGGTGTGACAGAGACACTGACCTGTGCAGGCAGAGCAGGAGGTGTGACAGGGACACTGACCTGTGCAGGTAGAACAGGAGGTGTGACAGGGACACTGACCTGTGCAGGTAGAGCAAGAGGTGTGACAGGGACACTGACCTGCAGGTAGAGCAGGAGGTGTGACAGGGACACTGACCTGTGCAGGCAGAGCAGGAGGTGTGACAGGGACACTGACCTGTGCAGGTAGAGCAGGAGGTGTGACAGGGACACTGACCTGTGCAGGTAGAGCAGGAGGTGTGACAGGGACACTGATCTGTGCAGGTAGAGCAAGAGGTGTGACAGGGACACTGACCTGTGCAGGTAGAGCAGGAGGTGTGACAGGGACACTGACCTGTGCAGGTAGAGCAAGAGGTGTGACAGGGACACTGACCTGTGCAGGTAGAGCAGGAGGTGTGACAGGGACACTGACCTGTGCAGGTAGAGCAGAAGGTGTGACAGGGACACTGACCTGTGCAGGTAGAGCAGGAGGTGTGACAGGGACTACACTTCATCTCCTCCAGATGAAAGAAGGTTCCGTTGGCACACTCTGGTACACAGGTCATCCCCGCCAGACTGCACACACACACACACACACACACA